>NC_064283.1:51939150-52026427 GCF_019186545.1 Solanum stenotomum | reverse complement strand
AGACCTTTTCTTTGTCACCATATCTTTCATGAATTTTGCATATCCAGGCATTTGCTCCAAGGCTTCTATCAAAGGGACATTGATAGAAAGCTGCTTCAACATAGTGATAAATCTGCGATATTTCCCATCTTCAGTCTTCTTCACTAACCTTTGAGGAAAAGGTGGTGGAGGTCTAGGTATGGGAACCACTTTCTGAGGTACCTCCACTTCTTGTTCTGTCACAACCTCTGACTCCTCTCTATCTTTCACCACATCATCTTCTTTTCTATTCTCGACTTCTACCACAGACGGCATAGGTGGATTTATGGTTTGCTTACCTCCTCGAGTGGTAATTCCCATACAATGCCCATCATTCTTTGGATTCTGAATGGTGTTGCTAGGAAGAGTGCCAGGTTGACGCGGGTTCACTGTAGTAGACAACTGCGTCATCTGCTGCTCTAGATGCTTTATTGACACTACATGGGCATCAACCTCTTGACCAATACCAGATAAGTCGTTTCTCATCTTCTTCACATTCTCATCAGTAGCATCAAACCTTCTCATCATCTTCTGCAGCATATCTTCAATACGCGTCATATTACCTCCAACTTCCCTAGCACCAGATTCTCGATTTTGAGGGGGTACATAGGGTCCAACCCGATCGTTTCTGTTGCCGTAGTTGTTCCTGTTGTAGTTGTTGTCGCGATTGAAGTTCCCATCTCGGACATAGTGACCCTCTCGGTTGTAATTTCCATAGTTCCGACCTTGGTTCCCTTGACCTTGGCGCCAATTTTCCGTGTTGGATCCTTGGGCGTTTGGTCGGAAACCCCCCGTCTGATCAGTCACCGCATAAGTGTCCTCTTTATAGTAACACTCCTCAACTGGTGGTGGAGTTCTGGTTAAGTAATTTACAGCATTTACCTTTTCTGCTCCTCCACTCACATGCTTCAATACCAACCCCAACTCTGTCCTCATCTGAGCCATCTCCTCACGAATATCATCTGCAGAGTTAACAGTAGCATTATGAACAGCAAATGTGTTTCTACCGGTATCTGACCTTCTAGTGCTCCACGCTTTATTGTTGCGAGAGATCCTCTCCAATTTTTCAGCAATCTGTGCGTACGTACAATCACCATATGAACCTCCAGCAATAGTGTCAAGTACAGCTTTATTGTTATCATCCTGTCCTCGATAGAAATATTCCTTCAGTGACTCATCATCAATACGGTGATTTGGGACACTTCTTACAAAAGCAGTGAATCTGTCCCACGAGCTACTCACAGACTCTCCAGGTAATGCCACAAAGTTGTTGACCCGATCTTTGTGACTGAGCTTCTTAGATACTGGATAGTATTTTGCTTTAAATACCTCTGCTAGTTGGTCCCATGTGAAAATTGAGTTATAAGAAAGCTCAGTGAACCATACTGCAGCATCGCCTGTTAGTGACAGAGGGAACACTCGTAACCCGATGACGTTCATATCCAAGTCTGGTCTGCCTACACAACTTTTGCAAACCACCCTAAGCTTGGCTAAGTGAGCATGTGGATCCTCCGATGGCGATCCTGAAAATAAGCCTCTTGCTGTAAGCATCTACATCAAACTACTAGTCACCACAAATGTGTGCCCTGGAGGTAGAGGAGGTAGGACGATGGGTCCATTGGAATCTGCTATGTCGACGTTACCTCGATAGTTGTCATGGTGTTGTGGGCCTGGTGTACTGCGCACTCTCATTGCATCTCCCAATTGATTTTCAGCTAGACCCCGGTTTTCCCCACCAACTACTCTTGGCTGCTGTAACTCAACTGCTTCATCTAGATTTCCTCCGATAGGATGAACTGGAAGTCCTTGATTGTTCATTCTTCGCAAAGTTCTGTTCAACTCTGGATTGTACGGAGTAAGTGGTTTGCCTTGGCTCCGTGTACTTGGCATACACTAGAGTCTGAACCTGAGAGAGACAAAAACAAAGAAAAAAATAAAATTAGGAAATATTTGACTAACGTTCAATATTGTAGTTAAAACTAAATCTAAAAGCCAGTTTTTCCCCGGCAGCGGCGCCAACTTGATCAACGAGGCACTGGATGTTGATCCTGGTTACCTGTATTTGCATCATAAAACAATGTAGGCCAAAAGGCATCAGTACATTAAATGTACGAGCATGCGAGGGGAAAACTAAACAAGACATAAGCTTGAACTGAATTCTGAAAGAAACACTTACCTCAACTTTACTCAACTCATGGATACTCAACTCAATGCAGAAATAAGCAATAGCAAAGGTGCAGTTTATATAAAGCATTTAAATAGTAAATAGCTACTCAATGTATTTAAAGATATACAATAACAACTCAATGTATTTATATAAATACAATAACAACTCAATTTATATATGAAGTAATATAAGTCTGTGGGAGTTTCTCTAACCGACAACCATCACTATGAGCTATGTGATGATACAACGTCTTGCCCACACTACTAGAACTGTCCTATACTTTGTCGGATTATAGAACCTCTCAACTAAGTGAATCCACTAGTCTATGCTAATAAGCATTAAGGAATCATCTAAAATATATGACCCTTTCTACCCATGATGGCTACATGGTTTATGGAGACTTAAGTTATTATGAACTCGTCTCCATATCGGTGCTCAATACTACTCCCAAAATACTCAGTTATATGTTTAAAAACAAAACCTCTCTCTGTGGTTTGAGATAATTACTCAAAAACTCGGTGTTTCCTCTCTTGTTAAATGTGAAAACATTTACTCTTTAGAAATACTTAGTTCCCATATACTTTTTTTGAAGAAATGAACTTCATTTGTTACTCTCACTTAACTCAAAACTCAAGTCTTAAAACAAGTTTAAAACATTTGCAAAAGACTTTTTGAAAGGACTCTAAGAACACTCTAGACTTTGCTCTTAAATTTTCTTGAATTTTAATTTATGAATTGTGATTTGTGATAGGAAAGATCTGATGATGTTTAGGAGTGATTTTAGATAGTAAAACATAAGAAACGATCAAGAAATCACTGTCTAGAAGCAAGTCCGCAACGTGGAGATGCATTTAAATATTTGATCGTGAAATTTATTTTTGAAACAGAGAAGTCCGTGTCCTCTCCATGATGCGGAAGTGATTTTTGTGCACTGGGGGAGCAAGTCCGCGATACGGACTTATGTGCCGAAATTTGCTCGACTTTTTCCTTCTTCGTTTTCTCACCCCAATTTGCCTAAATTCGATTATTTTTCTCAATTAATCTTTAGTTTCATATACCTGGTACATGAACACAAGAATCTTATCAAACAAAACTCTAAAATCAACACGATTCCATCAAGAACTTAACAATCCCATCAAATCTCAAGAACTAAAGCCAATTTCAAGAACATAATTCAAGAAACATCATGCTTTCAACTTTCTAGAATGAATTTCGCTCAAACAAACATGATTGGCACGTGGGTGAATGATCCCAACTCTATGAAACTCTCATATACCTCTTTAGGGATCAACCCTTGGCAAAACGACTTCGATTCCGCAAGAGATCTCCAAGAATGCCTTGACCTTTCTCCTCTTTTCTCTTCTCTCAAAGCCCTAGCGTATTTCTTAATTGCGTAAACTGAACTAACTCAGTTTAGACCCCAAATAACTTACTAAAAATGAAATAATTTAATTGGGTAATGAAAAGACCATAATACCCTTCTAAAATCCGGTTTTGACTTTTCTTATGTAGACAACCCAACTTCAAATAGGCATATCTCCCTCATACAAACTCGAAATTGAGAAAACTTGGTGGAATTAGAAGGATAATTGAAAGATATTTCCAACGGTATCTTGTAGCACACCTAACCTATCCTGAGCTAAGAGTTATGGTCGTTTCAAATTGACCCAAAACTCATACTCAACATAACTTGCCAAATTTCAGATTTTCATTCTTTCCAAAAATGGGTTTTCCTAATTTTAGCTCTTTCAATTAATGGTGTGTTACATTAACACTCCTTACTGACTGTCAACCATTGACACTCTTTCCTGAAAATTTTGGCTCCGCCACTGGTGGAAAGTAATTGTTTCACTCACGTGCCCTAGGTTGCCCTTTCTTCTTTCTTAACCATCCGCCTCTTTGGTTGAGTATTGTTAGTGGTTCCATCAATGGCAGTGGAGGGAGAACTGGATATATGCCTTTCTTGTTCAAGCGATTAAAGAATCAATATTCCACCCACTGCTTCATTCATGGAAAGGAATTTTATTATTTGAGCGCAAGTGACCAAAGTATTCTTAACATAAATACATATTAAGGAAGAAGAATGAGTTAAAACTGTTTGATAAAATGTTCTATCGTTCTCACTTGAGGTCTCCACTCGGATACTCTTCTTTCTCCAAAGTGTAATCAGTTCGTACTTTTTGTATATGGTCAAGACATATCACAACCAGATGATCATTCATCAGATTGTCATGGTCATTGTTAAAGAATGAAAAAAATTCACATCGGTAGTTAATGAGATCAGTGGTCTTATTGTAAGGTTAGGGAAATCCTCATCCCTTTGAGCTAGTTTTTAGTGTGTGACTTAGGTCCAAAGCCTATAATTTTGTATGTATCAGAGAAGGATCCATTTCACTAGGCCCAATGTTAGGCTTCCAAATTTAAATTGTTCATGTACCAGTTGTCCAGTCCTAGGCATGAAGTGGGGTGTTAAAGAATGAAAAAGTCTCACATTGATGATTAATGAAATAGATGGTCTCTTTGAAGGCTTGATTAATCCTCCTCCTTTTAAGCTATCTGTTAGGGTATGAGTTAGTTTGAAAGACTAAATGTACATGCAGATATGATATTGATTCTTAGTCTGAAAATGAAGAGTGTGATGCGAATGAAGTTCTATGTCATCAAAATGGTATCAGTTGTCGTCGATAGACACACTAGCCACACTTCTTTGATGATAGGGACCATTAGAGGGGAGGAGATGACAACAATAATATGATCGCCACCAGTGGTGATAGTTAAGTTTTCAATTGGTGAAGTAGGGTTTAAACTCTCCACATATAGCAGAAAAAAAGACAAGTACTCAACAAGAAAAGAGAAAGCTCGAGTTGAAAATGAAAGTGTTGTTGACACCCAATTTTGGACCTCCACATTATATATTAATTATCGAGCTTCTTCAATTTCAAATGATTTAAAATAATTAGTTTTATAAAATTAAAAATATATATATATTAGCAAGTTATTTTAACTAGTTTTGTCACTTCTTTAATATATATTTATGTTTTATATAGTTATGTATATAATTAATGCATTTTATAAGTATTCAAAAATCATCCCGAAAAGATTTTATATTTTTAAATACTTTATTAGCAAGGATCATAATTTTGAATTAATAAATTTTATGAAATACTTTCAAGTTATTTTTAGAAAAATATTATCATTTTAATAATTTTAATTGATAAATATGTATATTTTTTACAATCACGTTATTTTATAAATATTTGAAAATCATCACAAAGATTCTACATTTTAGTTAAATATTTTATGACTTTAAGTTATAGTTTCGAGTTAATTAGTTTTTAATTAAACTAATTATTTTAGAAAATTATTATATTTCGTTAAGATTAAAAAGCTCATTAATTAATTAATATTAATTCATCTAAATTAAACTCAATATATTTATCTCTTAAAAGATCTAACCCCTTTTCTTATTTGGGCCAATTTTCAGCAGCCCATTAGGTTCAATTTCCTAGCAGCCCATCAACCCAACACTTTCCATTTTCCTCCCAACCAATCCAATTAGCAGCCTTCACTAACCCAGGCCCAAACACATCAAACCCAACATACAACATACAATACATACACAATGTACAAACATCAATATGTACATCAATACATACGTTACCCCTGTACACAGCTTGTTCTTCTTCAGACGCCAAGAACAGAGTGCCCATCCCTCTGCGAAAAATCCAACAAATCTGAAAATTTTGTCACCCGTCTGCGAACCCATAACCCTAGCAACCTAATCCATCACCCTCACGTCTCTTTTTTCCCCCTTTTCACGGAAGTCGCAGGCCTGCACAACAGCCCTCTGTTGCTTCGAAAAGAGAAGAAAAATTCAAATTTTTGTTTGAATTTTTCAACGGATTTCACCCCCCCCCAATCACCCCAACTTCCTCTATAAATAATTTTACATTGATGAGGGGAAAAAAAAACAAGTTTGGAAATTGGATTTTGACACGTTTTTGAGTTTGGTTTTGAAGCAATAGTCACTTCTACACTAAAAAAATTTATATCTAGTCTTTTGATTCTAAGTTCCGAAAAGATCGCCGCTCGAATTTTCTTAGCTTGACTTTAGTATTCGAAGAGAGTGGGAGAATCGTTCTTCTCGTCGTCCTAGTTCGCTGCTCCAAAAGAGGTAATCTCTTCCCATTTTTAGTTGTTTCATAGTTCCCTGTTAGTGTTCAATTTCCCAGAATACTTATTATGCTGCTTTCTATAGTTTGTCGTTTTAGTTTTCGAGTATGTATAGTGTTATCAGTTGTTTAATGTCTTGACGTTGTTATCTGCTCAGCTCTTAGCTAGACATATTTGCGATAAAATGATGTGTTCATTTAGCTCGACCTCTCTGTTTTAATGTATTGTCTTTTAAAAAAAAAATATATGTCTCAAATTGTAAGCTTATCGATTTTTTTTGTTTCATTCATTGTGATTTAGGTATGAACGTAGTCTTTGCTCACTTGGGTTGTTAGTTCCTTATGAGTTATAACCATTGAACTAGTAATGTTGTTGGTGTTTGTGCGCTAGGATCCTTTCTATCCTTATTTACAAATAGCGTAATTAAGGTTTTGCTCGTTACTTTCACANCCCATATACTTTTTTTGAAGAAATGAACTTCATTTGTTACTCTCACTTAACTCAAAACTCAAGTCTTAAAACAAGTTTAAAACATTTGCAAAAGACTTTTTGAAAGGACTCTAAGAACACTCTAGACTTTGCTCTTAAATTTTCTTGAATTTTAATTTATGAATTGTGATTTGTGATAGGAAAGATCTGATGATGTTTAGGAGTGATTTTAGATAGTAAAACATAAGAAACGATCAAGAAATCACTGTCTAGAAGCAAGTCCGCGACGTGGAGATGCATTTAAATATTTGATCGTGAAATTTATTTTTGAAACAGAGAAGTCCGTGTCCTCTCCATGATGCGGAAGTGATTTTTGTGCACTGGGGGAGCAAGTCCGCGATACGGACTTATGTGCCGAAATTTGCTCGACTTTTTCCTTCTTCGTTTTCTCACCCCAATTTGCCTAAATTCGATTATTTTTCTCAATTAATCTTTAGTTTCATATACCTGGTACATGAACACAAGAATCTTATCAAACAAAACTCTAAAATCAACACGATTCCATCAAGAACTTAACAATCCCATCAAATCTCAAGAACTAAAGCCAATTTCAAGAACATAATTCAAGAAACATCATGCTTTCAACTTTCTAGAATGAATTTCGCTCAAACAAACATGATTGGCACGTGGGTGAATGATCCCAACTCTATGAAACTCTCATATACCTCTTTAGGGATCAACCCTTGGCAAAACGACTTCGATTCCGCAAGAGATCTCCAAGAATGCCTTGACCTTTCTCCTCTTTTCTCTTCTCTCAAAGCCCTAGCGTATTTCTTAATTGCGTAAACTGAACTAACTCAGTTTAGACCCCAAATAACTTACTAAAAATGAAATAATTTAATTGGGTAATGAAAAGACCATAATACCCTTCTAAAATCCGGTTTTGACTTTTCTTATGTAGACAACCCAACTTCAAATAGGCATATCTCCCTCATACAAACTCGAAATTGAGAAAACTTGGTGGAATTAGAAGGATAATTGAAAGATATTTCCAACGGTATCTTGTAGCACACCTAACCTATCCTGAGCTAAGAGTTATGGTCGTTTCAAATTGACCCAAAACTCATACTCAACATAACTTGCCAAATTTCAGATTTTCATTCTTTCCAAAAATGGGTTTTCCTAATTTTAGCTCTTTCAATTAATGGTGTGTTACATTAACACTCCTTACTGACTGTCAACCATTGACACTCTTTCCTGAAAATTTTGGCTCCGCCACTGGTGGAAAGTAATTGTTTCACTCACGTGCCCTAGGTTGCCCTTTCTTCTTTCTTAACCATCCGCCTCTTTGGTTGAGTATTGTTAGTGGTTCCATCAATGGCAGTGGAGGGAGAACTGGATATATGCCTTTCTTGTTCAAGCGATTAAAGAATCAATATTCCACCCACTGCTTCATTCATGGAAAGGAATTTTATTATTTGAGCGCAAGTGACCAAAGTATTCTTAACATAAATACATATTAAGGAAGAAGAATGAGTTAAAACTGTTTGATAAAATGTTCTATCGTTCTCACTTGAGGTCTCCACTCGGATACTCTTCTTTCTCCAAAGTGTAATCAGTTCGTACTTTTTGTATATGGTCAAGACATATCACAACCAGATGATCATTCATCAGATTGTCATGGTCATTGTTAAAGAATGAAAAAAATTCACATCGGTAGTTAATGAGATCAGTGGTCTTATTGTAAGGTTAGGGAAATCCTCATCCCTTTGAGCTAGTTTTTAGTGTGTGACTTAGGTCCAAAGCCTATAATTTTGTATGTATCAGAGAAGGATCCATTTCACTAGGCCCAATGTTAGGCTTCCAAATTTAAATTGTTCATGTACCAGTTGTCCAGTCCTAGGCATGAAGTGGGGTGTTAAAGAATGAAAAAGTCTCACATTGATGATTAATGAAATAGATGGTCTCTTTGAAGGCTTGATTAATCCTCCTCCTTTTAAGCTATCTGTTAGGGTATGAGTTAGTTTGAAAGACTAAATGTACATGCAGATATGATATTGATTCTTAGTCTGAAAATGAAGAGTGTGATGCGAATGAAGTTCTATGTCATCAAAATGGTATCAGTTGTCGTCGATAGACACACTAGCCACACTTCTTTGATGATAGGGACCATTAGAGGGGAGGAGATGACAACAATAATATGATCGCCACCAGTGGTGATAGTTAAGTTTTCAATTGGTGAAGTAGGGTTTAAACTCTCCACATATAGCAGAAAAAAAGACAAGTACTCAACAAGAAAAGAGAAAGCTCGAGTTGAAAATGAAAGTGTAATGAATGGTGAAGATACAAAGTATCTATGGGTTTCAAAAAGTTAATGTAAATCATTCCCTCGGTAGCCAAAGGTAAAAATTGGTCCACTCATTGATCACTACATGCCTTGATCATTAATTACGAGGAGGCGTATGATACTTAATTAATGTGAGAAGACCTTTCATCTCCTTTCCCTACATATAAAAAAGATAGATTTTCCCACATTCCGGACATAATTCAACGAATACCTAGAAAATGGGAGGATTATTTTATGTTGGTCAAATATAAATTTGACAGTTGAACATATCAAAAGATGCCATGTAGCAATTGAAGTCCAACCGAATTTAGTTAATTAAGAATGAGGTGTGTCATAATGATAGATCATATCTTGACAATTGATATTATTCATTCAAGACCCCAAGCAATGATGTATTCTAGTCTAGCTCCAGAAGGGTGAATTCAAAAGAATTTTAACAACTAGTCAAGGTAGACTTCTTTAATAACTGAAAATTCGAGACTCGCTCCAACAGTTTTTCAATCCTATACTTAATGATTCATACGTGCAAATAATGATCGTTATGAGGCTCTTAAAACACGCAATGCATTATTAACATCATATGAAAGTGGACTAACATTGACAAGAAATGAAATTGGGGAAAAAGTGCTCCATGTTTTCTTACCATTATAGCATTCCACATTTTAAGCTTCAATTTTTGACAAATCTCTTAAACAAATAGTATTAAGCAGTATTATTAACCAACCCAAGTCATTGCCATATAAATCATGAGTTTTATTTTTCTCCCTTCATTGGAGAACACGAGTTGCTTCTGCGAACCAAGCAACTTCATGTGCTCCACACTCTTGCATTTCGGCAACGCCATGCTCTTCCCTTCAGATGCCTAAAACAACATCAATTCATCTGAGAACTTGTAAACCAACCTCGAAGAAAATGTATCATCAGCGCTAGATAGCTCAACTGAGAGCATCAACGTGGCAACATCATCGTCAGTATTACAACTGTCGTAAGAGGATATAATCTCCATTGAAGGAGATGGAAGAAACAAAGCCCTCTAGGTTTTTGTAGGTATGGAAGGCGGTGTAAGAAAGAAAGTAGAGTGAAATGGGCATTATTTTTAATTTAGATGTAACAGAGATTTTACCCACTGCAAATTTAATAAAATTAGCGATGTGTATCGAAACACCCTAAATTCGATACATTTTGCGGAGGTTGATTGTAACCCCAAAATTAAACCTCCACAAATCAGGTGCTTTTTTAGTGAAGTGGGTCCCACTGATTCCAAATTGAATTAGAATCAAATAAGAATAACAATCAATTATCTTCCAATTGAATTTTTGTTTATCGAATGGACAAAGAAGTCAAATATAACATATAAACATGAATTAATGGCTAACCTTCAAAGTTTTTTTTTTCTTAATTTTCTTAGATATATTCATATTATAATAAAGTTGATAAAAAATAGGGATGACAACGGGGCAAGATGTGTTTACACATATGTGGGGAGGGGTGGGGTGGGGTCGGTTCGACTATATGTGGGTGCGGGACAGAGCGGGATGGGTCAAAATAAAATAATTTAATTTGTATGTGGGTATGGTGCAGGTGCATGTACGATTTAGGATTTAACATGATATGGAAAACTTAATCTAACAGTTCATCAATGTTTAGAGATATTCTAGTAATTTTTTAAAAAGAAATCTGAATTATATTGTTTACACTAAAAATAAAAATAAATTTAAAACATTCTATTTTTTTAGTTGCAGTGATAGGTGCCTTGGAATAAATTTCTCAATCACCTTATCATCTCAACTATGCTGCCTTCCCATGTGTTTTCTTTTTTATTGTGTTCCTTCCACTACTTAGTTGGGCGAGTGGGCAAAAGAGGCACTCTAAAGACATGATGTGACATTAAGTCACAAGTCTTGAAAAATTAGTGGTATACCCACTAATTATTACATCATCCAAGTACCCTACTTGGGACATACAAAAGACCTCCCTAAGTTTCCATATCTCCACTATGGTCCCCCCTCCCCCTTTCTTTTCCAACAAATATGGAATAATATATATCTATTTGCATTTGTTAAAAATTATATTAGACAAAAGAAAAATTCCAAACGGGAAAGAAGAGCAACTCTTTTTTGCTGTTGTTGAAACTGTCGATTCCGATGAGTTTTCCGACCATAATATCCATTTTCATGGTAAAATCATCATCATCTCCTACTCCATTTTTATTTTTACTCCATTTTATTTCAAAATAGCTTCAAAATGATTTTCCCGCCATTTTAGAAATTTGAGAAATCTTTCATAATCACTTGATAACTCATTAGGAGATACATTTGTTTAGCTTAAAAGCATTAAAAAACGTTTTGCCATTGCAGGAGCTGAATTTTGTACCCTAATCTCATCCAGTCGCATTTTTGTACAGATTTCGTACCTCATAGAACGTTAAAGACTAAAACTGTAATCTAGTCTCGATATTTGCAGTCTATGATGGCAGTAGTTGAATTTGTTATTGCTGGTGGAGATTATATGGGGGTATGGGAGGAGACTCCCAAAAGATGGAATTGGAAATCTTTTAGTAAGACGACAGTGCCCATTGTGTTGCGTCGCAATGGTTCATATAACGATATGATTGCAGGCGTAATTGAGCCTGGTGAGTTAACTTGCAAGACAAATGACTTGGTGATTAGCTATCAAATTAATGGGAGGGGAAAAATACATCCCACATTCATAAAAAATGATCGACACATTAGCTTGTACATGTTAGATATTGGTATTGATGGCTCTAGGCTTACATTGAGGATACACGTCAATGAGAGGTCTCCAATTGAACCAACAAATTCATTTAATGACGACAATGATTCTATTGAAAATGAAAGATTGGGTGATCATTCAAAGGAGAGCTTGGGTGATCATTCAAATGAGAGTTTGGGTGGTTATTCAATGAATATACATGATGATTCAACTAATGTGGAAAATCAGCCAGTAGATGCTGAAGATCCCGAACGCGAATGTTGTGAAGAAATGCAGGGAGAACAGGAATTGAGATCACAATCCAACCATTCCTTCTCTGATAGAACTAATTTATGCATAAATCAAACTTTCATTTACAAGAATGAGTTGCAATTGTTATTAGCTGAGGCGGCGACAAAGAAGCCTTCTGATTTTTCTACTTTGAGGAGTTGTACTAAATATTTAAAGGTGAAATGTGTATCTCACAACTATGCATGGATGTTGCGGGCGAGGAAATATGAGTGTTCGGATAGATTTCATATCTACAAGTACATTGGCGAGCATAGTTGTGGCTTTGAACATGCCAACAGTAGCCATAGAAAAATCTCAATCAAAGTCATTGCTTCACTTTGTGTAAATATGTATCGTGATGGCAAGGGTCTAAATGTTAAAGAGATTCAAAGGGCTCTGATTAATTCTTTTCGTTGTATTCCAAGCTATTGGAAATGTTGGAAGAGAGGTGTGGTTGCCAAGGAAATGGTCCGAGGGACACTTAATGTTGGTTCTAGCTATTGTATCATGGTAAACAAGGATAGTCGAAAGTTCATGTATTATTTCTTGGCCTTCGGTGCTTGCATTAAGGGATTTGCCCACATGAGAAAGGTAATTGCGGTTGATGGGACTCATTTACATGGTAAATACAAGAGAACCACATGTGTGAACAACAACAAATCTTAATTAAGCTTGGTTGAATTTGTTGATTGAATTTGTTGTTGTAATCATTTTTGTAATCAAACTACTATTTTTTTGGCTGCCAACATTTTGGTCAATTTATTGTCAGTTGTTATCGTAATTACTCATGATCTAATGTAGATCAATCAAAAGATGACATACATTTTATACACTGTCTATTAATGTTTATTATCGAGTCCACTCATTGTGTATTAAGCTGTCAAAATTATTAATATATGAAAATCCATGGTATTCATAATGCAATGATTTTAATGCATGAATTAGAATATGATTAAAGAAGGAAGTTCTCTAAAGAACTCAAAAAAAACTGTACTAAAATTGTGACTATGTTTAATTCATTAAATCAAACAATTCTTAAGAAATAATCTAAGTATAACTAATCCAACTTTAACAAATACAAGCATTATTTGCGTATACACTCTACCAAATGAATCCTTAAAGAATTGTCAAAAAATCAGATGTTACCATTGAAAAAAGTAGCAATTTGAACTTATTTTACCATAATAAAGTTTGTATATCTAAATATTTACTAGTTATCAAAATATATAAACCCTTTATACAATCGATACATCTCTATGTGCGTGGTGTATGTATGACCAATGAGATTTACACTCTGACATTAGTAAGGTATATTTGGGTTTATATTTATGTTAAAGCATTGTCGATACTTCACCTACTAGAATCTGACACTTATATATAGACCAAAACTAGTAGAATTTAAAAAGACAATAATTAATTAATAATAAATTATATATTTGAAATTTATCCAATTAAATAAGTTTAAACAGGTCATATGATCATGTAAGAGTCCACATAAATTGGGTGTGGTGATTAGTGATGTACAAGGAAAAGTTGTGGTTATACAATCAACATCCTTAGAACAATGTTTGAGAGAACATAAGTATGTTGTGAGGATGTCACTTGTTCAATCACACATTGTTGATTGCCACCCCAATTTATGTGGACTCATACATGATCACATGCTTATATTGTAAAGATGATTGTGTAACTATTCCTTATTTGTACTTGTGCTTTCTTCACACATTAGTTTGAAGATGTAGATTGTATAACTACAACTTTTTCTCATACATCATTTATCTCCACCCCCAATGTATGTGGACCCTTAATGACTTGTTTAAACTTATTTAATTGAATAAATTTCAATAATATTGTTTATTATTAGTTAATCTTTCTCCCTTTTAAATTATACTAGCTACGATTTATATTTAAGCGTCATATTCAAGTAGGTGCAGTATAGATCATTTTTGGATCATGATATCAACCCGTATACATCTTATTAGTGTTGAAGTGTAGATGACGTTGGTACAATCTAAACCAAGCACATGAAAAAGTATCGACTGTCTAAATTATCTATATATTTTGACCAACAGTGACAATACTCAATTATCCAAGTTTTATAACAGTAACAAAGTACGAATTGCTACTTTTCAACGATAACAGTTGCTTTTTTTAGTGTATATAAAGAAGGATTCATGAACTCTTCCATCCTATTCTATTTTAAAATACTTGAACATCTCTTTTTATTATGTCTCAAGCATCTCAAACATCCAATGCAAAAGAGTCTTGTGTTTGTCATTGTGGTAATTTAGCTATGTTGAGGACGTCACACGCCGATATGAACCCAGGTCGACAATTCTTTAACTGTGCAATTGGTGCATGCTTTTTTTGTAAGTGGCTTGAAAATGATTCATCAACGAGCAACCCATCAAAATTGAGTCTAAGACTCGAGACATCGAATTTTCAAGGCGTTATCAAATTTCAAATTTTAGAAAGGCTTCGAAACTCTGAAGAAAATAGGGATTTCCTATTGAGTTTATTCAAAGAGGCCGAAGAGCAGAGGGATCACTTTAAAGGATTGCTAAAAGACACTGAAATAGATAGGATCAACTAAAACAAAAGTTGATATTGGGTGAAGAAAACTAATATTGTATGGTTTGTGGTTAGTGGTTGATTTTTGGAAATGTGTATCAGAGATGCAGTTATATCTTTTACTCATGTAGTAGTACAGTCTATTAATAAATGAAATCTTTTTGAAATTGGTAAGACAATGCATTATATATAGAATTTAAAGTCGATAACTAGCATCAATATCCATCAAAACAAAAATAACATTTACATGATCCAACTGTCTTAAATATCACTTCAAAAACCAACTACTTCCATCACCAAAAATACGCGGTTATCCTACGACTTGACAAAAATATTTTTGGACATATTTTTAGGAACATAATTATAAAAATAATTTACAATGTTCGATTAGCTTTGGAAAAATAGTTAAACAAAGAACAATTTTTTTTAAAAAAAAAGAGGATCTTGATAGAAACATTTGACTTGAATTACAAGTGATTAGAATTTTAACAAAACTAGATTAATTAAAAATTATTTGTATTATTTCAAAGTTAATAACTTAAACCAATTGAATTAATTAGAGAGAGTATCTTTTTAAATTAAATAAAGACAAGTCAAAGTTTTGACTAAAATATTTGTGTGTAAAGAATGGAAAAGTTGATAAAATGAAATTTGTTAAAACAAAACAACACAAAGAAATAGTTCATCTTTTGGAGAATTCGATTAACTTAATTAACAATTCTAAAGTTAAGAGTTAATAAACAACAAACAATAAATAATCACAATTAAATAATTTAAGAGTAAGAGAGATTGAATTTGGGCCTTTCTTGGGCCAAATTCGCTACTACTTTTAGGGTTTAACCCAATTTTCGTTTTTATATACACCTGATGTATATCAGTGTATACGAACTCTTTCCACCTATGTTTTTATTTCCATTTAGCTCGTTTCAGCTTCCCTTACATCATTTATCAGCTACCATTTCACTTTTCTTCATCCCCAAAGCAAACCCGAAGAAAGGAACATGTCGGGCCTCTACGACCCAAGATGAGAATGCAAGTAGAAAGAGTTCACAAAGAACTCGGAGGCAAGTCAAGAGCAAACATAAGAAAAGAATTTGAGTTAGAGAAGAAAGGAAAAAAAAATAACACTGTAGCATTTTTTAATTTAAACATTTCATTGTATCAAATTAGGCACCAAACAGGAGAAAAAGTTTAGGAGGGTTAATGTGTAGTCATGCACATTTATTATTCAACAATCTAACAGCCCTTTACTCAACTGTGAAATCTAAACATTTCAAATGAAATTACAAAGAAAGAAAAACAAAAGAATGATTATAGAGATTTGCCACCAATGAAACAACACTAAATCAATGGACTATGAAAATTCCAAGTAATAAGCCAAACTTCCAACAAAGAAGAAATCTCACATATTAAATCTCATCAAGCAATATACAGTGAAATACTTAAACTAAACGGAGTAAAGAGAAACCAAAATTTAAGCTAATGAGGAAAGATCTAAGCTACTAATATGCATTAAAGCAAAACTAAAAAAAAAAAAAGAGTAACATGAGATCTAATTTACTACATAATGTCAAACCTAAAAAGTCCTAAGTATCCTTCGTTCATTTAACTGAGACTAAATAAATAGTAATAAAACAAGATGGAAATAGCTGAGGTGAAATATTAACATATACTAAATATATTAACTCAAGTCATTGATATATAAATCCCACACTCTTTTACCTATCGATTCTCTATATTTAAGCTTTTTCTTATTCTTTTTTATCACTGCCCCCTCTCCATTTGAATATGTATCTCTCTTATATCTTCTTCCACGCCCCAACACTAAAGAAAATGAAGTTTTATATAGATCGAATTTGGGGTCAATTTAGGGAGGAAATTAGTGAAATTTCAAAGAAAATTTGAATTTTTCTTTTGCTCCTTTTCGAAGCCATAGTGAAAGGAGATGGGAAGCTCTAAAAAGGGGAAAAAGAGACGTGGGCGCGGCCGCTGCAGGTGTAGGAGCGTACTGTTGTGCCGCGCTTTTTCGGGTTTGCCGGATCAATGCATCTTTTCGCTTGTTTTCTCAGCAAGCTGAGGAAGAAGACGTATAGGGGTCTGCTCAGTCGCATGCTTGCCGTACGATAGGTGTATTGTATGCTGGGTATTGTTGACGTATGCTGGTTGATGTGCCGCGAAATCGTAGCACATTTGACGCTTCTTAACTATGAACTAATACTGGAATTAAGTCATATTTTGGGATTATTTTATGGGTTTGCTAATTGTGTAGGCAGAATCTAGGTTTTACAGAAAAAGAAGCAGAACTGATGTCGACAAGTGAAGTTCACGGCCAATGTAACGAACCGTTAACTTCATAACGGTCCGTGGTTGAGTTCGTGAAAGTAAGGCACAACTGGGCCCTGAAAAGATGAAAAACAAGAATTACCAAGTAAAGATCACAGAGGGGTATACAGGCCGTTGTTATTTCCACGGACCGTGATACCTACCGTGAAGTTAAACCAGTATAAAAGCAGGAAAGAGTTAAAAGAAGGTTTGAACAAGTGAAGACCACGAGTGACTTCACGGGCCGTGACACTCACTACGGACCGTGGTGTATTCTAGTGACCAAGTTTGAAGACCCACTCTAGGGAAGGTCCAAGGCAAGACCACGGAGGGATTCACGGCCCGTGAATCCCTTGACGGAACGTAATAGTGGCCGTGACAGGGCCCGACAAATCAGTCCTAACTTGATTAGGACTCATTTTAAACATTCTATTTTGAATTACTTTAGGTCATTTTTGGATTTGATAGGATCCGACGTTACACAAGGAGGAACGAAAAGAAACTTGAGTTGGAGATTTCAGATTCAGATTATTGTCTTCGGTGGGACATAGTTCCTTTTGATCTTGAGACTATCAAGTTGTTGTTGATTTACTGATTATTTTTGTAAGTAATTCTTAATATGTTTTCATTATCTATGATTGATTCTTTGCATAAAAACATGAGTGGCTAAATGTCATGACTAGGTGTGTGGGATCTATGATGATAATCTAGTTGCGATTTCGTAAAATGAGTAAAAAGGCAATCTTTGTTTACAACTTGTAGTTTACAACTTTCATTATCATTTTAGTCTATTGAGTGCACGCTTTAGACATGCCTGTATCTGGTGTTTGTACGAGTGAAAAGCATCAGTTGGGAAAAAGCTAAACTAAGTTTACGAATTGGAGTTAAGGTCGGATTTCGAGAGAAGGGATCTTTAACACCAGATTAAATTAAGCAAAGTCCAATATCGATAACACTTTAAGTTCGAGAGAATTAGAGTGGATATTATCTAATTAGGCTGAGAAGCGTTAGATTTATCTAAGTCGCAAAGAGTCTGTAAACATTGATTTACTTGACACTCAATTTACGAAAGAGCGTTATAATCGTCGTCATAGTGAACACAAAACCTGGTTTCTTTAAATTGATTGAATCACCTTACAACTATATCTTTTGTGAATCGTGTAAGTAAGTTTTGACTGGAAGTACTTGCATACTTTTCAATTAAACCCAATTTTACTTTCCTTGTTAATTGTTTAGGAAATAGTAACGACAATTGAGTAAATACGATAGTGAAACTTTATCTGTAAAGAAATTCTTTGTGGGATCGACCTCAACTCTGGTTGAGTTCTGTAAATTGACAACGACCGTTTACACTCCTTATTTGGAGTGTAAGTTTGGACGTATCAAATTTTGGCGCCGCTGCCGGGGATTTTCAATTCAGAAATGTTTTACTACCTTTTATTCAATTCGTAGTTATATTTCCTAATTTTACGTTTTGTTTTGTGTTTGTGTCTCTTTTAGGTGATTGTTACTGTGTATGCCAAGTACCAGGAGTAAAGGAGTTCCATTGACCCCTTACGACTCAGAACTCGAAAAGACTCTTCAAAAAATGGTGAATGCACAAGAACTAGAGGCACAAAGACGAAGGTTGGGACTAGACGCTGAAGTCGCTGCAAGAGGTGTTCAGCAGAACGGCAGTAACAGCCAACCTAGGGTGGTATATGAGAATAGAGAAGTGGATGGATTGATCCCTCCCTAGCGCCAACCAATTGCCCCAAGGGGTAGAGCTCAGTATCCAGCACATATGATGTATGATGAAGATGATGCAGATTTGGATGGAGCTGGAGCCACTGGAGCGATAGTGTTACCTGCACTACCTCCAGGTGTTAAGTTCACAATCACCAGCACTATGATTCAATTGTTGAACCTTAAGGGTATGTTCAGGGGTGCCGCTGGTGATGATGTAAATCAGCACTAGATAAACTTTGTGGCTATCTGTAAGTCACAAGAGATTCCTGGGGTAAATCAAACAGCAATGAGATTGAGGCTGTTTCCATTGTCCCTTACGGGAGAGGCGACTAACTGGTTGAATGAGATGCCAGATGACTCCATCAAAACTTGGAATGAGTTGAAGGAAGCTTTCCTGGAACGATTCTTCCCAGAATCAAAAGAATGAAGGACGAGATTAGTACACACAAGCAACTACCAGGAGAAGCCATGCATGATACTTGGTGGAGGTTCAGCCAAAAGTTAAAGAAATGCCCCAACCATGATATTACCGAAAGGCATCTTAAACAGGCCTTTTATAGGTCTCTGAATTATGTTACTAAACTTGTTGTTGATGTAGTTTGTGGAGGCTCATTTATGAGGAAGCCATTTGCGGAAAGCATGCAGCTATTAGATGAGGTCTCAAAGAACAACAGAGCATGGTACACTAGAGATGCAGAGGTAAGAGAGCTCGGGTATACATTTGAGCTTTCAACTGATCAAAGGAAGAGAGAAGAAGAAAGGGACCAAGACATGGCACATATGAGGACTCAAATAGACTTGCTCACAAAGCACATTGTTGCCAAGTCTGGTGAATGCTACGGGACAGCAACACAGGTATGAAGATCAGGATCTTGATATTGATGAGGAAGCTAACTATTTGGGAAATCAAGGAGGTTTTCGGAATTATAACTCTGGAAATCAAGGTTACAATTCTGGAAATGCAGGTCAGAGCTATGCTAGGGATGGTCAGTATGAAAGGCCAGCAAATAGAGATCAAGAAAACTGGCAAAACAGAGAGGGGTATAGGAATTACCGCAATGGTGTATATGTACCTCCAGGTAATAGAGACCGGGTGAGTGGTAGTTCTAACGGGTCCAAGCTAGAAGACATGATGGCTAAGGTACTTCAAAAGGTTAAGTCAACCGATGCAGGGGTGAAAGAAACGAGAGGTGACTTCTCGAGCATGAGTCAGTTGGTGGACTCTCACACCACCTCCATTAAACAAATAGAGCAGCAGTTGGGGCAACTCTCAGCCTCAATGAATTCGAGAGAGAACGGATCACTACCAAGTGATACCATTCAAAATCCCAAGAAGGAAGGACACTGTATGGCGATAGCCACCAGGAGTGGTAAAGTTCTTTCTGACCCTATTTCTGCAGGTACTAATGAATAGGTCTTGGAGCAAGCTAGCAGAGAGGAGGATGAGAATATACAGGTAGATGATTAGGGAGTGGCTCAGCAATCTCAACCTAAAGCACAACTTTCGAGAGGAAAAGAGAAAGAGGTTCAGGAACACCTGCCCTTACAGCAGATTCCCAGGCCACCTCCTCATTTCCCTCAAAGGCTTAAAAAGAAAGCTGAAGATGGAAAGTTTACGAAATTCATCACCATGCTGAAACAACTTTCAGTAAACATTCCATTGGTTGAAGCCCTAGAGCAGATGCCAGGATATGCCAAGTTCATGAAAGACTTGGTCACCAAGAAAAGAGCTGTAAGTCATGATTTCTCTAACGATGTCCATCATTGCAGTGCCATTTCTACCAGATCTTTGGTGCAGAAAAAGGAGGATCCATGTGCATTCACAATACCATGCACCATTGGGTCAATCAAGTTTGCAAAAGCTCTATGTGATCTGGGAGATAGCATAAATCTGATACCTTTAGCCATTTATAAAAAGTTAGGCTTTGGAGTACCAAAACCTACATCAATGAGGTTGATGATGGCTGATAGGTCAGTAAAGCCAGTGGGCATCCTGTGTGATGTACTAGTAAAGGTGGACACTTTCATCTTTCCAGTTGATTTTGTGATTCTGGACTGCGAAGTAGATTTTGAGGTTCCCATAATCTTGGGAAAACCCTTTTTGGCCACAGGAAGAGCTTTAGTGGATGTTGAGAGAGGAGAGTTGAAGTTCAGACTCAACACATATGAGGTAAGGTTCAACATTTGCAGGTCAATGAAACAGCCACGAAATATGAATGTGATATCTGCAATAAAGATGGTCACTGATGAAGACATGAGGGTACCTATAGAAGAGAGAATGGTTGTTGAAACATTAACAGCAGTACTGATGAACTTTGATATGGATTTCTGGTCTGATTATGTAGAGACCGTGAATGCCTTGCAGGGTATGGGAACACGTTTATATGCGCCAAAGAAATTGGACTTGGACTTGAAAAACAGGCCAAGTCCTCCAGCAAAACCATCCATTGAGGAGCCACCAGTGTTAGAGCTGAAACAGTTACCCAATCACCTCAAGTATGTATTTTTGGGTACTAATAACACTTTACCTGTGATATTGGCTGCAGATTTGAATGAAGAGCAGGTACAAGAGGTTATCAAGGTGCTAAAAAGATACAAAAGAGCCATTGGATGGACCATTGCTGATATAATAGGGATACCTCCAGGTATTTGCACGCATAAGATTCAACTTGAGGAAGACTGCAGCCCGAGTATTGAACACCAACGGAGGTTGAACCCACCTATGCAAGAAGTGGTTAAGAAAGAAATAATCAAATGGTTAGATGTTGGGGTGGTCTATCCTATTTCTGATAGCCACTGGGTCAGTCTAGTGCAATGTGTGCCGAAAAAGGGAGGCATGATTGTGGTAGCGAATGCCAAGAATGAATTAATCCCGCAGAGACCCGTCACTGGATGGCGAGTGTGCATGGATTACAGGAAGCTGAACAAGTGGACTTTGAGGGATCATTTCCCCATGCCTTTCATGGACCAGATGCTTGACAGGTTGGCAGGTAAAGGATGGTATTGTTTCTTAGATGGATACTCTGGCTATAACTAGATATCAATTGCACCTGAAGATCAAGAAAATACCACCTTCACATGTCCTTATGGCACCTTTGCGTTTAAACGCATGCCATTTGGACTATGTAATGCACCAGCCACATTTCAAAGGTGTATGATGTCCATCTTTTCAGACATGGTTGAAGACACTCTAGAGGTATTTATGGATGACTTCTCTGTAGTAGGCAATACTTTTGATGACTGTTTGTTGAATCTTAGCAGGACTTTACAGAGATGTGAGGAAGCCAACTTAGTGCTAAATTTGGAGAAGTGCCACTTTATGGTAAAAGAGGGCATAGTTCTTGGACACAAGGTGTCACAGAAAGGAATTGAGGTCGACAAGGTTAAGATTGAGGTGATTGAAAAATTACCTCCACCAATATGTGTGAAGGGTGTTCGAAGCTTCCTAGGACACGCCGGATTCTATAGGCTTTCATCAAAGACTTCTCAAAAATTGCACACCCCATGTTCAAGCTTTTAGAGAAGGAGGTGAAATTTTTCTTTGATGAGATATGCCTTAAAGCTTTTGAGTGCCTAAAAGAGAAATTGATTTCAGCACCAGTGATTATTGGTCCAGACTGGGCGGCGCCATTTGAGGTGATGTGTGATGCCAGTGGGACTGCGTTAGGAGTTGTGTTGGGACAAAAGCACAACAGGATGCTCCATCCGATTTACTATGCTAGTAAGTCGTTAAATGGGGCACAACGAAACTACACAGTCACTGAACAGGAACTATTGGCTGTAGTGTATGCTTTTGAAAATTTCAGAGCTTATCTTTTGGGCACTAAAGTGATAGTTCACACAGACCATGCTGCTTTGAGACATCTCATGGCAAAGAAAGATGCCAAGCCTAGGCTGATCAGATGGGTATTGCTTCTTTAAGAGTTTGACTTCGAAGTGAAAGACATGAGAGGTTGTGCGAACCAGGTAGTTGATCACCTATATAGGTTGAAAGCTGCAAAGAAGGAAGAACTTGAGCTCGAGATAGATGACACATTCCCGAATGAACATGTATTAGCTGCTACTCTTGACCTTATTCCTTTATTTGCTGATTATGCTAATTTTCTGGTTAGTGACTTAATGCCCGATGGACTAACATATCAACAAAAGAAATGGTTCCTGCATGATGTAGACAAGTACTATTGGGATGAACCATATCTGTACAGGGTGTGTGCTGATAATATAATTAGGCGATATGTTCTGAAAGCGGAAATGTTGCATATCTTGAAGGCCTGTCACTCATCTTCAGTTGGTGGTCATCATAGTGGTGCTCGAACAGCTCACAAGATACTTCAATGTGGGTATTACTGGCCTACAATTCATCAAGATGTAGTGGATATAGTAAAGAGCTGTGATGTGTGCCAGCGGCAAGGAGCCATCTCTCGGTGCGATGAGTTACCCATGACACCTATTCTGGAGGTGGAACTGTTTGATGTGTGGGGTATTGACTTCATTGGTCTCTTTGTGAGTTCATATGGGAAGAAATATATACTGGTGGCTGTGGACTATGTGTCCAAATGGGTTGAAGCGGTTGCATTACCTGAGAATGATGGAAAGAGTGTCGCTAGGTTCTTCAAAAAGAACATCTTCTCAAGGTTTGGAACACCCAGAACCATTATTAGTGATGGTGGGTCTCACTTCTGCAACAAAGTCTTTAGTGCACTTCTGACCAAGTATGGAGTAAAACAGCACAAGGTGGCAACACCTTATCACCCACAGACTAGTGGTCAAGTGGAAGTTTCCAACAGGGTAATTAAAACAATCTTGGCAAAGACAGTGAATGCCAACAGGACAGATTAGGCACGGAAGCTAGATGATACCCTATGGGCATATCGTACAGCTTTCAAGACACCTATTGATATGTCTCCATATCATTTGGTGTTTGGAAAGGCGTGTCATCTACTAGTTGAGCTTGAGAATAGAGCACTCTGGGCGTTGAAGAAGCTGAATCTAAATTGGAGCGAAACCGCAAACTTGAGGTTAGATCAGATCAATGAGATGGATGAGTTTCGTCTGAGGGCCTATGAGAGGGCTGCACTGTTTAAGGAGAGGATGAAGCTATATCATGACAAGCATATTGTAAAAAAGAGCTTTACTCCTGGTGACTTGGTGTTACTTTTCAACTCCAGATTGCGTCTATTTCTAGGAAAACTGAAGTCTAAATGGTCTGGACCCTTTAAAGTCACACAGGTTTTTCAATCTGGTGCTATTGAATTGGAAAATGAGAAAGGCAAGAGGTTCAAAGTTAATGGTCAGCTAATTAAGGCGTATTTGGGTGCTACTAAGGATGTGAAAATTGTGGAGGAATGTAAACTTGATGAAGTCTGAGAAATCAAGTAACCTGCGTCGCGCCGCGCCATTAAATTGTGCGTTGCTTGGGAGGCAACCCAAGATGTAATTATATTAGGTATATTCCCGTTTTACTTATTTTTCTTTATTTTTATAGAGTTACTGCATGCTGAGGTGTGCAAGAGAGAATAAAAGGGAAAATGCAGAAATTGATGCAGACTGAACATCACGGTCAGGACCACGAACAGTACATCTTTTCACGGGAACTATCACGATTCGTCAAATGGAGGACTGAATTTGGAAGCTACTGGAAATTGCATAAAATAGGGTTCACGGAGGGTTTAACGGTCCGTCATATATTGTACGAGACGTATAACCTCTCGTGAACCTCAAGCAGGAAACTCAGTTCCAAGTCAACATCACGGATAGTTTCATAGACTGTGATTTTCTTTACGGGCAACTTTAAGATCCGTCATCTGCACCAGGTAAGTTTCTTTGCCAGGGTAATGCCACGAACATAGCCACGGACCGTGATATCTTCCACGAGAAGTTTCACGGCCCGTGGACCACTACCAGTAACACCGATGACCCGACTCGAACCGCGCGTAACCCAACTCATAAATTACGATGTATTTCGTGATTCCAAAGAGCAGAACTTCAGTTTCTCTCTTTTGTCTCCTCCATAACGGTTATCTCAGAAGACTTTGATCATTATTCATCAATAAATCCCACCTCTACCCAAGAGTCTGAACACTCAGTTTTTAGTTGCGCTTCTGTTTCCAGCTATTTCTGATTTTGTTTCTTCAATCCAAGTAAGTTGAGTTTCAACGGTTTGCACCGTTACATCTTGTCTATAATGCTTTTGATTTTCTTGATTTCAGTATGCATTTGTGATAATTAATTCCTAAGTTATTACTTAATTGGAGTGGGTAAGTTGAACAATTGGGAATTTGTAATTATTCTTGGGTGTTGGTTGATCACAGGGGGGTCAAATTTTTAGGTCAGGTAGTGACAGTTAGGTTACTTAATTTGGTTGAATAAGTAGTAAGGTAGGGTTTAAAGTATGAGACGAGCCTGTATTTTTACAACAATGGGGATTGAGTGCAAAAATTTGATGTTGGGAAGAAGATGACGGACCTATTGCCTAGTTTAAGACTACGGTAGGTTGTACGGACCGTGAAAGACATTACGGGTCGTACAACTTGTCGTAGACCACACTAGAAGATCAACCCAGTCTTCAATCTTAGTTCACGGGCCGTATCATGGACCGTGGTTCATTCCACGGGCCGTGAAACCTTCCGTTAACATCCCTTGGTTAAATGACTAGAAATTCCTTGTGCACTCGAATTCTGTTTAAACTCCACGGGGGACATTACGGTCCGTTGTTGATACCACAGCCCGTTCAAGTGCGCGTAGTGTTCCCTTGATTGTATTTTTAATTTTTTAATTTTTTAGTTTTTATTAATAATTGTTATTCCGTGGCCCTTCCCGATGATAGATTGGGTGACGACATTCTTAAGGCAAGGCGTCACGATGATATTACACAGGGGAAGTCTGAGTACCCGCTAGTTTGTCGTTTATTAATGATTGTACTGAATTGGTGTTTTGCTTCTCAGGTACAATGGGTCCCAGAAGAAAGAATGCTACCAAACTTGCTCCTGTCACCGCTTCACAATCAGAGGGTCATGGCGATTCCGAAGCGAGTGGGTCTGTGGTGCAAATAAATGTTTCACCGAAAGATCACTCGCCTCGGGCTACTAAATCATTGGCTAGGAGAGCTATTCTCCAGGACTCTCCTCCTCAATCTAAAGAGGGAGGTAGTATTTCCAAGAATGGGGAAAACTCGGGAAGTCCAACTGATATTGTTGCTGGTTACCAATCTACCGATGACTCGGGGGACAGTGCTGAATCTAACAGCGGTTCTCAGGCCGACACAGGTACTTCTCCACCTGTGGCTACCACAGAAGCTGAAAATGGGGTATGAAAGGAAATAGTTAATAGAGAGGATGAGGAGGAAATCACTGATGATGATACCATGGTGATGTATGTTAACACTCAGGAACCTAACCCTGCATTGAGACCACAACTAATTGCTTGTTATCGCTCTATGTGGACTGTCAACAGATCTAAAGAGTTCTTCGACAATGGCATTGTGAATAAAACTAGGGGCTTCAAGAATCGAGCAATTATGCCTGAGACTAGGGTGGTGGTAGCTGATGTCAAGGCATTCTCGGACATCTATCGGATATTTCAGCTCCATCAGTTCGATTGGATGGACAATGCACCTGGTGAATACTCTAGCCACCTGACCAGAGAATTTTATTTTTCTTATGCAGCTACATTGATGAATTTTGCTGCAGATACTGAGACCACAAAGCGTGGACAGAAAGATATGGCTAGTACTTGGGGTCCACTCAACTCAATCATAGTTAGGGGCAAATCAATAGATATTTCTGAGGCGTCGATTAACAGAATGTTGTACAGCCCAGAATACTCTGCACCCGTTTCAGTTGGCCTTTTCAAGGGCAAACATCATGAGGTCACCTGTGATGCTACAATGGAAGATCAGACTTCTCGAGAATGGGTTTTACGCTGGATTGCGAAGCAAATTGCCATAGATGGATAAAATGCAGGTTGGGTCACCACAACTCCAACACTTATCACTAAAGCTTCGTTATCTTTCCCAGCCAAGGTTTGGTGGGCTATTGTCCGAGCGCATTTACGACCGACAGCTAATGATAACACTTTGTCTCCTTCCCTAGCCTCGTTAGTAGCATGTCTTCTGGTCGGTTACCCGGTCAATGCAGGAAGGATAATAGCAATCGAGATGAGAGACAGGGCACTAAATGAGCGAGCTGCACTTTCTTTTCCCTGTCTGATAGGGAAATTATGTCGAGGAGCGAATATTCCTCCGAACAGCCTAGTTGATAGATGGGGTGAAACATTCAAACTAACCCAGGTTTCAAAAATTAAAGATGTCGCGAACCATCTCTTTGGCGTGAAATCTGCCGCTGTAGGTACTTTAGCTGTTATTCCACATGTTCCACTTGAGACCCCCCAGGCCAGTAGAGATCCAGAATAGGGGGAGTCATCACAACCGTCCACAGAGGCACCACCACCCCCAGCTTCAGCATCCCAGACTTTAGGTACTTTTATCACTATCCCTATGCTTTTTCTTGAGAAATTGGTTGCAGATTAGCTCCAGACCAGGACATTGGTGGACCAAATTATGCTCCAGATGCCCCAGCTGATAGAGACAAAGGTATTAGCCGCGAAAAAGGAGATCAAAGATAAGATAAAGATGGAGCTATCAGTCTTAAAGAACCGAATGGATAGTTTGGAAAACCTTTTTCAGGATCGCTTCCAGGCTACAGGTTTAGCCGATACTGAAGAGTTCAGAACCCAGTTGGCCGAAATGCGCACTCAAATTGCTAACCTGGCTGAAAAGCCAGCACAGGTGCCCACTCCAGTCATGCCAGAGTCATTGATGCAAATGTTAAGTCAGGCACCCTCCACTCAAACACTCGATGACCTTTGGGGAGAACCCCCTACAAGTAAATCCGGCAAGAGAAAGCACATAACTGGAGAAATTGATGAGAGACCCCTACTGACACCGCCAGAGAGGCAAGAAGGCAAGAAAAGAGAGCCCGTAGAGCATCAAAGAGGAAAGCTAGAGAAAAGGAAGCCCTTGACCAGTTACAGCGAGATGCAGCCTTAGTTGGAGCTTCTGGTAGTGGCGCACCTGCTTCGACTAATAAGGACCACACTGATGATGTCCCGAGACCTGAGAGTGCACCCATTGATAAGGGTGCCAATGCTGATACAACGACCGGCGTCTAGAGCGTCGTAGGTATGACCCCTCTTCTTAGCCTGTGTATTTGATTGTTTTATCTCAATTTTGAGGACAAAGTTCTTTTTATTTTAGGAGAAGTGGTCAGCAGCCGACCATAGCGGGTATTTTATGTATTGAGCTGTGCAGCAGCTACTCTGTGAATATTGAAGACCTGAACATGAGTTTGACTATTAGAATCTTTAGATGACATCTTAGAAACTGATATGTTGAAAATGGCTAATCTGACCAATTAATTAGTGAACCAAGAAACTAAAAAAAGCAATCCTGTGTAGTATGTGAGTAAGTTTTGGTTGAAGTCTAACACTAGGAGCAGAAACTAGAACTTGCCTAAGTAGTCTTGCTTGAATCTGAAAATAACCGGATAGGAAAGGATCAATAGGCCATTTTTGTTAAACCAGTAAAAAGCCAAAAATAAAGAAACCAAATGAAAAGCTTATCACTTGAACCCAATTTGAGCCTTAAATCAATCTTTGTTCCTACCCAATATATATCAAATCCTTGGTTCTCCGAAGGTACACGATATCACAAATCAGGCCAAAAGCCTAAGTTGAGGGTGATTAAAATTTCAAAAAAAATAAAAATAAGGGAAAAGAAGGTTCAACCAGTGAGCTGAGTTCAAAAAAAAATATAAATAAATAAATAAATAAATATATATATATATATATATATATATATGTATATATATATAATAGCTACTGGGTCGAGCTGAAATAAAGAAAAAGAGAGAATCACTCAGAAAAGAGTTTGTGAAAATGAAACTTTGGGAAACCAAGGAATTAGTCACTCACAAAACCAAATATCCACTCCCTAACCCCGAGCCTATGTTACAAGCAAATAAAGTCCTACAGTGATCCTATTTCGGGTCTTTGAAAGAGAAAGTGTAGAAACCAAGGGCAAGCCTATGGTAGTTTGTTTGTTGTGTTAGAAATTTATTGAGAGCGTGAGAGTAATACTCAGTCCCTACCATTATGAGCGAGGGACTTCTTTGGTGTGAGGACATAGTGGTTGTGTTTGAAAGTAGATTGTGTGAGCTGATAATTCGCAGGTATAAACATGATTGACTATGAGTAATGAGATGTCATATATTGATCCTTACATGTTAGATTCAGAGGTTTGGGGACACAAATTATACTTGAATTAGTTGCTGCATAGTGTCATAAATCTGGAAATGAATTGAGGGCTGATTGTATTTGTTTATTTTCTCATCACTTGAGGACAAGCAATGGTTCTAAGTTGAGGGTGTTGATGTGCCGCGAAATCGTAGCACATTTGATGCTTCATAACTATGAACTAATACTGGAATTAAGTGATATTTTGGGATTATTTTATGGGTTTGTTAATTGTGTAGGCAGAATCTGGGTTTTACAAAAAAAGAAGCAGAACTGATGTCGACAAGTGAAGTTCACGGCCAATGTAACGAACTGTTAACTTCATAACGGTCCATGGTTGAGTTCGTGAAAGTAAGGCAGAACTGGGCCCTGAAAAGATGAAAAGCAAGAACAACCAAATAAAGATCACGGAGGGGTATACGGGTCGTTGTTATTTCCATGGACCGTGATACCTACCGTGAAGTTAAACAAGTATAAAAGCAGGAAAGAGTTAAAAGAACGTTTGAACAAGTGAAGACCACGAGTGACTTCACGGGCCGTGACACTCACTACGGACCGTGGTGTCTCTCGTGGTACATTCCAGTGACCAAGTTTGAAGACCCACTCTAGGGAAGGTCCAAGGCAAGACCACGGAGGGATTCACGGTCCGTGAATCCCTTGAGGGAACGTGATAGTGGTCGTGACAGGGCCCGACAAATCAGTCCTAACTTGATTAGGACTCAATTTAAACATTCTATTTTGAATTACTTTAGGTCGTTTTTGGATTTGATGGGATCTAACGTTACACAAGGAAGAACGAAAAGAAACTTGAGTTGGAGATTTCAGATTCAGATTATTGTCTTCGGTGGGACATAGCTCCTTTCGATCTTGAGACTATCAAGTGGTTGTTGATTTACTGATTATTTTTGTAAGTAATTCTTAATACATTTTCATTATCTATGATTGATTCTTTGCATAAAAAAATGAGTGGCTGAACGTCATGACTAGGTGTGTGGGATCTATGATGATAATCTAGTTGCGATTCCGTAAAATGAGTAAAAAGGCAATCTTTGTTTACAGCTTTCATTATCATTTTAGTCTATTGAGTGCACGCTTTAGACAGGCCTGTATCTGGTGTTTGTTCGAGAGAAAAGCACCAGTTGGGAAAAAGCTAAACTAAGTTTACAAATTGGAGTTAAGGTCGGATTTCGAGAGAAGGGATCTTTAACACCGAATTAAACTAAGCGAAGTCCAATATCGATAACATTTCAAGTTCGAGAGAATTAGAGTGGATATTATCTAATTAGGCTGAGAAGCGTTAGATTTATCTAAGTCGCAAAGAGTCTGTAAACATTGATTTACTTGACACTCAATTTACGGAAGAGCGTTATAATCGCCATCATAGTGAACACAAAACCTGGTTTCTTTAAATTGATTGAATCACCTTACAATGATATCTTTTGTGAACTGTGTAACTAAGTTTTGACTGGAAGTACTTGCTGATAGAATACTTTTCAATTAAACCCAATTTTACTTTCCTTGTTAATTGTTTAGGAAATAGTAACGACAATTGAGTAAATGCGATAGTGAAACTTTATCTGTAAAGAAATTCTCTGTGGGATCGACCTCAACTCTAGTTGAGTTCTGTAAATTGACAACGACCGTTTACACTCCTTATTTGGAGTGTAAGTTTGGACGTATCACTGGTGGGCTGGGAATTATTTGGTGGGCTCAAGAAATAGGGTCGACTGATTGTTTCGGCCCAAATCTATTTAACAAAGTGGGTTTAGAGTTGTTATAATTAAAATAAAGGACAAATTACTTAACTACACTCCTTTACTTACCTTAATATCCATTTATCCCTACTTATTTCAAAAATTCCTTATTTACCTATGTATCCCGCATGTATCTTGTGCACAATGCTATGTATCTCGCTATGTGGAATGTATCAAACGCTATGTATCCCGTGCACAATGCTATGTATCCCGCATGTATCCCGTGCACAACGCTATGTATCTCTCTATGTGGAATGTATCAAACCTAATGTATCCCGTGCACAATGCTATGTATCCCGCTATGTGGAATGTATCAAACCTAATGTATCTCGTGCACAACGTTATGTATCCCACAAACATTATTTTTAAGGGATTTTTGGTAAATAGAAAACTAGAAGGGATAGGATGTTATTTAGTATTTATAATATGTGGTTCCTATAATTTATACTAAAATAAATGGGCTAGGTTTTGAATTGAGGATTTGGCCAAATAGGTTGAAATTATAGCCAATTGGATTTAAGAAGTTAACCAAATTGAGTTGATTTGCGAAGTCGGCTAAAAATAGAATGAATTAATATAATTAATTTACGAGTTTTTTAATCTTAACAAAACAAAAATAATTAACTTAATTATAAACCAAATGACTTAAAATTATAACTATACTTTAAACTAAACTAATTTAATAGAATATTAAAATAAAATCTTTTTGATACGGTTTTCGAATATTCATGAAATATACTAATTATATACATAATTACATAAAACATATATATTATTCAAAAATTATAGAAAAGGCGACAAATCTATTTAAAAATAACTTGCAAACTATTTATTATTATTATTTTGAAATTTTATAAAACTAATTATTTTAAATCGTTTGAAATTGAAGAAGCTCGATGATTAATTTATATTGTGGAGGGTCAAAATTGAATGTCAACAACCAATTTTCTTAATAATCAACCACCAGAAATTAATTAGCTTAAAAACCAACTGTCTTATCATCAACACCAAAAATCAACCATTTCAAAAACCAATTGTCTTAAAACCCACTTCAAAAGCCAATTGTCTTAATAAACTAATATCACAAATACCTTACTCATCACCATTTAGCTCACCATTGAGCTCCATAACAGTACCATCACATCCACTGAATTTTCATCACTGCCTTATTTTCCCTCTTCTGTCAAGCCTTCATCTACCTTCTCTTCCAGCTTCTCCTGTTCTTTTTCTTCTTATTCTTTCTCTTTGATCTACTCCTCTTCTTTTTCTTCTTCTTCTTCCTTCTCTTTGATCTGCTCCTCTTCTTTTTCTTCTTCTTCCTTCTTTTCGATCTGCTTCTCTTCGATCTGCTCCTCTTTTTTTTCTTCTCTTCGATCTTCTCCTCTTCATTTTATTCTTGTTTCTTCTCTTCCAGCTTATCTTCTTCGTTCTCTTCCAGTTTCACCTCTTCTTTTTCTTCATCTTTTTCTGCCATCTTCTCCTCATCTTTTTCATTAAATTCTTCTGCAAAGTACTCATCAACTGCAACAAGATCTTCATCGACTATTGCTAATGGAAGGATTTCATCAACATCAACTGCAACACCATCTTTATCGATGGTTGGTGTTGTATAGAGTTCATCAAATGCTGTAGTGGCTTAGCATTCTTACAAATAAATTATTTTACACATATAGTATATAAATTAGTCTACCTTTATTTTTCTTGTTCTTTTGAGCTCTCCTCAATTTCTCATCTCGTATAAATGCAACAACATCCATCATTGATTGTTAAAGGGATGCAACACGCTCACATAAATTATCATCTTTATTTTTCTATCCACTTGAAACAGAACTCTCACAAGGTTGGTTGGAATTGTTCTCACCCAATATTTCATTCTCCTCGTGTTTTACTACTGAAGTGAGGACAGTGACACCTTTCAAATTGGCCTTTAAGGTATCTATGATTGTGTCCTTCACTTCGTCCATATGTGTCTTTAATGTTGCCATGTAATTTTGTTTTGTCTCATGGACAATAGTTGTGAGGTATGGGTGCACAATCTACAAAAGAAAATTATAAAATAGTACAAGACATTCACTAATTTATAAATATTGCTAGATAATAATAATAAAAAACTATACCTTTGTACCTCACCCCTTGTACTTAAATAGATCACTGATGTGCCGTGAAATATTGGCACATTTGATGCTCAAAACTAAGGATTAATACTAGAATCGAGTGTATTTTTGTAAGCTTTGATGTGTTTGTTGAATGTGTAGACAGATTCTCACCTTTGTGGAAAAATAGAAAAAAAAAAGTAGAAGATGATTGTGATCAAGTGAAGACCACGAGCACCTAGACGGGTCATGGTCCTTGTCACGAACTGTGGTGCCAATCGTGATGCATTTCCAGTGTGAAGGCTTGGAGGAGCTGAAATACAACTTGGCCAAGTAAGGATCACGAACACTTAGACGAACAGTGGTTCTCACTACGATCTGTGGTAGTGCTCGTGAAGATGATCCAGTGAATGGGTATCAAAAAGCTGAAAATGGAATTTGTTCTAAGTGAAGACCATAGACACTTATACGGACCGTGGTACTCACGAGTCGTGGTAGCATCTGTGATGACGATCCAGTGTGTAAGCCTTGAAGAACCTATTTTGGATGAGTGCAAGTGAAGACCACGAAGGGCTTCACAGACCGTGAAGCTCTTGACGAACCGTGAAGATAAGCAACATCTCAGTCCTACTTCGAGTAGGACTCTTTTTAAACACTTTATTTGAATTAATTAGTTTGTTTTTACTTTTTATCTCGTCATATTTGGAAAGAGTGACTAAGTTTCAAATATTCTAGGCTTTGGTTTTGGACGATTAACATTGAATGAAGTTTCGAAGTTGGATTGTTGGTTTGAATTATCAAGTGCTTATCAATTTTTTCATTTTTTCGTAAGTACTTTCTTATCATGTTTTCAATTTATAATTCTGTATGTTTACGTTAAATCATGAGTGACTAAATACCACGACTGAGATTGTGGGATCTATGACGTAAATATAAGTGTAATCTCGTAAGACAGGTGGAAGGCGATTTATATTTGTAAATCAAAATTTAGATTTCGTTATTCATGTATTCTAATGAGTGCACGCATTAGAGTTAACATGTATCTGTCATTTGTTCGAGAGAAAAATGATAGTTGGGAAAAAGATGAATTAACCTGAAGAAATGGAGTCAAAGTTCGCGTTTGAGAGAAAAGAACTTTAACACTATCGTGAGCAAGAGTAAAACTTGTTAACATTGTAGGACCGAGAGGGGGGTGAGTGAAAGTTATCTAATTAGACTGAGAAGTGTTAGATATACCTAACTCGCCTGTATTTTTGCAGAGATGAATTGCCTGAAACTCATTTACGGAAAAACACTAGATGCAACATTATAGGGAACACAGTCCTAGTTTCATTTAATTATCAAAACAACTTTAGAATTTATACTCTGTTAATTGTTAATATGGATTTTGCTTAACAATCGTAGTTACTAGAACTTTACAATTAAACCCAATTTACATTCCCTAATTGTTTTCTTTAGGAAATAATAACAACATTTGGGTAAATGCAATAGTGAAATCATTTTTGTAAAGGAATTTTCTGTGAGATCGACCTCAACTCACGTTGAGTTCTACAAATTGACTTCGACCATTTATACTTCTTAATTGAGGTGTAAGTTTGGATGTATCAAATTTTTGCACAGTTGTCGGGGAATTTCAATTGAGAAGTGTTTTACTAGCTTTTATTCAAAGCATAGTTATATTTCCTAATTTTACGTTTTGTTCTTTGTAAATGTCTCTTTTAGGTGAGTTCAACTGTGTTTGCCAAATACTATAAGTAAGGGAGCTCCATTGATTCCTTACGACTCGAAACTTCGAACACAGGAACTTGAGGCTCAGAGGCAAAGATTGGGACTAGAAGCTGAAACAGCTGCAAGAGGTATTCAGCAGAATACTGTGAACAACCCGCCTAGAGTGGTGGAAGCAAACATATGAGTGGATGACATAGTTCCTCCCCACCGCCAACCAATAGCTCCAAGGGTTCGAGCACAACATCCAGCTCACATTATGTACAAGGAGGATAACTTAGATTTGGACGGAGCTGGAGCCACGGGAGCGATAGTATTACATGTACTACCTCCATGTGTAAAATTCACAATCACTAGCACCGTGATTCAGTTGTTGAATTTGAAAGGTATGTTTAGAGGTGCAGTTGGTGATGATGTGAATCAACATCTAATGAACTTCTTGGCTATATGCAAATCACAGAAAATTCTTAGGGTTAGTCAGACAGTCATGAGGTTGAGGCTATTTCCGTTTTCTCTTACGAGGAGGCTACAAATTGGCTAAATGAGATGCCAGATTGACTCAATCAGAACTTGGAATGACCTAAAAGAAGCTTTCTTGGAACGATTCTATCCTCAATCGAAAGAGATGCAAATGAAAGATGAAATAAGTGCACACAAGCAACTACCATGGGAGGCAATGCCTGATACTTGGTGGAGATCCAGCCAAAAGCTGAAAAAGTGTCCAAACCATGGTCTCACTAAGAGACATTTGAAACAAGCTCTCTATAGATCACTTAATTATGTTACTAAGCTTGTTGTTAATGCAGTTTGTGGTGGATCATTCATGAGGAAGCCTTTTGCTGAAATCATGCAGCTAATGGATGAAGTAGCCAAGAACAATAGAGCATGGCATACCAGGGATGCTGAAGCTAAGGATCTGGGAGTCACCTTTGGGTTATCAGCTGAGCAAAGAAGGAGAGAAGAAGAAATGGATCAGAACATGGCTCATATGCGAACTCAAATGGACCTACTCACAAAGCACATCATGGCAGGTTTTGAAAAGGTGAATATTGTAGGAACTCCAAACAAGTAAGAAGATCAGGACATCGATCTAGATGAGGAGGCTAAATACTTGGGAAACCAAGGAGGTTTTTGGAGTTATAACTCAAGAAACCAAGGTTATAATTTTGGAAATGTAGGTCGAAATTTTTCCAGGGAAGGACAGTATGATAGGCCAGCAAATAGAGAGCAAGGAAACTGGCAGAACAATGATGGTTATAGAAATGAGCGCAGTGGTGTGTATGTGCCCCCAGGTAATAGAGACCGTGCAAGTGGTAGTTCCATTGGGACTAAGTTGGAAGACATGTTGGCTAACGTGCTCCAGAAGGTTGAGTCAACTTATGCAGGGGTGAAGGAGATGAAATGTGATTTTTCCATAATGAGTCAACTGGTGGACTCTCACACCACCTCCCTGAAGCAAATAGAGCAATAGTTGGGGTAACTATCAACATCACTGAACCAGAGGAAGAATGGGTCACTACTAAGTGATATTATTCAGAATCCTAAGAAGGGCGGGCATTGCATGGGTATCGCCACCAGGAGTGGTAAGATTCTTAATGACCCAATTTTTGTAGGTACTGAGCAAGAACAGGTGTTGGAATGAGTTGGAAGAGATGAGGTTGAAGCTGGACAGGTGGATGTCGTAAAAGATGCTCAACCAATATAAAATCCAACAAGAGCAAAGCAAAAAGGGGTTGAGGGAACTATGCCCCTACAGCAGATACCAAGACCACCTCCTCCGTTCCCTCAAAGGCATAAAAGAAAGTTGAAGATGGGAAATTTTCTAAGTTCATCACCATGGTGAGACAACTATTAGTGAACATCCCATTGGTGGAAGCCTTAGAGCAGATGTCAGGATATGATAAGTTCATGAAGGACTTGGTCATAAAGAAAAGAGCTATAAATATTGATTTTAGTGACAATGTTCATCACTGTAGCACTACCAGATCTCTAGTACAGAAGGAGGATCCGGGTGCATTCACCATACCGTGCACCATCAGATCAATAGAATTTGCAAAGGCCTTGTGTCACTTAGGGGCTAGTATCAACTTGATGCCGCTGGCCATCTACAAGCAACTAGGGTTAGGAGTTCCAAAACCCACAACAATGAGGTTGATTATGACAGATAGATCGGTGAAGCTACATGTGGGCATCTTATGCGATGTGCTTGTAAAGGTGGACACTTTTATCTTTCCAACAGACTACGTGATCTTGGATTGCAAAGTGGATTTTGAGGTTCCCATAATTTTGGGAAGACTATTTTTGGCCACAAGACGCTATTGGTAGATGTTGAGAGTGGAGAACTGAAATTCAGACTCAACAAGAAAGAGGTAAAGTTTAAAATTTGCAGGTCAATGAAACAGTCGCAGGAAATGAATGTGGTGTCTGCAATAGAGGCCTTTGATGAAGAAGAGATAGGACCGACTATTGAGGAGAGGTTGGCTATTGAAACATTAGCAATCGTATTGATAAATTTTGAAGCAAATTTCTAGATTGACTATGTGGAGATCGTAAATGATTTACTGGGCATGGGAGCACACTCTTATGCTCCAAAGAAACTGGACCTGGATCTAAAAAATAGGCTAAGTCCTCCAACAAAACCATCCATTAAGGAGCCGTTTGTGTTGGAACTGAAACAATTACCTAGTCACCTGAGGTATGTATTTTTGGGCACTAACAACACTTTGCATGTGATCTTGGGTGCAAATTTGAATGATGAACATGTTCAAGTTGTGATCAAAGTGTTGATAAGGTATAAAAGGGCAATTGAGTGGACCATTGCTGACATCATCGGGATACCTCCAAGTATATACACTCATAAGATCCAACTTGAGGAGGACTGCAGCCCAAGCATTGAACACCAGAGGAGGTTAAATCTACTAATGCAAGAGGTGGTCAAAATAGAGATCATCAAGTGGTTAGATGTTGGGGTTATGTAACCCATTTCTGACAGTCATTGGGTCAGCCCAGTGCAATATATGCCCAAAAAAGGTGGTATGACAGTGGTTGCAAATGCAAATAATGAATTGATCTCCCAGAGACCAGTCATTGGATGGAGAGTGTGCATAGACTACAAAAAACTGAACAAGTGGACCTTGAAAGATCACTTCCTAATGCCATTCACGGACCAGATGCTTGATAGGTTGGCTGTAAAAGGATGGTACTGTTTAGATGAATACTCTGGCTACAACCAGATATCAATTGCTCCTAAAGATCAGGAAAATACTACTTTTACATGTCTCTATGGCACCTTTGAATTTAAACGCATGCCATTTGGACTATGTAATGAACCATCAACTTTCCAGAGGTGTATGATGTCTATCTTCTTGGACATGGTGGAGGACACTCTTGAGGTATTCATGGATGACTTTTCAGTGGTAGGTGATACTTTTGATGACTATTTGTTCAATCTTAGCAGGGGTTTACAGAGATGAGAGAAGGCCAATCTAGTGTTGAACTAGGAGAAATGCCATTTCATGGTCAAGGAAGGTATAGTCCTTGGTCACAAGGTGTCGCAAAAGGGATTGGAGGTTGAAAAAGCCAAAATTAAGGTGATTGAAAAGTTGCCTCCACCTATTTGTGTGAAGGGTGTTTGAAGCTTTTTAGGACATGCCCGATTTTATAGGCGTTTCATCAAGGACTTCTCAAAAATTGCACATCTCTTGTGCAAGCTTTTAGAGAATGATGTGAAATTTGCTTTTGATGAAGCATGCCTAAAAGCCTTTGAATGCCTGAAGGAAAAGCTGATTTCTGCACCAATGATTATTGGCTCAGATTGGGTTGAACCATTTGAGATAATGTGCGATGCTAGCGGTACTGCCTTAGGGGTTGTGTTGGGGGTAAAATCACAACAAGATGTTCCATCTGATCTACTATGCTAGCTAGTCACGCAATGGACCACATCAAAACTACACAATCACTAAATCGAAACTACTGGTTGTGGTTTATGCCTTCGAGAAATTCAGGGCTTACTTTTTAGGTACTAGGGTGATAGTGCACACGGATCATGCAGCTCTAAGATACCTCATAGAAAAGAAAGATGTCAAGACAATGTTAATTAGATGGGTGTTGCTGCTTTAGGACTTTGATTTTGAGGTTAAGGATATGAGAGGTTGTGAAAACCTGGTGGTTGATCATCTATCTAGGTTGGATGCTGAAAAGAAAGAGGAACTTGAGCTAGAAATCAATGATTCGTTCTCGGATGAGCAGGTATTAGATGAAACTCTTGATCTTATTCCTTGGTTTGTTGATTTTGTTTTCTTGTTAGTGACTAGATACCTGAGGGGCTGACATTTCAGCAAAGGAAGAGGTTCATGAATGATGTGGGTAAGTATTTTTGGGATGAACCCTATTTGTACAACATGTCTTTTGATAATATCATCGGGCGATGCATCATTGAAGCTGAGATGTTGCATATTCTAGAGGCATGTTACTCCTCTCAAGTGGGTGGCCATCATGGAGGCGCTCGGACAGCCCACAAGGTACTTTAGATGGGTACTACTGGCCTATAATTCATCAGGTTGCAATGGATATAGTAAGGAGTTGTGATGTGTGCCAACGGCAAGGATCCATCTCTCGGCGTCACAAGCTACCCATGATACCTATTTTGGAGGTGGAGCTATTTGATGTGTGGGGAGTTGATTTCATAGGCCCATTTGTGAGCTCTATGGGCAGAAGTATAGATTGGTGGCAGTGGACTATGTGTCCAAATGAGTTGAGGCAGTTGCTCTTCCTGAGAATGATGTCAAAAGTGTTGTTGGCTTTCTAAAGAAGAATATCTTCTCAAGGTTTGGCACACCCAGAGCTATTATCAGTGATGGAGGTTCCCATGTTTCCAATAAGGTTTTCAGTGCTCTTCTAGCCAAATATGGGGTTAAACAACACAAGGTGGCAACACCTTATCACCCGAAGACCAGTGGCCAAGTGGAGGTATCCAATAGGGAAATAAAGGTGATTCTAGCAAAAACAGTGAATGCCAACAGGATAGATTGGGCACGAAAGTAAGATGATGCTCTATGGGAATATCAGACAGCTTTCTAGACGCATATTGGTATGTCTCCATATCAATTAGTGTTTGGAAAGGCATGTCATTTGTCGGTTGAGCTTGAGCATAAGACATTCTAGGCTTTGAAAAAGTTGCGTCTTAGTTGGAGTGAAACGACAAACCTGAGACCGAATCAGATCAATGAGATGGATAAGTTCTGCTTGAGAGTGTATGAGAGGTATGCACTATACAAGGAGAGGATGAAGTTGTATCATGATAAGCATATTGAGAAAATAACCTTCACTCCTGGTGACTTGGTTTGCTTTTCAACTCCAGACTTCGTCTGTTTCCGGGGAAGTTGAGATCCAAATGGTCTGGACTTTTTAAGGTAACTCAGGTGTTCAGTCGAGAGCTATTGAGCTTGAGAATGACAAGGGTGAGACATTCAAGGAAAATGCTCAGCGAATCAAGGCATACTTAGGTGTTCCTGAAGAAGTAAAAATAGTGGAGGAATGTAAGCTTGATGAATTCTGAGTAATCAAGTAACCTGTGTCGCACCGCAATGTTAAATTATCCACTGCTTGGGAGGCAACCCAAGATTGTAATTGTAATAGGTAGTTTACTTTTTCTCATTTTTTTTGTTTTTATAGAGTCACTGTGTGTTGATGTGTGCAGGAAAGATTTGGACAAAGAAGTGTAGAACTAGGTGAAGACAGATCTTCATGAGCAGTCTCAAGGCCGTTGTCCCTTTCACGAGAAACTTCACCACCCGTCATTCTCAATAGCAACATAAGGAGGCTATTGGAAACTGTCATAAATTGGTTTACAGAAGGGTTTACGGTCCGTCAGGCTTTGTACAGACCGTCTAGCCTCTCGTGAACCTCAGGTAAGTTTACCTTGTCTAAGTCATGTTCACGGACATTTCTACGGACTGTGATGCCCTTCACGGGCAACTTCATAGGCAACGTCACGGTCCATCGTCTGCAACCCAGCAGCACGAGTTACCCGACCTGACCCACGCTGGAACCAAAGTTGAAATAAATGTATATTTACTTCCTAAAGCGCCAAAGGTCGGCTTTTTCTTCCCATTCTTTCTACCATAACGGTTAGCAAATGCATAAAAAGGTTTTGCACCACCCATAAGTTTAAATTTCATCAAAGAATTCGAAACCCTAGTTCTAAGGATCAACATATCGAAGTCAAGTTCATCTTCTCTCTTTTTGGGCAAAAATTTGGGTCTAAATTGAAGTAAGTTCTTATATAACTTGTTATAAGTTCAATCTTATCTAAAGACAAGTTAGATTTACTTTAATTTAGTCGAACTTGCCATGATTATGTGATGAATTAGCATTGATTGATACTATATTGTTGTGGGTTTGTTTAAATTGGTAGTTGTCGTATGTAGGTTTGTTGAAATTGCATAAAACTAGTTGTTGATGTATGGGTATGATGGATTCTTGAGTTATTAGTGTTACATGATGATATTAGTATGTGTTGGAGTCTGTGTGTTTGAGTCTGAAATTTGACTATTAGGATCTGTAGATGACATCTTAGGTACTTATATGTTGAACATTGTTAGTCCGATGAATAAATTGGTGAACTAATAAACTGGAAAATGTAATCATGTGTCATGTGTGTGTGAGGTTTGCTTGAAGTTTAACGCTAGGAGCAGAAACTAGAACTTGCCCGAGTAGTCTTGCTTAAATCTGAGAATAACTGGATAGGAAAGGATCAGTAGGCCATTTTTGCTAAGCCATTAAAAAGCAAAAAATAAAACAACCAAATAAAAAGCTTATCACTTGAACCCGATTTGAGCCTGAAAACCAATTTTGTTCTTACCCATTAAATATCATATCCTTGGGTCTCCGAAGATACGATGTCACAACTCAGGCCAAAGGCCTAAGTTGAGGGTGATTACAATATGAGCAAGAAGGAAAAGTGAAAAAGAAGGTTCAACCAGTTAGCTGAAAGAACAAAATGTGCAATAAAAAAAAGAAAAAGAAAATAATGGCTGATATGATGTACTGAAAAGAAGAAAAAGAGGAAATTGCTCATAAAGAGTTGTGTGCAAACGAAAATTTGGAGAACCAAGGGACTAGTCACTCACAAACCCAAATTCCCATTCCCTAGCCTGAGCATATGTTACAAGCCGATAAAGTCCTACAGTGATCCTATTTTGGGTGTTTGAAATATAAATCATAGAAAGCAAGGGCAAACCTATAGTCTTTTATTGTTAGTGTTAGAAGTTCTTTGAGAGTGCGAGCGTAGAACTTAGTCTCAATTATCATGAGTGAGGGACTTCTTTGGTGTGAGGACACAGTGATTGTATTTGATAGTTAGATTGTGTTAGCTGATAGTACACAGGCATAAGCATGGTCAACTGTGAGTAATGGGATGTCATATATTGATCCTTGCATGTTAGATTGATGGTTTTGGATACAAATTGTGTTTGAGATTGTTTCTGCATAGTTTCAAAAGTGTTTGAATGTTTGAGGACTAAATGTATTGTTTTTCTCATCACTTGAGGAGAAGTAATGGCTCTAAGTTGAGGGTGTTGATGTGTCGCGAAATATTGGCACATTTGATGCTTAAAACTAAGGATTAATACTAGAATCGAGTGTATTTTTGTAAGCTTTGATGTGTTTGTTAAATGTGTAGACAAATTCTCACCTTTGTGGAAAAATAGAAAAAGAAGCAGAATATGATTGTGATCAAGTGAACTCAACAAGCACCTAAACGGGTCGTGGTCCTTGTCACGAACCGTGGTGCAAATCGTGATGAATTTCCAGTGTGAAAGGCTTGGAGGAGCCGAAATACAACTTGGCCAAGTAAGGATCACGAACACTTAGACGAACGGTGGTCCTCACAATGACCTGTGGTAGTGCTCGTGAAGATGATCCAGTGAAAGGGTATCAAAAAGCTAAAAATGGAATTTGTTCTAAGTGAAGACCACCAACACTTATACAGACCATGGTAACTGTCACGAGTCGTGGTAGCATCCGTGATGACGATCCAGTGTGAAAGCCTTGAAGAACCTATTTTGGATGAGTGCAAGTGAAGACTACGAAGGGCTTCATGGACCGTGAAGCCCTTGACGAACCGCGGTGGCACCCGTGAAGATGCATGACATATCAGTCCTACTTCGAGTAGGACTCTTTTTCAACACTTTATTTAAATTAATTAGGTTGTTTTTACTTTTTTATCTCGTCATATCTAGAACGAGCGACTAAGTTTCAAATATTCTTAGCTTTGGTTTTGGACGATTAACATTGAATCAAATTTCGAAGTTGGATTTTTTGGTTTTTGAATTATGAAGTGCTTATCGATTTTGTATTTTTTCGTAAGTACTTTCTTATCATGTTTTCAGTTTATAATTCTGTATTTTTTCATGAAATCATGAGTGGCTAAATACCACGATTAGGATTGTGGGATCTATGACGTAAATCTAAGTGTAATCTCATAAGACGAGTGGAAGGAGATTTATATTCGCAAATCATAAGTTAGCTTTCGCTATTCATGTATTATAATGAGTGCACGCATTACAGTTAGCATGTATCTGCCATTTGTTCGAGAGAAAAATGATAGTTGGGAAAAAGCTGAATAAACCTGAAGAAATAGAGTCAAAGTTTGAGTTCGAGAGAAAAGAACTTTAACATTATCGTAAGCGAGAGTAAAACTTGTTAACACTCTAGGACCGAGATGAATTGCCTGAAACTCATTTACGGAAAAACACTAGATGGAACGTTATAGGGAACACAATTCTAGTATCATTTAATTGTCGAAACAACTTTAGAATTAATACTCTGTTAATTGTTAATTTGGATTTTGCTTAACAATCTTAGTTACTAGAAATTACAACTAAACCCAATGTACATTCCGTAAATGTTTTCTTTAGGATTTAATAACATTTGGGTAAACGCGACAGTGAAATCAATTTTGTAAAGAAATTCTTTGTGGGATCGACCTCAACTCACGTTGAGTTCTATAAATTGACTTCGACCATTTATATTCCTTAATTGAGGTGTAAGTTTGGACGTATTAATCACCTTCGATAATATTATCGCTCTTTGTCGTGTGCCATCTAAGTAAACGGAAAAAGGGCAAAGGAGAATCCAAAGACTTCTTGGCATACTTACAAAGATGAGGAAAAGCCTTATATATCCAAACCTGAAATTAATAAAATAACAAATAAATAAACAGAGACTATGAAATACTATATAAATATATAAGTGTATTATAAATCAAGTACATAATTGATAATAAGTACCAAACATTCCCAGGGGAAGCCATACAGAGCATACGATGCATTCCCTGTTTCATTGTACACTTCACTCTACTTCTTCAAATTAATTTTGTTCTTCAAATACATCACTGTTAGATCAAAACAATCTTTCCCCCATGAATAACACTTGAAGAAATCTAAATCATACACCATCTTAATGTGGTTTGAATCCACAATCTTAGATCGATCATGGGCAAGCAACATCGAGTGGATCAACCAAACTAAAAAGCTCTTCAACTTCTACTCCTTATTTAATCTGGTACCGTTAATCAAACTCATCAACTTTGTAGCAGTAATATTCTTATTCTTGGTCACTTTATAATGAAATTTCTCACCTTTCTGAAGTACTTTTTTCATTTTTGCATCACAGGGGTATGCTGAGCAATTCAGCCTCGTAATCAATGCAAATTCTCATAAGCCAAATCAAGCAGGCTTATCATTCACACAGAACCACATCTCATGCAATTTTCTATCATTTTTCACACGTCTTAGCAATATATAATGGACCATCTGTCTATTGAACTTGAAATATTTTGGAATATGCCTCAAGTGTCCAAAACAAGTACCTTTAAAGTCATTATAATTTTTTTCTTGAACTAAAAGTTTTCGAAAATCATGATGAAGAGTCATTCTTGCTCTCACAGGAATTTTCGCTGGAAACGATCCTTACTCATCCATCCATGTCATTATATTATAGGATTTACCAGAGATCTCTCTTGCACAAATTGGCAAGGAGAGGGGATCATCATCCTCATCTCCAGTATCTCGGGTATCTCTACTACTCTCCTCATTTCCACTGTCAGTTTTCTCTTCACTAGATTTAACATCATCACTAGCCTGGGCACTACTGTCCTCATAGTTGTCAATCTCAGCCATTGTATAAGAATCCGAGTTAGACTTAGGTTCTTCAACTACAATTTTTTTCTTTTTTGAAGATCTGAAAACTTCTTCAGCCTTTCTTTCTTATTATTTGAAGCCTTACGAACAGATCGTTTAACGATGTTGCCTCTAATTTTAGCCATATTGTTCTATATACAAAAACATAATTTTCATATCAAAATATCGACCACTAGTCTATTAACACAAATAGAGTAATGCTAAAAAGACTATGCAAAAAAAGTACCAGTTCCAACAAAACTCGACAATGCCATTAATATAAACACCATTAAAGTCTATCAAAATACAGTGAGAACTTTCAAATTGATATGCCAGATAAACATAAAAAAATCAAAATTTTTACGCATTATCCAAAGCAAATTGTAGTAATGATTACGAATAAAAAGCATGAACTAAAACGGGTCAGATTTTCAAAACTTGAAGAAAAAATCTAAACTTCGCTACACTATCGCAATAAAAAAAATCAAATAGGCTAAAAGTTATTGAAAATACGATTAAACTTACTTAAGAGGAAGAAGACTCCAAAAATATCCAACTGAACTTGGGAAGAAGATCGAAAAAGATTCAACTGACTTGTGGAACAAGATTGATGAAAAAAATAATCTTCACTTCGCTTTTCAAGAACGATTATAGGATCTTACTTTTCTTTATGTTTTCAATAATGGAAGATGGAAGTTTTGTTGGAGAATGATCAGTTTTATGGAGGTTGATGATTTCGTAAAGAAGGTTTATGGAAGAAGACAAAGAGTTCTCTGAAACATTCTAAGGTTTCCTCGGAAAATGTTTATACCTAATATTATTAAATATTTTTTATACTTCTTGGGATTGTAATTTATTTTTTATTATGGAGGGATGAATTTATTTAATGTTGAAGTGTTGGGATGAAAATAATATTTTATATACTTGTATTTTTATCCCCAAGTTCATATAATGATGAAAAGGCCCATGACCCCACAACCCAACCCCACTTTTTCACTTTTTCTATCCATAACCCTACAAATTAACTCAAAAAGAAATTAGGTGGCTATTGTTCAAAAAGTTTTAAAGGTGTCCCCAGTGTCAATTCTTCTCTACTTAGTTACCTAGGTGAGAGATCCTCTTCTTTGGTTAGCTTATCAAAGCATTTCCAATATATCCTCATCATCATCCCCATCAAATACGTCATTTTTTCAATCACTATCATAAGCTATAGTTGGACTACGTCTTGCAATTATAACTTTGGTATCATGACTCTTAGCCAGTACTCCCATGTCATGTGTCATAACAACTTGTTGATTAACACGCTTCCACACTTATAATTAGGCCTTAGCACCCGTGAACAATTAGGAATTAATCACCAAGTATGAACTTATACACATCAAAAAGGATGGTATTACAAATAACTGAAAAAGGACAAATCAGGTTAGGTGGTAAGCTTAACAACTATAGTAATGAATTTGAAGGCGTTGAGGCTGTAAGGGATCAATATACATTTGACATAAAGATATCATGGATTGAAAACATAATGGCATATCAGGAAATATCATCAAATTTTCCAAATTACGAATCGACCTTAAGAGATTGCCTACACTGGGAAGGAAAGTTTTGAAATACAAGAACCTATTGTCAACCATCTACATTACAGCAACGATAAGAAGACGTCTTCCTCTTCCAACATCAAAATGGAAATCACCTAAACCGAAGAATGAGGCAGAAGATAAAACAGGAGCTCTATTCACAATCAACATAAAAAGACTGGAGACATTTGGGACTGATAACTGACTTCGATCAACCAGGATGAGAGTATTAGCTCATTCGCACAACGAACACTTATCAAAAGATCTTTCACTATGTTTTCATCCACTTCATCAGATTCATCACAGTAGAGATCAAGATTGGCATGGTTCAAAGATGAAAAGTCCCCAAGCTAAATCTTCGTATGACTAAAATCTCCAAAAATCGTTAAATGTTCAACATATAGAGCAACAATTTCAGAGCAACATGTATCGCCTTCGAATAAATACGGATTCCCGTCAAGATGATTGTGATGGATCAATTGTAGTTGCATACATTTTGGAGAAGTCATGTGCAAACCATTAAAACCACAAAATTCACGTAGCTTCAAAGATTCCAATTGAGGACAATTTGAAATTATTTATTTAATGTGTTCATCCCGGAGAAACAAACTTTCCAACGTTAAACTCTTCAGAGATGTCCAATTTAGTACACAATCTTTTAATATTCTGCAGTTATCGCAGTTGAGTTTTATAATCGATTAACTACTATACAGAACACCCCTTGCCACAAAATTACATTATATATAAGTCAAATTTTGATTGTATATATATATATATATATATATATATATATATATGTTGACACCTCCTAACACAAGGCCAAGATGGTTTAGTGCATTGGTTGAGGTGTTCCAAAAGTTCCTTAAGGTCAATCATTGACACTCTTTGAAAATCCTGACTCTGCCACTAGTGGAAAGTATTTGTTTGTTCTTGCTTCTTTCTTAACCCTCCGCCTCTTTGATTTAGGATTGATACTGGTTCCATCAACGGCAGTGGATGAAGAACGTGATTCCCTTCTTATTCAAGTGATCAAAGAATCAATCTTCCACCCACTATTTACCGAAGAGCAACAACGCGGCAACGTCATCGTCAGTGCCGTAAGAGGAATCACCGTTGAAGGAGATGGAAGAAGCAAAGCCTTATAGATTTTTATAGGTATGAAAGGCGGTGTAAGAAATTAATTAGAGTGAAATGGGAGCATTCACTGTTCATTTAGGAGAAATAAAGTTTACTTTTCTTTTTCTTAGAAGACAAGCACCACCTCTTAAAAATATCTATTTGTTTAATTTTTGTAGCTATTTTTTTTATTTTTAAGTGTAGCTAAGGTTTTAACCGCTGCAAATTTAATAAAATAAGCGAAGGGTATAGAAATCCCCTTAATTCCCTGCAAATTCAATAAAATTAGCGGAGGGCACAGAAATCCCCTCAATTCGATACAATTTGCAGATGTTGAATGTAACCTCGAAATTAAACCTCCACAAATCACGTGTTTTTTGTAGTGTTCTATTCCAGAATCCTTTCAGATTAGAGTTGTTGTATACAAAAGTAGCCCCATCCACTGCTTCACTTTCTTGGCTAGTCCCACTAAGTTGGAATACCTTAAAGAGATGTGTGGTAACAGGTAAAACCCGAAGATTGTTTCCATCCTTCTAGGGGGAGATGTCAACCAACTCTTCTTTTTACGGGCATAAACCTTCGGTTAAGGGATGCACAACTTTTTTTGTGTGTGCTAATTGATGGCTGGCACATAATTAAGTTTTAATTACTTTAATTAATGGAAGCTACATATTCATGCATGTTTATAATAAATAAATAAAAAAGATTAAAGGTATCCTCCTGAATGTAACTTGTAACTTCATCAAATGATATTTTCACATTAAAAAGTGACTAAAGAAATTGCTTTTATAGAGTTTCAAACAAACTTGGAATAGAAAACATTATGACTAACTGGTCCTAAGGAAATACTTGCACTTGTTGGAAAAGGTAACAAATACTTCATCAGATTTAAGGTATTAGTAGAACTATTGTTGCAATCGTTATGCTCTGGCACTATAACCAGTTTCTCCAGATTTATTGCATGCTCAAGTAAGAACTTCAAGAATTGATGGAACTCTGTTGCGTTAGATGTATATGTATGACTACATAATGGCATAACCTAGACATTCTTCAAATTCTGTAAGGAAACTTTGAATATGTTTTCTTCAATGGAGAGGTACTTCTTGTCTTTCGACAAATCAATATCTTCATCTTCATAAAAGGGGTGATACTATAGATACCAAAGAAGGACAAATCAGGTTAGTCATTGAGGCTGTAAGGGATCAATATACATTTGACATAAAGATATCCTGAAGTAAGAAAAGAATAAAAAACATATCGGGAAATATCATCAAATTTTCCAACTTAGGAGTTGACCTTAAGAGGTTGTCTAGTAAGGGGAACGAAAGTTTTGAAATGCAAAAACTTATTGTCAACCATCTGCATTCCCGCAATGGTAAGGAGACGTCTTCCTCTTCCAACATCAAAATGGAAATCACCTAAAGAGAAGAACGATTCATCATATAAAACAGGAGATCTATTCACAATTAACATAAAAAGACTGGAGATATTTGGGACTGATAACTGACCTTGACAAACCAGGATGAGAGTATTAGCTCATTAGCACAACGAGCGCTTACTAGAAGATCTTTCACTATGTTTTCATCCATTTCATCAAATTCATCGTAGTTGAGATCAAGATTGGCATGGTTCAAAGATGAAAAGTCCCTCAACTTAATTCTTGTATCATTAAAAATCCCAATCGTTAAATGTTCAACATATGAAGCAACAATTTCAAAGCAACATGTATCACCTTCGAATGAATATCAATCCCCGTAAAGATGATTGTGATGGATCAATTCCAATCGCCTACATTTTGGAGAAGTCACGTGCAAACGATTAAAACCACAAAATTGGCGTAGCTTCAAAGATTTCCAATTGAGGACAATTTGACATTATTTGTTTAATGTGTTCATCCCGGAGAAACAAATCTTTCAGCGTTAAACTCTTCAAAGATGTTCAATTTAGTACACAATTTTCTAATATTCTGTAATTCTCAAAGTTGAGTTTTAGAATGGATGAACTACTACATAGAACTTCAGGTAAGCTATAAGGTTGGTCATGCTCCGCTGGATCAACAATATACCGTATATTTAAGCGTGAATCCTCCACTTTCTTATTCACAGCAAACTCAAGCCACTTGTCAATTACCAGAAAATAAGACACACCATCATCATATCTGAACTTAAAGTTTAGACTAAACTTTTTCATGGTAGAGCAACTAAGGAGAGGTAGTACATTATCCGTTAAGGAAATGAATTTGTGCACAGTCGAGCTATCTGAACGACTATACTTCTCGTTGTCATAACCAATTTTGTTGATACAAGTCCAGAAGTATTGCCAATCTTTAGAGAGAATAGTTGTTCAGAATGCATCTGTTATGGGAAATAAAGAAAGAATTTCAACAATTAGAGCATGAGGTAGCTTACTAATCCTATCAATTTCTTCACATTCGGTCTCAATCTTTGATTTTTTCTGAGCTGAGTTTTCAATAAGCTGACTTTTAGAGTTGCCAGAGAATTGGTCTTGGTTGCACATGTTGTTCAAACAATATTAATATTGCTACCTGAAATCACAATGTCAGCGAACCACTCAACCATAAAAAAAATACACTAGAATTTGTTTGTGAAGATTAAGAAGAATTTCTGAAAATCTGTTGTTGAAAAATAACAGAAAATTGATATATTTATAGAAAACAAAGAAAAGCGTAAACATGTTCTTATTATGCCTTATCGGAAAGGTCACAAGGCCTTGGAAAAGTCATAGCCCTTTGGAATAGTCAACTTTCCAAAAAGTCACAAGAAAAGTCGCAATTCTTAAAAAAAATCACAACTATTCATAAAATTTTCAACTGTTCATTTTTCATTTACACCTTTAAAACCCAACAAGTCATGCTACACTTCTCTTTTGTTAAGAAACAACACAGGGCAAAGAAGGGGTGAAAATTAGCATACATCAATACTGAGAATAAATTTACTTGTAACTATAATTGCTATAGACAATTTCTATTTCTTTTTTTGTTCATTCTTTTTTAATGTGATAATATATTATATTTATTAATATATTTTTGTTTTAAAAATAGGGGTTGGGAAAGGGAAAAATGAAGGAGGAGATTATAATTAAGGTGAGGAATTGAATGATCTCACCAAAAAAAGTGAAAATTTAGTAGTCAATGCTACTAAGATTATCCCATGTAATAGTATATAATTAAAATTTGAGGCAATTTTAAACCATAAAAAGGGGCAATAAGGCATTTAAACTTAAAGCTCAAGAGTCCTGTATTTTAGTAAACAAAATTATTCATCAAAATTCAAATACAAAACTTAAGAAATGAAATTAGGATAAAGGAGACATACACAATGTAGACTTTGGTTTCCCTTTCAAAATCTTGATTATTTTTTTTGTATATTTTCAATAAAGGGCTAATGCCACACTACTTATATAGTGGCCATGGAGTTAACCATTTAATTTTTTTCTATTTTTGGTCAGACTTTTTTGTTCACAGATAGAATATATATAAATTAATTAATTAATGAGATCTAGACATTCAAGATATTATGTCATTAATGGTTATTAGTTGATTATTTTTCCTAAATAGGTTGCTCATGTCATGCTAAAATCATCATTCACGTAATTATTTACTTCCTACATATTTGGAAAAAAATAAGGGCAAATAAAGATATACTTTCTCATTTTAATTTGTCACACCTACTTTCCTTTTTAATTCGTTTAAATAATTATTATTTTCTTTTTTTATAATCTTTTTAATTACATATGAATCCATAAATATGAGGAGAGACGTGACAAACTCATGGTATGTGCTATTTAACGTCTCCACATTGCATTCTTATTTTATAGGAGTAACAATTAATGGAACTTGATTTCCATTCTGCAAATAATTTCTGTTGATTTAGCTAAGTGACTATATGATTGATTGTTCTAATGTATGCGTCCACTAAATAAGTAGGACCAAGTCCTTTAGACAGTTTCTATGCACAAAACTAAATACAGAAAGTAAAGAGAACACACAATACTTTACGTGAAAACCTCTTTGCTCAAGGAAGTAAAACCACGACCTGTCTCATAGGATTTTCAAACTGTTTTCACTAATCTTCTCAAGCAAAAGCGAAACACAGTTTACAACACACACTGAGATTAACCTCCTAATCTCAACTCTAAGTAATACAACCTATTACTTACTAAGCCTAAGCAATGCATCCATTGCCCACTAGACAAACCCTCACTGATTAATTTAGACTTTTTGACGTAAGACACAAATTTACCCTTAACTAAGTTCTTTTAATGAGTCACATAAATTTTTGAAATGTTTCTATCAAGAGTGAAAAGAATCCTACAAGTTAAGCACAAATACAAGCAATAATAATCACAACAGGATTCTTCAGTCGATAAGGTCCCTTGTTGTTTTGTTTGAAGCTTGAATTTTCTCTCTTTGAATGAATGATTAATTTGTTGTTTGTCATGTTGATTATATCAACTATAAAGAATTATTGATTGTTGGACAAACAACCTCGTCCATTCTGATTGTTTTAGTACGTTGATGACTTCACCAACCTCTGACAAGACAGCATTCCAACTGTATAGCACATTGCTCTGGACGAGAACACTCTGCAGAGGACCAGGTCCCTGCATTTGTGAGGATCATCAAAACATCTGAAAAGCCTTAAACTTATCATATTCCCACTTTTTGATGATGACAAACAAACTACCTCACATGATTTTAATATTCATTCAAATTATCAGTCAGTTCCCCCTATCACCATGTTCCCCCTATCATCAAACTTCTACATTTCAAAACATCATTTACAGTCAATTCCTCCTTTTCATTGAAAAGGAGTGAGAGTAAACATATACAACCTGCATGCAAAACCGTTAGGAAGTAATTGCCATGGGCCACACAGTACATGCGCAAGTAAGCAATAATAAAGGATATAGAAGAATACCAAACAGGTTAAAAAGAGATAATTTACATTAGATCACTTATGATGGCCACAGATTTCAACCAAAACAGTACATTTGCCACAAGATTAAAACTGGGGAAACAGCCAAGACACGAAAAGACTTAAGAAAGCTTAGACAAACAAACTCTTTTTAGGACGGAGGGGAACGAGGAGGGAAGGATCACAACAAAAGGGTCATGTGAGTGTTGGCATCAACATGTGGCTGAATGAGTTACTTGTTAAGAGCCTGGACTTCCTTACTGAGTGAGGCATTTGTCTTCAGCAGTTGTGCATATTCTCAGTTCTCAAATTTTCTACTTCCTCCTTACCGTCAGCACTAGTACCAGGTCCTCAAGAAATAGCCTGCTACAGTTGTGCCTTAAGTCGTGCAATTTCTATCTCATTAGCACTTAAGGTTACTGTAAGATGATTTAACTCATGCTTGAGGGATTCCTAGTGCTCAAGAAGTTCAGACACATGTGACTTGGCATTGACTTTACTCTCAGCATATTCACATTCCAAGAGTGTTGCTGGAGAAAACATCTACTTTACAGTACCAGGTACTCCCCTTCCAAGAGGCACTCAAAAATGGTCAAACACATGATTCAATAAGTACCAATAAGGTATGCCATGCTTGGCATTTTTTCATGTCATCACCCTGTGCATGTATTCAAGTATAATTCCAGGAAGGTTGATAGCCTCGAGTTAATCAAATTGTTCCATGAGGAACAGATTTGTTGCAGAGGCCAGAGTCCTCTTTTCACACCCGGGCGCCATGACCTTGTTAACAAACTCAAAAAGTAACTGGTACTCACCTCTAAGGAACTTCTTAGGAAGACCTGCACACTTCATATCCCCATGCTTGACAACCCTTCGAACAAAATCAACAGAAGGTTTGCAACATTCAATGCACCTGATCCCTTTAGAAGGAACTCCTAATATGATCCCCAATCTTTCTTCATATAGGGAGATTTTTACCTCACGTACCGTTGTCTAAATGCCTCCATCATCAAGGAGCTCCATTTTGTAATAGAACTCTCACACTTCTGGCTCATGCAACTAAGGTGCTGGACATTCGAACAAGAGTTCCAAACTTTGTAGTGAGACAGAATCAAAAAAGGTACACATACCGTGTTCTGTGAGAATGTCGGGATCATACACCCTCCCGTTTAGTGCCTTTTGATTTTTAAGTTCTGCAACACGCTCTTCCTTTGTAAACACCTTACCTTTAACTTGCTTCTGGGCAGTGGAACTTGGTCCCTTAACAAATTTTGATTTCGAGGGGGCCTTTTTAGTCACCCTAGCCCTTTTTACAGGTGATTTTTTCTCAGAATTAGGACATGATTTGACTTTGATACGTTTTTCCTTTACCTTCTTCTTCTGTTTCACCACTACTCTAGCAATATCCTAAGACTCTATTTTGCTTGAGCCTATTTCTTGAGGCAATGAAGTAGGTTCCTCAATAGGCTCACGACTGTAACACCCCGTATCCTAGACAAATCAGATTGCAGAAATCAGAAGTTGCAGGTGCTACCGATTGGCACCACCCACAAACCGTAGGTGGTGATCTGTGGATGGCCACCTGCAGTCATCCCCAGAAACATTGAGGCCTCAGAATCCCATCTCTGAAGCTAAACGACGGTTGACCAGAACAGACTGTCGGTCCATCCACGGTCTATCGGCTGGCTCGATAGCTTTTAAGGCAGGGGTCATTTGGTCTTTTCCTTATGTGTCGGACCCCTAAACTACGTAGTTTTGGTCAGTTTTAGCCGAGTAAACTAATTAGAACTTACCCTAATCAATCATTTTCCAAAGTTCATCTAAGTTGAACGAGAAAAGGGAGAAAGAGTCGACCAACCCTCTCAAAGAAAATGCAGCAAGGTTTTCATCAGTTCCAGCTCCAAAATCGAAAGATCTCTCCATGAATTTCGTCACCAGGTATGTGGGATTTCACTAGTGGGTTCCTTTCACCCATTAGGTCCCTAGAATTCAATCAGATTCTAGATTCTCTTCATATTATCTAGACATAGGGTTTCTGGAATTTCAGCAGATTATTATGAATTAGTTATTTTATGTTCCTAATCAAATTATCATGATTTTAGTATTGTTTTGCATAGATTCTTGCATAAAATCAGAACCCTAGTTATGTAGTTCTTTTAGTTCAAGAATTAAATTAGCTAGGATAGATAAACAGATATACATGCCTCAATTTTTTAATGTTTTATTATCAGAAATTAAATGTTGCATTTTCAGTTAGCATGTCCGTATTTTGAGCTACCCAGTATTACATAAATTCAGTCATAATGTGTTAATTACATAATCATTTGGGAGTAGGCTTAATACCGAGTGGACTAGGGTCAGTCACCCTCAAGTCCCAAAACTACATGCCCCCGTAAGTTCTAAGTCCGCTCTGTGGGCATCAGTTTACTAATCATGCCTCTATACCTCTAGCAGGGTATATTGAGTCCTCTCGATGGGGAATATACCTCGGACTCCACATTTAGCTCATGTAGTTTTATGTCGGTTATTAGTAACTCCCACGGTCATATTTTGGTGCATTGACCATGTTATCATTACAGTTCAGTATTCAGCTTTAGCATTTATAAACTTGGTCATTGCATTCAGTTAGTTCATGTTCAATATTTTCAGTATAGTATCATGCTCATCTTATATCATTGCTCAGTTATGTATATTGTTCAACTTTACTCTATCATGCATGCTCAGTACCTTTCAAGTATTAACGCATACTATACACTACAGTTTCTCGTAATGTAGGTTTAGGTCCTCAACATCCAAATCACGCATAGATCGATTCTCGATCTTCAGCTCAACAACATCAGTGATGAGTCCTCATTCTTCGAGAACGATAGACATGTTCTGATAATCAGTCTTTCATTTCAGTTTTAGTTTTTGCAAGATCTAGCTTGGGCTAGTCCCAACATTTCTAGTCAGTTAGAGGCTTTATTTCAGACATAGTTAGATTCAGTTTTATCTTTGGAGTTTGATAATTCAGTTTTCATTAAACTCAGAGTTCAATTATTCAGATATTAATGGGTATTCCTCATCCTTTAAGTTTACAGGATGTTTTAAGCTTCCGCACAGTATTTTCTAAATTTAATTATCTTTAAGTATGCTTATGATGTGCCAGCAAGGTTAGCTTGGGGTCACTCGTGATCCTAGGTCCCGTGCCGCGCCCTACGAATAGCTTCGGGGGATGACAAAATTGGTATCAGAGCACTAGATTTAAGAGTCCTACGATGTATGAAAAGCCACACTAAGTAGAGTCATTTTCATGGGTGTGAAGTGCACCACATCTAATGAGAAGAAGGTTGCAAGGTGTTTTAGGAAAACTTCACTTTCTTGATATTCTTATCGTGCCTTGGTCTGATCTCTCTTTCTAATCTATTGTTATGCGCTTTCAGAACATGCCTCCTCGTAGAGCTTACGGAAGGAATGTGAATGAACGCAATGCTAACGCAGCTCCTCTAGCCCCATATTAGGAAGTTTTGAATGCTGAGTTTCGGAACATCATTGAGCTTTTGGCTTAGAGTGTGACCAACCAAAACAACCAGCAGGTTCTAGTTCCTGCAAATTCTAGTGGTGGTTCAGTGGCATCCAGGGTTCGCCATTTTGTTAGGATAAATTCGCTTGAGTTTTTAGGGTCGCAGATTGGTGAGGATCCCCAAAACTTAACAGATGAGGTCAAGAAAATCTTTGGAGTGATGCAAGTGACTGGAAATGATAGGGTGGAGTTAGCATTCTACCAGCTTAAGGATGTAGCTCATATCTAGTTTACTCAATGGAAAGAAAACAGGGGTACGGATGCAGCTCCTATCACTTGGGAGTGCTTTAGTGAGCTTTTCTAGACAAGTTCTTCCCAAGAGAGTTGAGGGAGGCAAAAGCTCAAAAGTTCATGAATTTGAGGCAATGTAGCATGTCAGTCCAAGAATATGGACTCAAGTTCACCCAACTTTCCAAGTATGCTCCTCAAATAGTTGTCAATTCCACGGCTCAAATAAACAAGTTTCTATATGAGGTATCCGACTTACTGAAAATGGAGTGTCGCAATTGTCATTCCCCGAGACTACACCCTGGACATGGCCGAAACTCAAGAACAATTGTTGGCCCCAAGCGAACCCTTGGCCTGGCCTACTTACTCAGTGGAAGACTTAACTTAACAAGATAATATCAAAACATAACTTTCAAGAGATATAAACTTAGCCAAAACGGCAACTGAAGTCGGTAAACAACATCTGAATGATAATATAAAGACAACTAAACTACTAACTGACTTACTCTCTATGAAGCCTCTAAAAACAACTGAGATGGATGTTCAGACAAGCCCCACAACATCCTAATGGACTGATAAAATAACTAAAAATAATAAAAAGAGTCCTCCGGAATGCAAGGAGGCTAACCAACTGATACTGGAGTGCTCACTAGATCAACGATGCGCTGGATGCCGATCCTAGTTACATGTGTCTGCATCATAATAAGATGCAGGCCAACTAGCGTCAGTACATTGAATGTACGAGTATGCGAGTTTGAATGCTAAATAAAATAACATAGGCTTGAAGGGAATCTGAAGAACTTACCTGGCTCAACTCAACTCAACATAAGTGAACTCATTTCAATATAAAGCAGTTTAAAATAAGTGCAATATAAAGAAAAGTTGTTTAAAATATGATGTCAACTCTGAGTGTGTCCAAAGATACGTATAACTCTGAGATGCATGTAAAAATACAATAAACTGTGTATATAAGAATACAATTACTTCTGTGAGAGTTTCTCTAACCGACAACCATCACGCAAGAGCTATTGTGATGATACAACGTTTTGCCTCACGCTGCCAGGGCCGTCCTATACTTTGTCGGGGGTATAGAACCTAAACTACTAAGTGGATCCACTAGTCTATACTAAAAAGCACAAAAGGAATCATCTAAAAAGTATGACCCTTTTCTACCCATGATAGCTACATGGTTTATGGGGGATGTGGGTTCTCTGAACGCTCCCCCATATCGGTGCTCAATACTACTCCCAAAATATGATACTAGCTCTTTTATGTTTAAAAACATATTTCTTTCTGTGATTTGAGATAATTTCTCAAAAACATAGCTCAAAGGCTATCTTGGAAATCAAAGTTTCCCCTCTTGCTTAATTATGAAAACATTTACTCTTTTCTGAAAACTAGCCCGAAGGCTCTTTGGAAATCGAGGTGTCCTTTCTTGTTTAAATGTGAAAATATTTTAAACCCTTTGGGAATACATAGTCCCCATATACTTTTCAAGAAATGAACTTCAAGCTTTACTCTTTACTGTACTCAAAACTTAAGTCTTAAAACAAAGTTAAAACGTCTGCAAAAGACTTTTTGAAAACTTGAAGAACTTCTCTAGACTTTGATCTTAACTACTCTTGACTTGACTCTTAACTGGTCCTTGAATTGAATTATGGATTCAAGGATTTTGATTTGTGATAGGAAGGATCACATGATGTTTAGGAATGATCTTAAACAGTTAAACATGAGAAAAGTCATGAAATCACCGTCTTGGAACAAGTCCGCGACGCGGAGGTGTTTCTAAATAAATGGTCGCGAAATTTAATTTTGAGACAGAGGAGTCCGCGTCCTCTCCGCGAAGCAGAGAAAATTTCTATACACAGAGGGAGCAAGTCTGCGATGCGGACTTGCGTGCCAGATCACGCTCGACTTTTTCCTTCTCCGTTTTACAGCCCCAATTCGTCTAAACTAGACTATTATTCTCAAATTCATTTTAGATTCCAATACCCAGCATATGTACTCAAGAACCTAACTCAAAACAACTCTAAAACTGAATGTAAAGATCTTAGAAACTCCTCAATTCAGCCCAATTCAAGAACAACATTCAAATTCAAGAAAACATGTCAAGAACATCAACTTTCAAACTCTTTTAGTATAAATTTCGCTGAACTAAACATGTTTGGCGCATGGGTTAATGAACCCAACGCTATGAAAGACTCACATACCTTGTAAGATTAATTCCTTGGTGAAATCTACCACAAAATCGCACGATATTAGCGAAATCTGAGCTTTTCTTCTCCTTTCTCCTCTTTTCTCTTTTCTCCAAGCCCTAGCGTGAATTTCCAATTGACTAAACTGATCTCATTTTGATTTGACCCTTAATTAATTCACTAAAACGAATTAAATTAGTTGGGTAACAACAAGACTAATCTACCCTTTAAAAAATGGATTAGACTTTCCTTAATCGCATAGCCCAACTTCAAAAGACATAACTCACTCATACAAACTTGGAATCGCGCAAACTCAGCGGCATTGGAAAGATCATTCCAAGAGCTTTCCAATCATATCTGGAACTACACCTAATTCACCCTGAGCTAGGAGGTATGGCAGTTTGAAGTTGACCAAACCTCAACTTTTTCCTTAACTTAACAAATTTCAAAATTTTCATTATTTCCAAAAATGACTATTTCCAGTTCTAAGTGATGTTTGCGTAATCAAGACACAACTTCTGATGCAAGTGTCTACGATCGTACATTAGTTTAGTAACCCAACCAAGGGTTGGATCGTTCCCAAGAGAGTAGTTTTGAGAATTAATAGAAAAATAAAATTTATTTCTAACTAGTCGTAGCTAAAGACATTAACGATTAAAAACATTGTAAATTAAAGGGGGACACAAGAGTGTCAATTAACAATAGGGAGTTTTGTCACTAGTAAGTAAAAACAGCAAAATAAACAAGGGTTTCTAAGTAATGAAATGGGATCCTTGGGATGTGACGGGAACACGGGTTAAGCTAGATTATTGGGTACATGCTTTCGATAGAAGAATCATAGAATAAATGTGACTGGGCTAAACTTTAAGGGGGATAAGCTCACTCTCGAGCAACTTACCCCGTTTCAAATGCATTCCTCTCGGACACCCACTTGCCGCATGAAGACCAGCCTACGCCTTAACCCACTCACTCTCTCGAGCTGAGTGTGTGGACATGGGACTATGGTTCACTCTCACGAGCTCAACCTCATGTCGACCCACTCACACTGGCCATCAATCTAGTGGTCTTAGTTTTATTACCTCTCTCTTCAGCAAGCCGAAAACACATAAATAAACTTGTATTTGCAACTAAAAATTCATTAAATCCATCCACAACCACTAAACGAAATCACATTTATACTACAAATAGACTATCAGCAAGCAACACCCAATAATTACCCTAACCCATATTCGCTAAATCACACCCCAAGAATTGGGGGTTTTAGCCACACATGTATAAGAGATAGAAATTTATACCAAATTGAGCTTGTATTCAACTAGGTATGAAGATTTATGTCTTGATACAGGCCAAAATTGAAGAATCCAAGAGACACAAATCCAAATCCTGAAGATGAAACCCTTTGGAACTTCAAGTCTCCAAAACCCTCTCAAACTTAAAGCAAAAATATCAAAAAGTACTATTCTATATGAAAATTATAATAATTGTTCGACTCCTAAAACTACAACTCTAACTAATATTTATAGTTTTCACATATTTGTGCTGCAGCGGATCATTCGGCATCGTTATCAGAATCATCGATCAACTCGACGATTCACCTTTTGGTGTAGTTCATCGTCGTCTTGCACCATCCTTTAGCTTTGTCGTGCTCTTGGTCATTGGGGGGCATGGTACTGCTTTGCGAAACTTCTCAGTGATGCACTGACTGCTCCCTTTTTTCCGCCGACTTGATCATTTCCTTCAGGGCTCAGCACACTGGAACAAAAGGTAAAGTAAGACCCTTTTATCCTGGTTTTCTCTATGATGCATCCAAGACAAGTTGCCTTAGCAAGGCAAAGGATTGATTCATTCTGTGATGGTATAATTGTGTTACTGATGAACCCGAACCAGTATCTTGCAGCTACGTTCAGATCTTTCTTTTCAATCGAAACTCCTTCTACTAACCATTTCGGAGCATTATCATATGAGATTAGCGGGGCTAACCACTTTTCATCTCATCCAGCTTCTTTATTCTAATCAAGTGCTGGCAGTGATCGTTAATCTTATTGGATATACCCAAGGCTTTGTTGATAGCCTTACTGTCACAAGCTACCTTCTTTCCTCTGACAACCACATAGTCAACTGCTTTGAAAAACGATACTAGCCTCTTCCGTTAAGGTACCAATACACTGTATGCATTGTAAAATTCTCTGACCTAGCTTAGTATATAAGAGCCACGGGGTTTTGTGAAGATTTAAAATTTGTGATATTTCAGGCACTCCATTATGTCGAGATACCTATCGATCACCCAATCTATGGACAGTCATTTTTCCTCAGTGATCATTTTCATCCCCTCATACTCTAATCTATTCATTTATTTAGGTGGGGGCCTTGTACTGGAGGTGCCAGTAATATTGCCTGGAATTGGAGGAGTTGGAGTGGTGGATCAAGAATTTCTGATCCGAGATGGGTCGTTCAGCTGTTTAGATCGTAACTCATTCCTCCGTGCCTCCATCATTTCATCTTCATCAGAACCCATAATCTTAGTATCATATGTTGTTGGGTCATTGGTGTAAAAACTAGTACTGTTGAAACTTGCATCTGATAGCTCAACGGTTTTGTCTTTGCCCTTGCCTTTCCCACCAGTTGTGGAAAGTTTAGTAGCCTTATTCCTGGATGCAATTGTGTCCTCGTTGATTGTGATCTCTTTTTATTTGCCTCGGGGTGGTGTGTTTCTACCTGCTTTGTTAGGTTTATTCATATCTGCAAAAGATTGGAAAGGGTTAGGGAAAAAATCAAATAGAAGCACAGGCAATCTACTGCAGAAAGACTCGCCAAGTGGATCGGCGAGTCGCCGAACCTCTTTGGCGAGCTAACTCGGGCTCAACGAAAGGATTGGCTTCAAATTATAGCAAGTCGGCGATGGGAAGGTCCTTTTGGCAAATCGCCGACTCCTTTCAGCGAGCATGGATTTGTCTACCGAAAGTTACAGTGCATTACGGGGTCAGAATAGCATACAAAGGGCGATCAAGCGTACTTTCGGCGAGTTGCCAAGTTTTTTCGGTGACTCTTGGCTGCTCGTCAAAAGTTACAGACTCAAATATCTAATTTGACATGATATTAAGGGAGAGATGGAGACATTGGGCGAACCGCCGAACGATTCGGCGAGCTCGACCCAACTCGCCAAATGGCCCAACGTGCCCATTTTCAATCCACCTTCTCAAATTCAATCCCGCAAACCCCTAAAGCAAAATCAAAGCATGCACTAAAGAAATTCAAACAAGACCCGCAGTACCCATTTCCCCGAGATACTCAGATTTCTCCCGAATTTGCCTAATTTGTCCAATTGACGATATTTGCTCTTAAGAGTGGTTCACCCACTCTATCTTTGAGCAAATTTTTTATATTTAGTGCAAATGTGGGATACTCAGACTTCACCCAGTCAATCTAACGACATGCAATCACAACCCAATTCATTAAAAAGCACAAAAATTACGTGTATTTGACAATTAAACACTACGGGCAAGATTTTCAAATTAAAATAGGCATTTAAGCATTCTAATCATATCAGAGAGGCCCAGCACACATCAATACGATACAATTATTTCAAAAGAGTACAAAGTTTTTGAATGTAAATTTGGGATTCGAAAACCAACATTTATGCCGATAAAAACACAATTGAAAAGCTAGGTGGCAAAGAAATCCAACTCCGAGCACCAATCAACAACTACGATACAAATAGAATAAAAAATATTGAAGATAATACCTTGGTGTGGATTTGTGAAGTTTAAAAACGATGGAAAGTGAAGGATTTCAAATTCTAAGTCTTTTGGCCATTATAAACCGTCCAGTTCGCGCCCATTCGACGACGTTAGTCGCACTCGCCGATATAATCAGCAATTCGCCGAATGGTCTCGTATCTCACCGAGTTTTGCATGGCTTCCAGTTTACATGAAGGTCCAAACAGTGGACACTAGTGGGATCACCAACCAGTTCCGTGATTCTCCAACTAGATCCTTATTTCGCCAACCTGCATCTATCAACACTTTCTAAACTCAAACCTACAATATCAACACACCATTATTTCTTAAGCAAAATTAAAGCATTTAGGGGTTTTGGGTTTCCTCCCAAATAACGCCTTAGTTAACATTGTAGCACGACGTAGGTTAACACCTAAACATCACTTTTGGGGTTAACCAAAAATCATTGGCAACCCCTTGCTTTGTGTCGGATGGAGATGATGCACCACATGACCTATAAGGTTCTCGAGCAGCTGAATGGATCTGGAATGAGAACCAATCATCTGTTTCATTAATTTGATGTTCTCCTTCACTTCTTCCAGTACCCTATCATGCTCACTTACCTTATCCAAAATGATTGAGATCATTCCCTCAACACGTTTACCCTCATTGTCCTTGGGCTTTCTTCGCTCATGAGAGGGGACGTATTTGTCCTTCATTTTGCATTGGACTTCAATCTCCACTATTTTTTTGGCCAACTCATCCATCTGAGTCATTAGTGCGGCCAACATGAAGTTATTCACTACTTCTTCGTTTGCTTTAGCCATGTGATCAAGCAGGTGGGCTGCTATCACATAGGGTTGATATGTAATACCACTTGGAGTAAGTCGTTCAGCCAATGCTTTGTTTCTGGGACCAAGACTTATGTAGAAGCAGTCCAAGAGGACTATATCGAGAATTTCATGAGTGGGGCATCGAATCAGAAGCGATTTAAACCATGCACATGCCTCATGAATTCGTTCACCTTCCAATTGTTTGAAAGTTAGAATACGATCCCAGAACATCATTACTTCTAATGGAGGGAACTCCATTTACTCACGAGTACTGCTTGACATACTCATATGTCTGTTGAAACACATAAACACTCAAAACAAAATTGAAAATTAGGTAAGTAGACTACAACTAATAAGAACAAAAATTCTACTAATCTGAAAATTCTCAAGTAACACCACTCCCCGGCAGCGGCGCCATTTTGATGTTTGCGTAATCAAGACACAACTTCCGATGCAAGTGTCTACGATCGTACAATAGTTTAGTAACCCAACCAAGGGTTGGGATCGTTCCCAAGAGAGTGGTTTTGAGAATTTATAGAAGAATAAAATTTAGTTCTAACTAGTCGTAGCTAAAGATAGAATGATTAAAAACATTGTAAATTAAAGGGGGACACAAGAGTGTCAATTAACAATAGGGAGTTTTGTCACTAGTAAGTAAAAACAACAAAATAAACAAGGGTTTCAAGTAATGAGAGGGGATCCTTGGGAAGTGGCGGGAATAAGGGTTAAGCTAGATTGTTGGGTACATGCTTTCGATAGAAGATTCATAGAATAATTGTGACTAGGCTAAACTTTAAGGGGGATAAGCTCTCTTTCGAGCAACTTACCCCGTTTCAAATGCGTTCCTCTCGGACACCCACTTGCCGCATGAAGACCAGCCTATGCCTTAACCCATTCACTCTCTCGAGCTGAGTGTGTGGACATGGGACTAGGGTTCACTCTCTCGAGCTGAACCTCATGTCAACCCACTCACACTGGCCATTAATCTAGTAGTCTTAGTTTTACGACCTCTCTCTCGAGCAAGTCGAAAACACATTTATAAACTTGTATTTGCAACTAAAAATTCATTAAATTCATCCACAACTACTAAACGAAATCACATTTAAACTACAAATAGACTATCAGCAAGCAAGACCCAACAATTATCTTAACCCATATTTGCTAAATCACACCCCAAGAATTGGGGGTTTTAGCCACACATGTATAAGAGATAGAAATTTATACCAAATTGAGCTTGCATTCAACTGGATATGAAGATTTAAGTCTTGATACAAGCCAAATTGAAGAATCCAAGAGACCCAAATCCAAATCTTGAAGATGAAACCATTTGGAACTTCAAGTCTCCAAAACCCTCTCAAACTCAGAGCAAAAATATCAAAAAGTACTACTCCCTCCGTCCCATTTCATGTGACACCATTTCCTTTTTGGTCAGTCCCAAAAAGAATGTCACATTTCCTTATATGTTAAGTTTATAAAGGTACAATTCCTCTTTTATCCTTATTGGTCCCACTTAATCTTAAAATAATACTCCAATACATTTATGAGAAGAGAGAAAAAAGAGTTTACTTTTTAAAGGGCAATTTGGTAAACATTTCAAAGTCTTCATATATTACTTAAACTCCGTGCCCGGTCAAATGTTGCCACATAAAATGGGACGGAGGGAGTATTGTATATGAAAATTATAATAATTGTTCGACTCCTAAAACTACAACTCTAACTAGTATTTATAGTTTTCACAAATTTGTGATGCAGCAAATCATTCGGTGTCGTTAGTCGAAATTGATGATCAACTCGGCGATTCACCTTTTGGTGTAGTTCATCGTCGTCTTGCACCATCCTTCAGCATCTTCGTGCTCTGGGTCATTAGGCGACATGGTACTGCTTCGTGAAACTTCTCGGCGATGCGCCGACTGTTCCATTTTTTCACCGACTTGATCATTTCCTTCAAGGCTTAGCACACTGGAACAAAAGGCGAAGTAAGACCCTACGGCGATTCTCAGGTCTTCATTTGTCCATTCTTTTTAGCCTTCTCATTCCTTTTTGCGACGTAGTGTCCATGCTTTCCATCAAACTTCAAATACCTGAAACTTGAGGGTTTTCATCAGATATTGAGATAAAATAAGCATTTGAGGACACAATTTCTATTAAAATACAGCCCTAAATTAGTCCAATTTGTGGACTCATCACTAAGCTTCTTCCTAGCTATTTCAAATTGCGAGATGTTACAGCAATGCTATGTTGCTGGAAAATATGAACATCTTTAGGCTGATGACTCATGCTCAGTGGGTTGAGGGAGATAAGCTTAGGGAACAAGCTAAGGATAATAAGAAGGCTAGAACAGGAAACTATGAGTATTCTCAACAAAAATCGGGTGGTGGAAATCGCTCACAGTTTCAGCAAAAGTCTTCAGCTCCAGCACCTTCATCAGGTAGTGTTCCATCTTCCAGGTTTCAACAGGATCAGAAAGGTAGGGCATCAGGCTCTAAGTCTCAGGGGAGTATTCCAGGCACCAGAACCTACCCAACCTGTCCAAAGTGTGGTAAGAACCATCTGGGCGAGTGTCTTACAGGAAAGGAAGGATGTTTTGGGTGTGGTTTGTCACACTTTGAGAGATTTTCCTTCTGCTAAACAGGGTCAATGAGGAAATAATGGTAGGGCTCAGTCTACAACTTCAGCAGCACCAACAGGTCTCCCGACTCAGCAAAGTAACTCATCTGGTACAGGTGGTTGACAGCACTAAAACAGGTTGTATGCTCTTCACACTCGCCATGATCAGGAAGGTTCTCCTGATGTAGTCACTGGTACGCCACGAGTTTTTAACTTAGATTTTTATGCCTTGTTAGATTCAAGGGCTACTCTCTCCCTTGTAACTCCTTATATAGCAGTCAACTTCAATGTTAGTCCAGAAACTCTCTTAGAACCCTTCTTAGTCTCTACTCCAGTAGGTGACCCAGTTATAGCTAGATGGGTATACAGAAATTGTCCTGTCACAGTCTCTCAAAAAGTCACTTCAGCAGATCTTGTAGAGTTAGAAATGGTAGACTTTGATGTCATTCTAGGCATGGATTGGTTACATTCCTATTATGCCTCAATCGATTGTAGAACTAGGATTTTTCGTTTTCAGTTTCCAGACGAACCAATCTTAGAATGGAAGGGTAGTAGTTTAGCGCTTATGGGTCGATTCATTTCTTACTTTAAGGCCAGAAAGATGATCTCTAAGGGTTATCTTTATCATCTAGTTTGGTTTAAGGATTCAAGTTCTAAGACCCCAACTCTTGAGTCGGTTCCAATAGTTAATGAGTTCCTAGAAATGTTTCCAAAAGATATTCTCGGAGTTCCTCTCGAAAGGGATATTGACTTTGGAATTGATATCCTCCCAGATATCCAACCTATTTCTATTCCTCCTTACAGAATGGCTCCAGCTGACCTTAAGGAATTGAAAGAACAGTTGAAAGACCTTCTAGATAAGGGCTTCATCAAACCTAATATTTCCCCATAGGGTACACCAGTGTTGTTCGTGAAAAAAAAGATGGTTCTCTAAGAATGTACATTGACTATAGGTAGTTGAACAAAGTCACAATCAAGAATAAGTACCCCATCCCCAGGATTGATGACTTGTTTGACCAACTACAGGGTGCTAGTAATTTCCCAAAGATAGACCTCAGATCCGGTTATCACCAGCTCAGAGTCAGAGATAGTGACATCCCAAAAATAGCCTTCATAACCCATTATGGTCATTATGAATTTGTAGTTATGTCATTTGGACTAACTAATGCTCCTGCAGCTTTCATGGATTTGATAAACAGAGTGTTCAAGCAGTATTTGGACTTATATGTTATCGTGTTATCGTCTTTATTGATGATATCCTCATTTACTCTAGGAATGAGGAAGAACATGCGACTCATTTGAGGGTTGTCCTGCAAACTCTCAAAGATCGCTAGTTATTCACTAAGTTCAGCAAATATGAGTTTTGGTTGCAATTTGTTGCTTTCCTTGGTCATATTGTGTCTAGCGAAGGGATCCGAGTGGATTCTCAAAAAATAGAAGCAGTGAAACAATGGCCCAGACCTACTTCTCCTACAGATATCAAAAGCTTCTTAGGTTTGGCTAGTTATTACAGAAGGTTCGTGGAAGGATTTTCATCCATAGCCTCTCCATTGACTAAGTTGACTCAGAAAAAGGTCAAGTTTCAGTGTTCAGATGATTGTGAGAAAAGCTTCGCAGAACTGAAAACTAGGTTGACTATAGCTCCTGTTTTGACTCTACCAGAGGGTTCAAACGGATATGTGATCTATTGTGATGCATCCAGAGTCGGCTTAGGTTGTTTGTTGATGCAGAAAGGTAAGGTTATAGCTTATGCTTCTAGGCAGCTTAAGGTGCATGAGAAGAATTATCTGAATCATGACCTCGAGCTTGCAGCAATGGTGTTTGCACTTAAGATTTGGAGACATTACTTGCATAGTGTTCACGTAGATGTGTTCACAGACCATAAGAGCCTTCAGTATGTGTTCACCCATAAAGAGTTGAATCTTCGCCATAGGAGATGGCTTGAGTTCCTCAAAGATTATGATATGAGTATGCATTACCATCCTGGTAAGGCCAATATAGTAGCAGATGCTCTTAGTATACTATCTATGGGTAGTGTAGCACATGTTGAGGAAGAAAGAAAGGAACTAGCATACTATCTATGGGTAGTGTAGCACATGTTGAGGAAGAAAGGAACTAGCAAAAAATGTTCACAGGTTTACTCGCTTGGGAGTTCACCTTATGAGCATATCATATTAAGGTGTAACAGTTCACAATGGGTTAGAATCTTCATTAGCAGCGGAGGTTAAGGAGAAGAAAGACGGTGATCTGATATTTCTTCAACCAAAGGGTGCAGTTCATCAGTAGAGAGTTGAGGTTTTCTCCCAAATGGGAGATGGTGTGTTTTGCTATTAGGGTCGATTATGTGTTCCTAAGGTGGGTGAGTTGAGACAGCAGATTCTTGCAGAAGCTCATAACTCTAGGTATTCTATTCATCCAGGCGCCACTAAGATGTACCGTGATCTGCAGGAAGTCTTTTGGTGGAATGGTATGAAAAGAGATACAGTGGATTTTGTGGCAAAGTGCCCTAATTGCCAGCAAGTGAAGGTAGAACATCAAAAACCAGGGGGTATGACTCAAGATATCAACATTCCTACTTGGAAGTGGGAAGTGATCAACATGGACTTCATTACAGGTTTACCTCGTACTCGCAGACAACATGAATCCATTTGGGTGATAGTTGATAGAGGTACTAAGTCTGCGCAATTTTTGGCTGTTAAAACTACAAATTCGGTGGAGGACTACACCAAGCTTTACATTAATGAGATAATTAGGTTGCATGCAATTCCCTTGTTTTTCATCTCAGATAGTGGTCCTCAGTTTACCTCTCATTTCTGGAAGTCATAGCAGAAAGGTCTTGGTACTCATGTTAATCTTAGCACAACATTTCATCTACAGATGGATGGTCAGGCATAGCATACCATTCATACCTTAGAAGACATGTTGAGAGCTTGTGTGATCGACTTCAAGGGTTGGGATGATTACCTTCCTCTTATAGAGTTCGCCTATAATAATAGCTATCATTCCAGTATTCAGATGGCCTTTTATGAGGCATTATATGGGCGTAGGTGTAGATCTCCGTCGGTCGGTTTGAAGTAGGTGAATCCGCCTTGATAGGAACAAATTTGTGTCATGATGCCATGGAAAAATTTCAACTAATTAGAGATAAACTTAAGATAGCCCAGAGTCGCCAGAAATCCTATGCAGATGTAAGGAGAAGGGACTTGGAGTTCCAAGTTGATGATTGGATTTTCCTGAAAGTGTCACCTATGAAGGGGTGATGAGATTTGGCAAGAAGGGGAAGCTCATTCCTAGATATGTAGGCCCTTACAAGATCTTGTAAAGAGTTGGTAAAGTGGCTTATGAGTTAGAGTTACCAGCAGAACTAGCAGCAGGGCACCCGGTCTTTCACATTTCATTGTTAAAGAAGTGTGTGGGTGATCTAGCATCTATACTACCTTTAGAAAGTGTGGCGGTAAAGGATAGTCTCACTTATGAGGATGTGTCAGTTAAGATTCTTGATCATCAGGTTTAAAGGTTGAGAAACAAAGAAGTCGCGTCAGTTAAGGTTTTGTGGAGGAGTCAGTTTGTACAGGGAGCTACTTGGGAAGCAGAAGCAGCCATGAAGGCCAATTATCCTCATCTCTTTCCTTCTGATTCCATTCCATCTTGAGGTAATAGTTCCTCTCCTGTTTTTCAGCCATTCTTGAGTAGCTTCAGTCTTAGTATCTTGTTCCTTCAGTTTATACTTCCATTTTCAGCATATTTGCATATTCTTGGAACTTAGTTCAGTCATATTTCAGTTTCTAGTGTTTAGTGGTAGAGTTTACAGCTCTTTCCTTCCATATTCAGTTAGTTTAGTCTTCATTCGAGGATGAATGTTCCCAAGGGGGAGATAATGTAACACACCGTATCCTAGACAGACCAGATTGCAAAAATAAGAAGGTGCAGATGCCACCGACGGGCACCACCCACGGACCGTAGGGTGACCCACTGACCGTAGGTGGTGGTCCGTGGATGGCCACCTGCAGCCCTCCCCAGAAAATATTCTAAGGCATGACGGGTTACGTCCCAAGCACTTCTTATGTACGGGATGGCTTTGAGACATTGTTAGACTTCCATTTCATTTATATATCTCTATGTTTTGAAACTGTCTTTTAAATTCTCTTGATTTCTATGTATGCTAAGTGGTTTGTATGGGGCCTCTCGGGTTCTTATATGACATGTTACACCTAGGGTCTACCTTGGGTCATGACATCATCAATGGCGGTAGAATAGAGATGGAACATTTGAGAAGATGACTTTCTATTTCCCTCTTTGGTTGCCAATTTTAGTTTTGCCTTTGTCTTTCATTTTTTTTCCTTTGATGTTATATTCTCATTTTGATTTTAACAAATGAGGTTTAAAGGCCTCACTTATTTTTTAAAAGGGTTGGGTCCGGACCCGCTCAAGTTTACTTTGGGTCAAATGGACTTAAAAATGGGTTGGGTCTTGACCTACCCAATTTGACCCGCTTAATCTCAATAATTTTAATATATTGTTATTTAAATTTTATAACCACAATATGAATTTCAACTCAAAAAAAAGAAGAAGTTACAAATGGATAGATAAATATCCTAAAAGATATAAAATAAATAGTAATTCATACCTTCAATATAGGAACATAATTACATCAATGCAAATAAAGAGTCTTAAAACGAGTTGAAACTGGAGATTAAGTTGGGTTCAATTGAGGATCCTCTTAAAATGGGTTAGGATTTGAATGGGTTGAGAGTGAACCCAATTCGAATTATTTTGAGTCCAACCCTTAAAATTTTGGGTGAGTTACCTATAATTGTGCTCATTTTTTACACCCCTACTCTTTGTTGATGTTTAGAAATGTATATAAATTGGCATCAATTAATAAGTTTAGCTTAGTATGTATAGATATATTACAATGTGAAATATGTATGAAATTTGATATTCCATCAAATTTGTGAATTATTATATCTTTTCTTAGTGTTTAAAATATGTATAAAAATTGGTATCAATTATTATAGTATGTATAAACATTTTACGGTATGAAATAGGTATGAAATTTGATACCCCAACAAATTTGGAATTATTATATCTTTTATTGGTGTTTAAAAATTGATATCCAACTACTCATTAGTAAAGAGCAGCAAATTGTGTATTATTTTTAAAAAGTGTATTAAAATTGGTATCAATTATTAAGTTTAGTATAGTATGTATAAATAATTTACTGTATGAAATAGGTATGAAATCTGATACCTCAACAAATTTGGAATTATTATATTTTTACTGGCGTTTAAAAAGTGTATGAAATCGGTTCCCAACTACCCATTAATAACGAACAATAAATTGTGTATTATTTTTAAAATTGTATTAAAATTGGTATCAATTAGTAAGTATAGTATAGTACGTGTAAATATTTTACTGTATGAAATAGGTATGAAATTTGATAAGAATTTTTTATTTATGAAATTTGTATATATAAGATGCTAATTGTAAATGATGTAGTGTTTTCAAATAGAAACTAATTATCCACTTCATGCACATTCATACAATAAAAATTATTCATCTAGAAAAATTACAATAAAATCATATTCCAAAAATAAAAATGCTTATTTTAATATTTAAAAAAAAAAACCAATTTCAAATGAAAAAAACACCAAAAAATGATATCAACAAAAACACTATTACGTTCTTTAAAAAATTGACAACTAAAAAGGAGGAGGAAGGAAGAACCAAAATAGGAGATTGATATTATTAATTAGGAGACTCATAATAACTAAAATAATGACCAATTAATTGAGAGAAAATTAGGGTATTGATATTCTACCAGTTAAAGAATACTATAATTAAGAAAAAAAGATATTATTAATTAGTTGATTAAAATTATTTTAATCTATTTTCCATTTCTTATTTATTTTATTAATTTATTATTTTTTTTAGATATTATTAGAAATCTAATGTAACATATTTTGAAAATTAGAAAGTCTTGTTAGAACTAGTAATATCCACTCTTAAGTATGTTATTTATTAAACGGAGAAAGGTCTAAAATGCCCCTCAAATATTCGAATTGGTACAAAATTACCCTCCATCCACCTATCGGCCCTAAAATACCCCTGACGTCCACCTTTTGGCTCAAAAATACCCTCAATGTTAATCCTTTGACACATATTTACCCTTATTTTTAATAGCTCTCTTAAAGTAAAATTATTAAATATTTATTTATTATATTGCTCAATGTGATTGGTCTAAATTTAAATCCTTCTCAAATAAATAATAAAAATGATATTTTTAAAAATTCTATTTTTCTATAATACCACTTATGATTCATATTTTGACCTGATACACTTGAAAATAATATTGAAAAATATTTAATTTCATGATATTTTCCTATTGGCCTATTTTAAATCAACCCCAATTTATTATAACGTAACTCAACTCATAAATGGGGATTCAACTAAACTCCATACTTACCCTGACTGATTGTCCATCTAAAAAAATATTACTTTCATTAATATAAAATTTTCTCTCAATTATCCAAATGTCTTGTTCATTGTTTTCTCTTTTATTCCTTTTTTTAATATCTTATTCTTAATTAGGATATCCGGGACTCAAACTTGAAATAAACTCACATATTTATATTCTTTAAATTAGTATTATTGTCATGATGGGATGAGGGTGGGGATAAGAGAAATGATTTTTTTAATTTTTTTATTTTTAATTTTGGGTACACACAAAAGAAAAATGTAATATTTGTACCTATTTGCTTAATTAAGTCATCGTTTATTGAACTAATTATTTTTGTATGAATGCATCGTTATTTTCCTCCTTTTTTCTCTCTCTTGTTTGTCATAAATTAAAATAAAATAAAATGGTGGACAAGATCCAAATAGAAAAAAAAAAAAAAAAAAAAAGGAAGAGATAGGAAGTGAAGGACCGGGGAGGGAGAAGTGTAAAGACGAGATGCCTAACCTTTTTTATAGTTTTAAATTTACTACGAAATTCAAAATAAAGTCAATCATGTGAGCCTAGTTATGAAGTAATTTCAAATTATTTTAATAGAAAAGGGCATAAAATGCCCTTAAACTATGAGATTTGGTACAATATTACCGTTCATCCACCTAATGAATATGATCTGTTAGACATAAGTGTATTTTTGAACCGAAAGGTGGACGTCAGGGGTATTTTAGGGCCGATAGGTGGATGGAGGGTAATTTTGTACCAATTCAAATACTTTAGGGGCATTTTAGGCCCTTCTCCGTTTATTAAATTTACTTAATTCTCAACTTTTCTTTAACCAATGCTGCTCTAATGGAAGAGTTGATAGGGATGACAATTAGGCAGAGCGGGGTAGGAAAAACTCTTAACGAGGCGGGGCAGGGGAACATTTAAATGGGGTGGGGCGTGGCAGGTTAGGGCAAAAATTATGTTTTATAAAAAATTTAAGGGGAACTTATATAAATCTCACTAGTTTAGGAGCTAATTATTTAGATACATTCTAATTTGCAATATTATGTAACTTACCGAATTTTGGTGTCTCCAAATTCGTCCAGATACATGAAGTCAAAATTACGTGTAATTTGTTCTATATACATTATATCCAAGGGGATTCGTATATATCTGGGATACATAAAAGATCTCGCTTGCCACTCTCCCATGTATCTGGTATTCCAAATACATGTGAATCACTCCATATACATAAAAAAAAAATACATCTAGTGTGATTCGCATGTATCTGGTATACACATGAATCTCGCTCGCCTTCCCTTCCCTATCTCGCTCATCTCTCCCTATTTTTGTGTATCTGATAGCAAAATGCATGTATCTAAGTAAGAAACGTAATATTTTGAAAATGTAGGTAATAATAGTATATATGGTAATGAAAATGTTTAATTATGTAGTTTTTTCAAAATTTAATGGAGCAGAGTAGGGCAGGTCAATCTAATAGTACTCCTTCCAAGTTGTTCTTCCCACTAAGAATCCTCCATCTTTCTACTGCGATGTTACTACTATCATTCTGTGCATTAATGCTCTAACAAAACAGCTCAATAAGAAAAGCATATTGACGAAAAGATGGTGTCTGTGGCTGTGCATTGCATATAAAATTGCACTCTGCTGCAACTTCTCCTAGAATTAATTCTATATAAGCTGGTAAGCTACCAATAATTTGTTTTTGAAACTTGACTAAATTTGTTTAGAAGACAACTGCAAAAGAACAAATAAGAAAAAACATAAACAAAATGCTAAATATGACAGGGCAAAATCTTAGCAAGTCAAGACTTGCCCCGCCCTAACCCGTCCTATTGCCATCCCTAAGAGCTAATAAAAGATCAAATGTCCAATCCTCTACTGAGAACTTATTAAATGTCCAAAAAAAGTTGTTTAATAACTTAGCTAAAAATAAAATGTTACACAAGCACTTATCTGAACATTCACTTTTGACAAAATTAACTCCCAATATAAATAGATCTTGAAAGCTTGACCAAAAGGAGTCAATACATTTTCATATAATAGCGAGTGGAGAGAAAGGAGGTGCAATTACTCCGTAGAAAAACTTCAATCACTGAGCTCAACATGATTATTACAACTAGAACAAAATCAGCAAGGCATTTATAAGCCACCGTGAACCATACATCTCTGGATCCAACTGCCTAGTCACAATATCAAATTAAACATAAAAGTTCCAATGCTGGATGTTCCAATCTTGTATAGAGTGGGAATGAAGTGTTCTAGAACGGCTAAATCCTGCTCCACTAAGGACTCATTTTCCTTTGGATTCAATCACCCTCTTCGCAAAAGACGGCAAACAGAACGATGCAGAGTGAATCTGGGGGCAAAATTATGAAGAGGAACAAGTCAAACACACAGTAAGTACTAGAGAAGTGTGTATTCGAAAAAGGAACCAGAGAGCAGAATGACATCATACCTCAGAGTTGTAGAACTTCAAGGGTCCTCTAGTTTTGGTGTGGCAATCGTCAGCATCAATTGGGTTAATTGGATTCTTGAAATCAACCGCAGGTCCCTCGGTAGAGCAGACCATGAAACCAATAACACCACTGAAATAAAAGACAGTAAAAACAAACCAAATTGGGATCAATACATCAACAGTCAGGTATTCTCAGTTTCACCACCATCCAAAATTAAAGGCATGAATGACAAACAAGATTAACAAAAGAATGCATATATATCAGGAAATATCCAGAAAGTGTACCTTGGATAAGTAGGAACTGTGGTCCAGGCATAGTTGACTGAGCCTTTGAAGATCTGGCGGCAGTTTGCCACGATATCTTCAATTATGTGCATGTGAAGCCATATGCTCTCAGCCTGAGTACAGACGACCCCTCCAGGACGCAGAGCCCTTGCTACTGATTCAAAGAAAGGTTTTCCGAACAACTCTTGTGCTGGACCTAGAGTTAAAAGAAGAAAAGTTTAAGAGATGAAATTTCAACGACACAGGCAGTAGGAAAGTAAAGAGATTACCTATGGGATCAGAGGAATCCACTATAACTGCATCATAAGTTCCTTCTGGAACATTTTTCAAAAATGCAACTCCTACAGAAATGGGAGAGGAAAAGGAAAAGCCCATGAACAGTTAATCGATAAATTCACAAAAGACCAACAAAAAAAGAAATTAGTTCTGTCATCTTCTCAGATCATACCATCACCAACATGGAGTTTAACTCGGGGATCCTCATATCCTATGGCTACATTAGGGAAAAATTGTTTAGAGACCTGGAAAAAGAAAAAGGAATTATGAAATCATTATAGAGCAATGCTCCACCAAAATCAAAATTTCCGAGCAAACTGATGAGCAATGAACTACAGGGATCATAGAAAGGAATGAGTTTTGCTGCATCTACCACATCAAGACTGAATATGCCACAGGGTACTCGAAAACAAATGTGTACAATCTTTAGACTTGCCAAATTCAACAATTTTTCTCTACCCTTGGTGCAGATAAGAGAAAAAAAGAACAAAGTACAACTTTAATTAAAATAATGAAGAAGCCAGATGACTTACATCAATTACCATCTTGTCAATCTCACATATGTCTATCTGTTCAACAGAAGAATGCCGAGACACCTCACGCAAGACACCACCATCACCTCCTCCAATAACCAACACCTAAAGTAAGAAAATCAAACTTGAAGTTTGGCACAAAAGTAGAAGACACTAATCTAATTCCATGAAGTATCTCTCTTGGCCAAACTAAGAATGCATGCAGTGATGCGATTCTTAGTAAAGGCAGGCAGTCTTCCCACTTACAAGTTCTCATTCCCTTTTAAATTCAGCCCTTCTGAAAACCAAGATGATAGCATGTACGAACATGCGTATAGACTTACTACAAAATGAAATTACTAGGCAAAGCAACAGAAAATAGGATGCAAAAATTATCACATATAATAAGTATAAGAGGAAAGAAGTTTGGTTTTGAGAGAGGTGCTAATTACCTATATCTGTTCTTTGCAAAATATGACTAGTGAGAACTGACCACAAGCATTATACTTGTTATTTACAAAGTAAGAAGCAGACAGGGATATATCTTCTATTATTTTGAGTTTGTGCCATTGTCAACGGAAACTAGCAAAGTGCCAAAAGAATACAAGATTGACATTAGTAAACATCAAAACTACATAATCTCCAAGATTTATATTCCATACTGAGATGTTAAATTTCACTATTGAGTAATGGACCTTTCTAGGGTTTGGAATTGAGCAAAGTGGGAGATGAGTGATCATTTCTTGGTAAGCACATTCATCCCGCTCTGTGAGTTGTATCACACCATCCAAAATAAGCACTTTCCCATAAGTTGATGACTGCAGCAGAAATAAACTTATGTAATGAGCATCAAATTAAAGAGCGCCCATTCCATCAAATAGTGAGAGAAACAAACTCAAGGCATGAACTACCTGAAAAACCATGACATTTTGGTAATCTGACTTCCCCTGAAATAATATCTTTTCAACCTTCAATGAGTGTGCTTCCCCTGCATATAAATTTCGAACTTCAAAATTAGTTTGTCCCATAATTATGGAAATCATAAGAAGGTTAAGAAACTCATCACTACAACTGACTGACGAGCATTTAACTATGTAGGTCCACACATATAACCGATCCAACATGTTATGATTCTAAAGCTTAGAATTCAAGAAGTGTAAGTAAAAATAAATGAATTTCAAAATCTTCCACATATTATGCAGAAACGAAAAAATGACAAAATCGCCATATAGAAAAATTATGTTAGTAATCTACAAAGTGAAAACTCCACCTATGTGAGATTCGCAAAACATAGTTGATTTGAAGCTTACCATTGCATTAAGTTAACGGTCAGGTAAAAATAATCAACAATTAATTATCTATACTTTGAATACTACGAGTAGAGTGGACTGAATACATAAGGTTTAATATAACAGATAACTACTCGTATCGTTTGGAAGCTAGACACAGTTGAGTTGAGTTTATTTGAATTCGCAAAGCCAAAACATTCATTTTACAGGTTACAGAAAAGCATAAAAAAAAAGATGTGTGGTTTTGGCAATGCACAGAAAAGTAGAAAATCGTAAACCTAAACACAATAAACCAATTTTTTTTATCATACTCAGGAAACACTTGTTTCTCAAGTGCAAGCAACCATCCAAAAAATCAATTCAACATATAGATGCAGAAATAGATAGATCCAACATATAAGCAGCAAGCACACCATATCTACTAAAATCTCAACAAAAACACAATTGCAGAGATTATCCTAAAAAGCAGAGCAAGTAATTCAATCAATAACAACAACAACGTCTCAATCTGAAAATCTATGAATCGTGAAAATCCATTTTCGTTTGGATTAAAAGACGTAAAAGTTGATGATATATGTAGAAATGCATAGCATAGCATACCAGGCCAAAGTGGGCTAATCTCAGAGAACCACCCAGGTAAGATAGAAGAAATGTAGGGAGATTCTTTCTCATTATTCGCTTCTTCCATTGACACAGCACAACCTTCTCTTCTCTACCTCTCGCCTATTTTTTTTATTTATATAGGAGAAAAAAAAGAATTGTAGATTCGGGTACGAAACCGTAGAAATGCTTACAAAATACGCTATTGATTTGATTGTCCTCAGTGGCGGATCCAGAATTTTCACGAAGTAGGTTCAAGATATAAAAATATACCTAATATTATTTGTAAATTTTATGAGGCTAACAGTATACATATCTGACTATATTAAACAATGTTAATACATTTGAAAAAAAATTACATTGACTTATGAATGAGACGGTAAATAACAAGATGGACGAAAAACTATGCTTCAATATAAACTAAGAAGATAAAAGAATATTATGAATGATTTCTCTTCATTCAACATTTAACAAATAAAAACAAAATATTAAACAAAATAATTATATCCTTAATTTCAGAATTGAATACATAGAAATATACCTAATATTATTTGTAATTTTTTGTTGATTTTAGAATAATAAGGGATTTTTTAGTTGAAGAAATAAAAAATAACCACAATAATCATATATGTATATATAAAGACTAGAATCAAGATCGAAAAACATACTTCATGGATATTGACTATTGATGTGAGATTTGAGAGACGGTGAGAATTTTTTTTCCATCAACAAATTAAAAAAATATGCTCAAAATTTTGGGGGCAAAAGTAAGAGAGGTTCAAGAAGATTTCAACAAAGAAGAAGACAAAAGGGTTTTTAGAATTGAGAATAATAGAGGTTAGTGCCTTTTTAGTTGAGTTTTTTTTAAAAAAGAAAAAATTAAAAACAAAAAGGACAAAAGTTGTTGACTATTGTACTTTTAATTGTAAAAGTAAAAAGTTGTTCTACTTTTTATAATTTCTGAGTAACTAAAAGGATTGTGTGTGAACGTTTTATATATAAAAAAAATGAATTAAAACTAAAATGTGGCAATGGGGATTCGATCCCGGGTTGGCTGGGAAATTTGAACCCCCTCAACCACTCGGCTAAGCTTCAGACTTGTGTTAGTGGGTTCAAAATTTAATATATACATATAAAATTTTAAAAACTAATTAAATATACATATATATACAGTGTTATTTTTCAACGAAGTGGATTCATATGAACCCACTTGAACCATTGTAGGTCCGCCCCTGGTCCTCTTCCTTCTGTTTTTGGAATCACACCTTTTTTGCCTCTCACTTCACGGACTATCTATCTACTCATTTAATTCAGAATTATTTTATGCGGCCCCAATACAATTTCGAGAGAGGATATGTGCTAGAATTTTTAATAAGGGATTTAAAATCTGAAGAACTAATTACATTAACTATTTGAAGGAGTTTAACATCTACTATATATACATAAAAGATACAATCTTTATCTCTAATTATTTTTCCATTTTTCCTTTTTTAATTGTCTCTAATTACTGGACAAAATATTCTAAACCTACTATACCCTCAATTAATTACTTTGAAAAAGGTAGAACTTCTTGAAAATCTTAAGTTTTTAATTCATCCACTTCATAAATAATAGGGATAAAATGGTAAACTCACTATGTTAACAATTGATTTCTTAATAGGTGTGTCAATTCAAAGTAATTAGGGACAGAGGAAGTAATTTTAACCATGTCTAAATAGTAATATATTCCGCCAAAGAGGATTCAGATGAACCTCTAACAGAAGGCTGGCTCCGCCCCTGGATGTGTGCACTCAAAATTGAAACACATAATTAATCTATTTCATATTAAATGAATTTTTGGTATTTTTTTATTGTTCAAAATAATTGAATTGTTAAAAGTTCAAGATGGATGTTTAATTTTTTTTTATATTTTTTTTTAATGATTTGATATTTTCTAGGATATAAATTACATTATTTACAAAGTTATATTTATGATTTTACAGAGAAAAATAAAAGAAAATATGGTTTAAACTATGTTCATGGATGATTATTGTTAATAAATGTGTTGCCTTACAAATTCATTTAATATGAAATAGAGGGTGTATCAAGTTAAAGTTAATGTACATGTGGGAATACACTTATAAAATATACCAAAAATATCTTTAAAATGTTATGGTTTTTGATATATTATATCATTAAATATAGAATGTGAATATTAAAATTAAAAATAATTCCAAATATAAGTGTCAATTAATTCAAAACGGTCTAAAAACAGTCTCAATCTTATAAGAGGGGATGCATGGAGTAACTTTTAGCGTGAATTTCAACGTAAATTTTAAAACTAAGTCTGAAATATTCAAAAGTAGTAACAATTATTTATTACGAAAAGATATCATTATAAATAATTTTTATAAATTTTTTGAAGATTGACTATTGATTATAAAATGATGGGGCTCTCAATTAGGGTTTAGATATGAGGGGTCGGTGGTGGGGGTGGGGATTTGGTCTCACAATTTGTGATATCTTATCTTTGGTAGGTCATAGGTGGCAGTGGCATCATCCTTTTTAGCACCCCTTTCCACATTTTCTTTTTCTCCTTCCGGACTCCACATTAAAATTTTAATTAAATTTGGATCACGCACTGTCTAATCTATTTAGGGGTGACACTTTCAACAAGATAATTTTCATACTCAAAGTAAACTGAGACCTTTGATTAAGGATAAAATAGTTCTATCACTGCACCACAACCTATATTGGTCTTTCCACATTTTCCTTTTCTTTTTGGTGTCCGGAATCTACATCACAATTTTGATTAAATTTGAATCGTGCACTGCACTTCATGATCTATTTGTTCCACATTTTATTTTTCTTCCTTTGGTGTCCGAAATTCACATTACAATTTTGATTAAATTTGAATTGCGCACTGCATGATCTAGGTGACGCTCCCAACAAGATATTTTTCATACCCAAAGCTCGAACCTGAAACCTCTGGTTAAGGATAAAATAGTCCACCATTGAACGACAACCTATATTGGTCTTACCACATTTTTGTTTCTACAAAGTGTATTTTGTTTTTATAGGTGATATGAAATTGATACACTGCTCACAATTTGAATTAAATTGTTATAATGTGTGTATATATTTGGCGTGAAGTTAGTATGATTTTGACATACCTTTATGTTTGTTTTCACTGTTTATAATTGGTATCAAATAACAATTATATTTCGTGAAATTGATATACTATGTGTATGTACTTGGGATGAATTTGGTATACCTTTGCGTCTGTTCTTACTGTTCATAATTTGTACCAAATAGCAAAAAAAAATTATGAAATTGATATATTGTGTGCATATATGTTACTGGAAAAAAAAAAGAAGAAAAAAATATGTTACTTTTCAAAATTATATAAAAAAAATAAATGAATTTAAAATCATGAATGAAAGCATAAAATTTATATTGAAGATAAATAGGGAAGAAAAAGAAAAAAAAATGTAAAATTAAATATTGTGGGTATATTAAGGGAGAAAATTGTGTGAGAATATTTAGGAGAGATTTAAAAAATAAAACAGATTTAAGAAATAAGTATACTAATTTTTTTTTTAAAAAAAATTCAATTTTTTTAAAAATTCATAGAAAGAAGGAGGTAGAGAAACTAAAATAGGAGATTGATACTATTAATTAGGATAATAATTAGGAGTGATAACAACCAAAATAGTATCCAACTAAATGGAGAAAATCAAGGATTTGTTATAAAATATTATAGTGTGGATGTCCAGTAAACCAAGAAGTTACTCTCACCCATTATCTCCATTACTTTCCTCCATTATGAAGATAACCATAACCTCCAACTTTATAACACCATTATTCTTGTAACATTTCACTTCCATAACCTCCTCCATTATATTCATGTTAATGTCATGTTTATGACTAACCTTTTGTATGCCTCTATGTTACACTATAAATAAAGGCATACGGGTTCATATTGTATAGACTTGAAGATTTGGCGAACACTTGAATACTATGAAGAATAAGAAAAGCTCTCATATCTTGTTTTCCTATTTCTATTGCTATCATCTTTTATATAAGGTAAATTATTGTGGAATCTATTTTATATTTTACTTGTGAACAAGGTGAATGATTAATATTATTGTTACTGTGCATTTCTTTTTCCACCTATGACTATATGTACTTTCTTTTGTATGTAAAACTTATTTTATATTTTATTTATGATTATGCTCACTGTTTTGGTTATTGCATAAGCTTTTAATTTATTTTGTTTTGTTTGTGAAATATTTTGGGTTCACATGAAAATTGAAAAAGGAGTATTGTTAGTGAGCATTTTTATTTTAGTGTAATTGAAATTACTATTTTCTTAGAGTGCAATTGATTCTTTGATTTATAACGGTGATTCACTAGCTTAATTATTGTGCACCAAACATAATATAATATAATGCTATATGTAACTCTCTATTTTGACAAGTTTAAGATATTAGTACATAATTTGTTGAGAATATTTTTATTGTATTTCTTTTGTTCTATATTTATTTGTGCATGTTCACCACAAAGTCACAATATTCTTTAAGGCTCAAAGGTGAGTCCTATTATATTTGGCTTATTATGTCATTGATTGAGGGTAAGACAAAGGATTCAAGTCCTATTGCACCAAGAGGGTAATACATCGGGTGAGAGTCCTGATGCATCATGATAATAAAATGGTGGGTTGGGTCCCAACAAATAATGACCTAAAATGCGTAAGACGTTGGGTTCAAGTCCCAATGTTATATAATGACGATGTAACAATGATGCAAATTGATATGCTCTTGATAAAAGTCATGAAATTTGTCCAATTGATTTGCTCCATTCTTTTATGTGAATGTGGTAGTAGGACATAATGTGTCTAAAAATGACAAGTGGTTAAATGTATGAATATAAGTGTGGTAAAATGTTAATGGTCAATTGTGGTAATTAAAAGGAAGAACATTATGGGTTCTTAAGATGGTCCTTCAAATGTGAAGGTAAGTTTTTTCCATCAAAGTGGTATGAAAAGTTATTGGGCACATTGAGTTGGTGCAACCAAATTTGAAAGTTTTTTAGATCCTCCATCAAAATAAAGAAATACAAAGTGGTAGTACATTTAGTACTTTTAAAGTGATGTTGAGGTGGGTCAAATAAATTTGATAATGTCAAAGTATGACTAATAAAAACTTATGGAGCATGTACCAATGGTTATGGTCATTTCTTGAAGAGAATGTGACTTGTGTTCGTATGGATAAGGACATGTTCATGTATGATTGGATAATTGCCACATCTCACCTCTACGGGAGGTTTGAAATACTGAAAAAAAATTATATTTTGACATAAATGGTCATTTCGGTCATATACTTTGAGTACTACACAAATATTGTGGTATGTTTTATTATAAACTATTGGAGGACAAAAGAAAGAAATAATTATTTTCTATAAAGGTTATGGTCATGACCAAAATAAATGTTATTGTGTGGCAACACAAATTTGTCATTGGTTGTCAAGAAATAAGTCTTGCAGTAATAATTTTAACCATGACAATAATACTAATTTTCTCCTTGAAGGAGATGGTCACCATAAGAATGGTGTTGTGAAATTTGTGGCATTACACAAAATTAATTGAAAGTTTCGAAAGGACTAATTTGTTACTATCCAAAAAATGAAATAGTTCATAATATTGAAGTTGTAGTAAGTCTCAAAAGAAGCTTTCTATGTTTCAGAGGAATTGAAAAGAAAAATTGTTAAATTGAGACTGTAAAATTATTAAAAGATTAAATATTTTCAAATTACTACAATCAAAGCGGGTTATGAATATTTACATAAAAGATTGCTTGTCTTTCTCTTGTTTGTTGAATAAAAATATGGGCACGATGAAGGAATCACATGCAAAAGTAAACTAGAAGTTTACTAGAATAAATATATGTTGGCATAACCGGTTGACTATTTCGGTTCAAATGTGATGCAAAAGAATTGAGAATTCATGTGGTTATATGTTGAAGAAATAAAAGATTCTTCAAGAATTCTCATGTGTTGCTTGTTCTCATGATAAAATGATCATTGTACCAGCTAAGGTTGGGATTGTATCTCCTGAAATTATTTGGAACATATAAAAAGGTGAATTTAGGCCCGTTCACCTGCCATGTGCACCACTTACTATTAGATTTAATAGATGCATCTATGGTATGGTCACAAGTGCATTTGTATCAACTTACAAATTAGTTTTTGTAAGGTTGTTTGCTCAAATTGTTAAATTAAGAGCACAGTTCCAAACTATAAAATTGTGTTGATAATACTGGTTGGTCTAGCTATAATTGGTTGTAACGTGTATGCATCAAGCCATCAAGGTTCTCCCATCACAATTGGTTCAGGGTCAGGAACCAAATAATTTCCATCTAAAAATTTGATGTGTGTGCATATGATTTTATTGCTCCACCACGCACAAAGATGGATCCCCAAATGAGGTTGGGGGTAAATGTTAGATTTCCTAACATTAGGGGGAAATATATTTCGGAGCTGAAAATTATGTGTGGAGTAAATTATCTAGATCCTCGTTAAAAAAATGTGAACTTGAAGTTCAAGAGATAATTCATTTGCAAAATGTTGCAAATAATTTGCCAGATGTATTTGCTAACCCAATATTTTAATTAAGCTGCAAATGCTCCAATAAATAGTCCTTGAAGGACAGAGTCTAGGTACGCCAGAAGCATGATAGACCTATCGATTCCAAACATAAAACTCTTTTGAGGAAGAAGAGGAGCAAATTATCAAAATGGTCATGATAATGAGGTAAATGCTTTGAAAGAGCACTATGACACAAAATTTCATAAAACTTTGGAAAAGGTTCAGGTACCTGAAAATGATGAAACATGAAGAGATCTCGATAAGTTATGTCGTATTGGAATCGAATTAAAATGACAAACGACTGTATCTTTGATATGAAGTAGCACTCAATGCTATAAATGGTTACAAGGATCTTAAATTCGAATCTGTCATATAATGTGGACAGTTAAATGATTGGCCAAATAAAATGCACTATTCAAGTATATTTTGTTTCACTTAGAAAAGTGATGTTTTTGAACTTATAGTTCATAGATCAAAATATATGTCAGTGGGGTACAAATGAATCATTGTGCAAAAGTATAACCGTAAGATATAAAGTACGGTTTGTGCCTCGGGGCATAAAGGATTTTCGCAAAAATCTTGACATTATTAAATGGAGATATATTCTCCAGTGGTGGATGCAATGAGACTTGTTTCAGTCTGGCAATAGATGAAATACTTGAATATGTATAAAGAATGATTATTATGTCTAACTAGACGATGCAGGTTGTATGAAAATCCTTCAAGGATTGAAAAGGTCTTAAAGCAATTTCATTGAGTATCCAATGGTTTTGAGACTGCTTAACACAGAGAAAAATCTTTTTGGTATCATGAAAATGATTTTAAAATGTCATGTATTAGTGCAATTGGTGCACTTACAGATTCCTGGTTATGCAAATGCTAGAAGATTATTTGATATACATAACGAAAGTTATGTAAAAGGATTGTCATATTATCATTCAAGTTATGACAAGAAACTAACAAAGCAAGTGACTCAACGTATAGAAGATGTGTTATTTTCTTTCAGAAGAAAAGACGAGCTTCAATAAAATTGAAATGATCAATCCCCGAGTCAGAAATGAATTGATTATGTAGATGAAGAATATTTATTTGATCTGCATAAAACTCGATCGCAAATGGACTGTTTATTTACATATGGAGACACAACAATATTGTGGCATTCAAAGAATCATATTAGTAACCACTTCTTCAAATCATGCAAAAATAATATTGATCTATGAATTAAGTCGGGAGTGTGTTTGGTTGGAATCATGATCTATCATATTCAGAAAATATGTGATTTTCTTTTGAAAAGGATATTCTAGCCACCATATACAGAAATAATATATAGCTCAATTGAAGGGAGGATATAATAAAAGGAAACCAGACAAAACATATTTCACCAAAAGTCTTTTACACACATGATCTTCAACAAAATGGTGAGATAGACGTTCAAAGACCCATTCAAGTGATAATATTGTAAGCTTATTCACTAAGAATTGCCAATATCAATATTTGAGAAGTTGTGATATAAGATTGAAATGCATCGTCTCCGAGATATCAAGTAAAGTTTTTATCAGGGGGAGAAAAATACGCGTTGTACTCTTTTCCTTAACCATGATTTTATCCTAATTGGGTTTTCCTGCTAAGGTTTTTAACGAGGCAACATTCAAAGAGTATTAAAAGATATGTGTACTATTTTTCCTTTACTAGGATTTTTTCCCACAGGGTTTTTTCCTAGTAAGATTTTAACGAGGCATATTATCTATAGTCATCCAAGGGGGAGTGTTATAAAATATTATAGTGTGGATATCCACTACACCAAGAAGTTACTCTCACCCATTATCTCCATTACTTTCCTCTATTATGAAGATAACTATAACCTCCATAACCTCCAACTTTATAACTCCATTATTCTTGTAACCTTTCACTTCCATAACCTCCTCCATTATATTCATGTTAATGTCATGTTTATGACTAACATTTTGTATGCCTCTATGTTACACTATAAATAGATGCATAAGGGTTCATATTGTATAAACTTGAAGATTTGGTGAACACTTGAATACTATGAAGGATAAGAAAAGCTCTCATATCTTGTTTTCCTATTTCTATTGCTATCATCTTTTATATTTCTTGTCTTGTTTTACTTTAGTTTTACAACAAGATTGATATATGTTGCCATTTATAAAACACTATATTTAAGGGAAATATATTGTTATTTAATTGATTAAGAATTATTTTAATTCATTTTACAATTATTTGTTTTTTAATTAATTAATTATTTGTTAGGTATTGTTAAAATCTAATGTTATAAGTTAAAAAAACTAAAAATATATTGGTTAAAAAAACTAAAAATATATTGTTAAAACTAGTATATATATACCATTTATTAAATTTCTAACATATTGACATATTCACTCATAAGTCTCCAAACTTCACAAACTGTATATATTTTATGGCAAATTGAAATACATATCATATACATTTAACTTGTAATTTGTTTGCTTTAGTATTAAAGTTGTTATATTAACTTCAACCCAAGGCTTCTTTTATACTAGATGGCGATGGCACCGGCCCAACATGTTGATTTCAATAAATTGTTTTCACAATTACTTTAAGCTAGTACAACTAAGAGTGTGTCTGGTATGAAGGAAAACATTTTCTTAAAATATTTTCTAATTTTCTCATGTTCGGAAAATCAACTCATTTTCCTCAAATTTAAGGAAAATGACTTCCCTTCAAAAATTAAGGAAAACATTTTTTAAAACTCTCTTTCAACTTCAAATTACAATTTTTTTTGTTGAAAAAAATTAAATTTAAAGCTTTTTTAAAAATATATATATATTTTCAATTTCAATTTTTAATTTTTTTACCCAACTCTGACTCCTACCACACCTCCTCCCCTCCAAAAAATTAAGTTTGTTTTTAAAAAATATTTCCAATTTCAAATTTTTATTTTCATCCCACCCCTACGCTCAATCTCCTCCCCCCGCCACCCCACCTCACCCCCACCCCCACCCCCTACCCGTGACCCCCCATCTGCCCCCCACCCCCTCCAAAAAAAAATTAGTTTATTTTTAATAAATATTTTCAATTTTCAAATTTTTATTTTTCACCCCACCCCCACTCCCTACCCGCGACCAACCCCCCTCAAAAAAAAGTTTAAGTTTGTTTTTAAAAAATATTTTCAATGTTCAAATTTTTATTTTTTCACCTCAC
>NC_064283.1:51902517-51938561 GCF_019186545.1 Solanum stenotomum | reverse complement strand
GGGGGGTACTTATGCATTTTCCCTTTAAAAAATATTTTTAGTTTCAATTCAAAAATTACTTTCTACTCTCTAGTAAAAATAAAAGATATTTTCTCAAAAATATTTTTCATTCATAATTAAAACACTAAAAAATATTTTCTACTCACCAACCAAATATGAGAAAATAAGTCCAAAGTCTACTTGTTTTCCAGGAAAACATTTTCTAGAAAAACTTATTCCATGGAAAACATTTTCCTTCATATCAAACACACCCTAAATGAATTCTTTTATCTATAATATGTGCAAAAGACACAAGTATGTTGGTTAGGCATAACAACCAAAATTCTTGAATGTTTTGGATGAAGTTCCTTCTAAAGATCAAAAGATTTGAACTGAGAGGAGCTAAAAAAAATATACATTAGTGAGTAATTGAGTTGCTTTGTGATTCAACTAATGAAAAATATCAATGTTGATTCCTTGCCTCGACCTGCAGAGATATGACACTCATCATGTAAGATGTACACACTAAGCATTCTTCTACTAAGTGATATAGTAACACATATGTTTAATTAGAACATCTATCCTTATGAAAGTTAAATAGGTTATACTGAACTTCAAGTCAAGCTGCAAATTTAAGATAATAATATTTTAATTTTATGCTAAACTATTCTAGTACCAATGTATCTTTCATTTCCATTTAGAATAAAACATTGCAAATGAGATTTACAGCACTTCTAGAGTATATACACCAATAGAGTAAATATCATGCTATCATGTATTTTAGAGCAATCAAAATTTACATATTACCTCCAAAATTTGTTTTATTAAAAGAGAGGTATCTAAATAGATAAATATATTTTCTGCACTCATATCTAGAGTTGTCTCATACTCAATAATTGATCAATATGGTAAAGATAAAAAATTATTTGAAATAGTAACTTAAAAGAAAATGGCACATTGCCTTACTACTTGTAAATCTAGAACATTGAGGTGATCAAAAACATCGAAAATCAAGATAACTACCCTTCTTACTTCTTAAGGACTGATCAACTACTATAAAATGTCTTTGTATCCATCAAGGCATACAATAAGTAATTCAAGCAAATGATAATGAACAAAATTAGAAGGTAAGGGTTCTTCACTATAGTATTACTCGTCCTACCAAAAGTGAAAAGGCCATTCAAACACAGGACATCGAAGAAATCATTCTGCACAAAATGTTATGTTTGTACATATACCAAACAATGTTGACAATGTCATATTATCTTCAATTTCTGGAAAAGGAACAAAGTATTTGTGAATAATTTTCAATTTTTTTAGGTCCAAGTAGTTTTCTGAAGCGCACACATGTGATCGCCAAATCAGTGATTTGAGATAACCAATTTTGTTATTCATATTTATTACTCGCTAGTCTTTTAATTTCAAAATAAGTGAATTGTTAAAGCTTTTTTCTTAGTTAAAAATAAGTGAATTATTTAAAACTTAAGAGAGTTATCGAAAAAAAAATCTATTTTTGCCCCTCATTTATATTTTCGTTTGAACCTCAACTCAATATATATATATTTATAAATTGTGAAAAAAATTAAATCATAAGTGCAGTTGTTATTAAAAAAACCCAACAACAACCCAAACATAGAAGCACATAGAATTGAAGAACCATAACATAGAGAAAGAGGAGCTTAAGCTCAAATAACTCATCCAGACTACCCTATAATGAGACAATGAAATGGAATTGGGAAGAATAACATTTAAGGAGAAGGATGGATATGTATAGCCACTTACAATCCAACGATATTTGTTGCTCGACAAAAGTCATTAAACCTACAAAAAAAATAAAATCATCGAGTATAGCAAATGGGATCAATATTTTCAATAGTCAAGAGAATACGGTTCGGTGCCACAGTTGTAGTATACAATAGAATGTAGTTAACAAATTGTAAAATGAAATGAAAATTTGATGATTACTCGTTGTTCAAACATATAATCTTACAGCAATCAACAAAGCGGAAAAAATTGATATCCTAATAAATGAAATATCATGACATCGATACAAAAGATAAAAGCTGCCACAAATTCCTATAACTTCTCTGAGGAAGTAAAATTCAACTCTTTATATCTCTATCTGAGTCGTCCATAGGTCTATGAAGTAGCTTCATTGAGTGTGCATTGCCTCAACAATTCACTAATTTTGAAATGGAGGGAGTATATTTGACAGAAACAATCGATCTTGTTATTCACGTTAGAGAAGTGATAATCGATTTCATGAACTTCCAATATTCAAATTTGGACCTAAATATAATAGTTGCAAATGATATGTAATTGCATGATCAAATCACTGAGCTTCTAATAATATTCATTCGACTTAGCAAATGATAAATATTTATGCGCTAAAATATCCAAAATAAGAATAAAATCAAGAGTCGCCTATCAAAATCCCATCACAATAAAATGGATAAAACAAAGAGATGATGAAACAGAAAAAGAAAGAAGAAGAAAATAACACACAGTGGGTAAAATAAAGAAAGTATAAGAGTGAAGAGAAACTCAAATCACAGCTACAACAAACCCCCAAATCTAGATACTGAATAAAAGCTAACTGATTGACCAAGAAAAAGCTAAAACAGAGCAATAATCGAATAAAATGGCTCAAATTTGAACTTCAAAAAGAGATTATTGCCTGAATTGTATTTGCTCTTTCTCAATTTTCCGTAATTAAAGAGGCAAATTAAAGAAACACCAAAAAATTTAAAGAAGACAAAAATTATTTTGATGCTTTTTTTCTACTTTTCAGCAAAAGTAATTAAGGAACAAACATTGATTGTATGCTTTGTTAAATTAACTAATGGGAAGACAGTTGTACTAAATAACAACACGTGGCTTTATTAAAGCCCATCCTCAACCAATTTATCCTTGAAATTACAAAAATCTTTGTATGCTTTGTTGGATTGTATAGTACAATTTGTGTAGCTGTGTTCGTCCCTCCCAACTGTCACTTATTAATAAAGTAATTTTTGTAGCTGTGTTCGTTCCTCCCAACTGTCACTTATTAATATATTTGAATCTAGTATGAGGAGAAAATGAAAATAGCATAGTTAAAGAAGAAAAAAATGCATCTCAAATCGTAGACATGACAACTGAATTTGCCAAAATAATAATAATCCAGGCCTGTTAGAATGCAAGCCTCCACTATCAGTCAATGGACCAGGTCCCTTGACACAACAAGAACAGTAATAATATGCCTAAGCAGTAAAGTAAACAACACAAACAGTTTACATGGAAACCTCCTTGCTCGAGGGCGGTGAAAACCACGACCTGTACTCACAGGATTTCAACCCAACTCCATTTAAATCTAAAAGGTGCGATGTTTCAGATTACATACTCTTGCAACCTAGGAATTTAATTGTAAATCCCTTCTCCCTCAATGTAGCAACTCTACTACAAAGAAAGAACTAAGCAATAACTCTATTGCCCACTAAATCACCTATCTCTAGATGATTTAGACTTCAACTCTTACTAAGCAACACCTTTGTTGCTCACTAAACCAATTAACTCTAATTGATTTAGACTTATTCACTGGCCATAGCTAACTCTAGCAATGACCCCAAGAGATACAAACTAAGAACAATCACTGATCCACTTCCTTTATAACTCAAAAAGAGATCTACAACGTGAAACACCGAAATATAAATCTAAAAAAACTAGGAACAAAGATAACTCTATTAGGTCCTTTGTAGTTCTTCAGGAAGATATTTCTAGTGAGTTGCCTTTTGATAACGTCAAGGACAACATAGATCACGTGAAAACTTTAGAGGAGCTTGATGGATACCAAATAAAGGCATATAATGTGTTAAAGGTCTATCAAAGTGAAGAGAATGAAGAAATTGGCCATATGTGCAAATGGTCATCTTATGAATTCAAGAATTCGCAAAAGAAGACAACCAAACAAGGCCCTTACCTCATTAAGGATAAAATTGTCAAAGAAGTGTCTTCTTTATTTCCTTAGTATAAATATTAGTTTTTTTTTCATTTTGTAAAACTTAGAGTATGTTGAATGTTGAAATAGAATGCTCTCAAATTGTAGTTGTTAATTTAGTGTTAGTTTAATTATCTTAAGAAAATAGTGGTTAACTCTTGGAATTGATAGTTAACTTCTTTTAGCTTAATCGATTATCGAGTTACCCTCTTTGTGGATTCAATTTGGTTTTCTCATTTTCGTTTGAGTTTGGGTTATTGTTGTTTGATCGGATTCAATTGAGAGGTGAAGGTATAAAGTCCTTTGTTGCTCAGAAATTCAATTAGATTTTGATAATTCCACATATATTTTCTTATTTCTTTCAATTGCTTCTTCCATCCTTATCATTTGGTATTAGAGCCTAGGTTTATATTTGTTTCTATAAATCTAGTCTTGGTTTGCAAAAAAATAAAAAAATCCAAAAATCGTCCAATTTTTTTTTTTCCTTTTTGATTTCTTATTTTTGACACTAGATCCTTGTTCCCTAGTGTTTTTTGAGTCTAAGTTTCAAATTTCATATAATTTGGAATTGTAGAAATGAATTTACTGTTGAAGGATTTCAAAGTTTTCAAACATTTCACATTTTGAAAGTGGTATTTTGATTGAGGAGAAATTGGAGGTTAAAAATTATTGGGCTTTGTTCTCTAAGTTGAAGGGAAAAGAATCTTAAATTTTGAGCCATTTCCAAGTTGATTTGAATAATTAAAATCTAGTCCTATGTGTTCTTGGTGTCTTCAAGTTGTTCTTGAAGAAGAAGAAAGCAGAAAGTACATTTGATCCAATATTGTCAAGTCAAATTTTGTCAAAGTGTTTATTGATCCATTTGTGGAGATTTGAAAAAAAGAAGAAGATCAAAATTAAAAAAAATAATAATTAAAAATTCCATGTGGACAGCCACGTCAGCAGTCAACAAAGTCAACCGCTAACGCAGCAGCCACACACCAGCCACGTCAGCACCATCTCAGCTGACTGCCACACAGAGAAGTACCACTCTCTGCTGCGCGCGTGATGTACCACTTCAGAGAGCAGGGATTTGGTTTCAGCCTTCAAATTTGCCAAGTATGGGAGTTTTTTTGCCCTAAAATTTTTTCTATATGTCCAAATTCACTTCTTCTTCTTCTAAACTCATTTTTCTTCTATTTCTCAACTATTTTACAATTAGTTAATATCTTTAATTACTTGTTAACTAGTTTTTAATCATCAAATCATTTATTTGATCCTTTAAATTAAGTAACAACAAGTAATGCTTCTACTTTTGTTACTTAGTTTGTTTTGAGTTCGAATCTTTTTGTGCTTCTTTCTTCTACTTTTCTCATCTTAATTCGTTGATAAAATGATAAGGATGGAAGAAGCAATTGAAAGAAATAAGAAAATATATGTGGAATTATCGAAATCTAATCGAATTTATGAGAAACGAAGGACTTTATACCTTCACCTCTCAATTGAATCCGATCAAGCAACAATAACCCAAACTCAAACGAAAACAAGAAAACCAAATTAAATCCACAAAGAGGGTAACTCGATGATCGATTAAGCTAGAAGAAGTTAACTATCAATTCCAAGAGTTAACTACCAATTACTCACTAATTCCTTTAGGGAATTAAACTAACACTAAATTAGCAACTACAATTTGAGAGCATTTAATTTCAACATTCAAGATACTCTAAGCCTTACAAAATGAAAAAAAGACTAATATTTATACTAGGATTCCCACCAGATTTCAAAAGTAAGAAAAAACTGACAGGTGATGGTTCTAGACCTTATGCTCATAATGTTGTTGTAGGTGATGAGGTTGATGTTGAACCACAAATAAGAGAAGGATCACATATATACTTTCCAGGAGGATACTTCACTAGGGAGCAAAAGTTGAAGATGATTGCTCCCAAACCAACAAGAACTTGTAAGGAAAATGCTGCAGCAGGTATGCCCAAATTGAATACAAATGTTGAGTGGATTGTTGATTCTGGTGCTTCACATCATATTACTTGTTGTGACACATATTTGAAAGATTCTAGTCCTATGATACAGTCAGAAAATAATAGAGTACATGTGCAACAGGAAGCAAAATACAGATAGAACATATTGGAGACTCAGTCATCTTAGGAGATCACACATTGAAGAATGTGTTACACGTGCCAGATTTTAAGTTTTATTTGCTATCAGTCTCAAAGATCACTAAGGACTTACATTGTGTAGTTGTCATGACCCAGGGGTGCCCCCTAGACGTAACACGACGTACTTGACTCCGAAGGGGTCGCATACAAGCCCTTAGCATATCATAAACATAAAAGTCATATAATGATGCAAAATTAAAAAAATTCTTTACAATCGAAGTCTTTCATAAAAGAGAATAGGAGTCTAGACATTTGTCTCATTTAGCCATCTAATACAATCGAATAACTAATAGGGACACAACCCTTACAATAGTTCTCAAATGACATACTAAAAGAAACTATTAAGTAAAGATACTCGTCCTCAAATCTTGAGGACTCACCAACTAGCAAGGAGAATGACATATTCCAAGCTTGAACCAATAGGAGATCACCTTCAAGTACCAAACCCTACACTTATAGAAAATGTAGAAATATGGGTTAGCACAAAAATGTACTAAGTATGGAAGCCATGCATAAAACCTTTAAAACATGAACAAACATTTTAGTTGAAATCATGCTATATGCCAATTTGAACGCCATCTTTGAAATAGTTGGAGAATGTACTCATAACACAACTCACATGTAGTTCATCATAGCATAAAGGATAACAACATAAGCATAAGCATAGTCTCCAATCATAGACATAATGCAAACATTAACCATCATAAGACATAATATACACTCATAGTCAAATACCAAAAATCATCTCATCACCAATTCACCATAGAACCATCACATAAGTAACTCTAAGTTATACTTGTGCCATGTACGAATGACATCCCATAATACTACTCATACTAAGTATCCCCTTAAGTCACCATGCTCAAGCTCATCATACCTTGGTCTCATTCATAGTCAATACTCATAGACAAGGAAGCATTCATGTTTAATAACTTATAGTAAGGAAAGCCACTCATAGCAACAATCCATATAAAGTATGCATAAATTCATAAATCATCATAAGTGAGAGACTCACACCATGGCCACTCTCGAGGTCTACTTGTGCCATATATGAATGAAGTATCATACCCCCACTCACACTAAGTAGAACCTCTTGAGGAACCGTAGTACATAACTCATGTTCATATTCATAATTCATGTTCTTGTTCATTAGTGGGAATACAGCCTTAACCGACATAGACCATGTAAGCTACATGGAATCCAGTGTCGTGTAACCCCACACCGAAAGAAGGTGTCCTACTTGCCTAAGGTAGAACTAAATGTATTATCTTTTAGGTGGATCCACTAGCTAAAGACCTTGTGGTCACATAGTTATGGGATATGGAGATTGCTTTTAGAAATCCAACCTATTGTATTGGCGGAGGGGCTTCCATCTCATGAGAATAATTTAGAGAACCCAACCTCTTGTATTGATGGGAGGGCCTCTACCTCACTTTCCATATCCACTCGGTGCTAAGCATTATTTTCCAAAATTTACTTGTTTAGTCTTGAATTGTATTTACATGTTTGAAGGAGTATTTTACCCTTCGTTCAACCCAACTCATAAAATAGTTCATAGATTCAAGTAGGTGAGAATGGACTTTCAACCTTAAAATCATCATTAATATGTGAGGAAAATTTTCACATTATGATCACGTGTTTGCATGCGAATGGACTTTCAATCAACACAATAGGATCATCATGGTCATGTACAGTTCATGCATAGTAATGTGTAAAGGTGCAAATGAGAACTAGACTTTCAATTTACACCATAGATACATCATGTTCATGTTCATGCATGGAGTTTGTGTGTAATTGTCCTTGCAATGACATTACCACAACGTTATCATCATAGACACTACCCTCTCAAAGTGTTCATAAGCATGTACATGATATCACAATCATGCATAATTCACATATATTGCATTCAAGGATCTTAGACCATATAAATCAACACATCTAACATTCATTATAGTAGACATAGATATAATCGTAATTCAAGTAGTTCATTCATTGCATGCACAAACTCATGTACTCATATTTTAGGTCATGTGGGTAAAATCCTTCCACAATAATACCATTTACAATTCATCATGCATAATAACTTCCATCTTAAAAGCCTCATTATTCATAGCTCACTCATATTATCTATTACCCTTAAGGCCCTAGAAGTCATTTTCATATTACAAACTTTAGTCTTAGGCATCACCTCACATGGTCATCATGTAAACCTAATTCTCAATGTACACTAACCACATGCTTCATTCTTGATCAATTAAGGTCATTTAGTATCATATAAAGTCAATCCCAAGACTACTCAACCATAACCCATCATATAATCCCTAATCAAGTTCATTCATGTCTACAAGCTTTATTTATAATCAATTCATATCTAGGTCATCTAATCTAAGGCAAACAATCTTAGAAGATCACATCTAGCCCCTCAATTTGCCTCATTCATGGCACAACATTAGGCTATATCAATTTTACCCTAGAATCTTAGGTTAATCAAGAATATATGTATATTCATACAAAAATCATGAAATTACATTATAATCAACCCACATTCACTCAATTGGAAGAATTACCACATTAATAACTCTATCACATTCTACTAGTATCAACCAATACTCATACTTGAGATCCAATTTGGGAAAAGGAAAATCCATGGATTCTTGAGTAATTCATCATTAAAACAGTAGTAATTCATCAATCTAATCATAATATAAATCAATTAAGTCTTTAAAATCGTTTTTGAAAAGGAATCCATGGCTTAGAGTGAAAACCCACTTTTGGGAATTTGAGAGCTTTGAAAACTAATTTTGGAAGGGATCTATGGGTGAAGACTACCCATAGATGAAAAGCCACCATACCTTCATAGAATTTTCCTCTAAATTTTAGAAGAAATACCTTGGTTATTCTTCTTCTTCTTCTACTACTACTACTTCTTCTTCAATGGAGGTTTCCTAGAGAGAGAAATATTTGAGAGGAGAATTTTTTTTTGATTTGATTTGGGTCTTGCGGGTTAATGAAGTAAAAAGGGTGGTTTATGACTTAAAATAGTTTATATATGTGAAATAAAACAATTAAAATAGACCCCATTAATTAATTAATTAAAAAGGAAATTACTAAAAGGAGCCTCCCTTGGCAGCCTACTCCTAGGCACCATGAGAGGACCTCACGAGTCGTGGTCAAGACCACGAGTCCTGGTCCTTCCCTTGGTCCTTGGGCAGTGGCTATGGCTTGGGGTCTTGGCCTCTAAAGTTGCAGGCATGACCACGAGACCTCCCACGATTCGTGGTCAAGACCACGAGTCATGGTGAAGTCGTGGTCTTGAGGCAGCATCTAGGCTTCAAAGCCTTGCCTCCCACACACCAAAGAGGTCTTCATGAGCCCATATACATTCCATCAAGGGCACCACGACCCGTGGTGGTGCCCGTGGTCCCTTGACCAGTAACTCCTCTAACTTGTCATGCCTCCCATGAGGCTAAGGCAACTCCATGAGCCTTCCCATGGCCCGTGGTCATTGAAATGACCCAAAAGGTTCTTAAAAATGTGCTTCGGAAGTTACCGGAAACTTGTTTAGCTATATCAAAAAAAATCCGTTTCATTATTCGAAAATCCGACTTCATATTCTTGTTTAGGGGGTCAAATTGAGTGGGAAATGGGTCTAACCCAAATTTTAGAGCAACCGTATCAAAATCCGAAATTTCCAAGTGAAGCCTTTTTCGAGGGTCTACTTTGGAGGGTCATATCTCCTAGCACACAAATAATTGGGTGGCCCATAACATATCCATGGAAAGCCCTTTGAGTTAGCTACCTAACGCACTTCGTTTCACCTCATTCGGAGTTCGGACGAAGAAGTTATGCCCATTTTCGTAAAATCTGTCCGGCAGGAAATGCAATTTCCAGTGAGCGTTTTTACTGTTCACCCGCCTCATTTTTTTTTCTAAGTGTTGGACCATTTTTCCAAAGGGCATATGTTATTTCCTATATACCATTAGTTCAATTCCCATCTCTAAAACATTTCCCAAAACACCTCTCCCATACTTAGACACATTTTCTCTCAAGTTCTCTCAAGAACCCTAATCCAAAACCTTCCTCAAGATTGAAGAGACTCTTGCTCCAAGTTCCAAGCTTCCATTGAAGACACTCTCAAGACCTTCATAAGAACTCAAGGTATGTGGTGTTGAACTCATGGGTCCTTCCACCCATAGTGCCTAGACTCTATTCTACTCACTAATTCATGGTTTAAGTTAAGATTCATAAATTAGTCTTGTTCTTTGTAATAATTTCCTGCACATTGAATTTTAAACATGAAAAGTGATTGTTTTGAGCATGTTGTGACTCTAGAACTTGAATCTAAATTTGGAATGGATGTGGAGATTTTCATGTGGTATTGTGGGTGTTAAAAGGTGTTGTTGTAGGTTGTTCACTGGTTTGGCTGCATAATTACTACCCTATTTTCCATGCTCTTTGATTCCATTACATGCCTTCAAGGTGTTTGACAAAATGTCCAACTATGGAGAATTGATGAATCGATGCTTTAAAGCTTGAGTTATGAGATGTATGGCAATCCAGAGATGTGTTGATGACAAACTAAGCTTGTGTATATGTTCATTCCATACGTGAGATTGCATTAGAGCCTAATGGGAATTTCCTATATAAAGTGTTGCATGACCATGCCCGGTCCGGGGGAAAAGAACCCAACAACCATGTGAGAGGTTTATATCTCACCACCTAGGATGCTTGGGGTGTGACCAACATCAACCATGTGAGAGGTTTATATCTCACCACCTAGGATGCTTGGGGTGTGACCAACATCAACCATGTGAGAGGTTTATATCTCACCACCTAGGATGCTTGGGGTGTGACCAACATCAACCATGTGAGGGGTTTATACCTTGCCACCAGGGTGTCCGGGTGTGAACGGCATCCCCCATCCTAAGTTGGGGTTATAGATTGGTTGGATCATGCATACACATATGATATCTACTATTAGTATAGATTTACTTAAACATGTTTTGACTTCACTTTGATCATGCATCCTCATATTGTTATTCATAATGCCTATGAAACTATTTCTTGTATTTCGATTGTGTCCTTGTCTATTGTTGTGTTGCACCCCGCATACTTAGTACATTCCAAGTACTAACGCATATTTTGCCTACATGATGTCACCATGTAGGGACCGGAGCTACTCTTGATCCTTCTCTCCATTCACGTGGCTAGTACGGTGCTTATCCGAGTTTGTTGGTGAGTCCTCAATGATTCGAGGGCTATGTTATGTTTCCTACTCCTATGTTTTGAGACTTTAGCTTGCAATTGTATTTTGACTATGAGGGGAGCCGGTAGTATGTCATGGCCCCCGTCCTATCTATGTATGTAGAGGTGTGCGTTGGACAAGAATTTTGTAAATGAGCTTGACTCTTGTTCTATGATGTCATTTTGAAATGGTTTGCCCTTAGTCCCTATTTCCCGTTAATTAATGTTGAATGTGATTCCGCGACCGATGAAGTGTGAGGACAAGTTTGAGAGGCTTGTTTGGGGTACCTTCAGGTTCCTCATTCGCCATGTCACGTCTAGGCCCTAGGCTTGGGTCGTGACAGTCATGACCACGAGCCGTGAAGTGGCTCGTGAGGGGAAGCCTTGGCTTGGTACTTTTGGGAGTGAACTGACTCACCAACCACGGGTGGCACCACGATTCGTGGTGGCCACCACGGGTCTTGAAGACCCTCGCAGTCATGGTAGGCAGTGGCTAGGCTAGTTTTAGGCAGCCTTGGCCCCTAGCCATGGCCTTCACCCAAAACCCTTGTCCCTTGCCCTTAACCCTTGGCGTTAACCCCCACATTTAGGCTCTAGTTAACCCTACTAATTTCTAAGGTGTTATATTACCCCCTAAATGCAACACAACATACTTGACCCTGGAGGGGTCTCATGCAAGCCCTTAGCATACATAAACATAGGATATAGAAATGATGTGGAATTTAAAATTTTACAATCGAAGACTTTTTATTAAAATTAAAAGCGAAGTCTAGACTTTGTCTCATTAACCATCTACTACAACGAATATCAATAGGGTCACAACCCTTATACAATCAAAAGTCTCAAAAGTAGTCTATAGGAAAAACAACTAGAAGTGAATGACATCTTATCCTCGAACCATGAGGACTCCCCACAAGTTTTGGAAATAAGCAATCCAAGCCTTTGTCAAGAAAGGAAGTACACTTCACCTAGCCGGAACCTACACTTTTCAAAAATGTAGAAGAAATAGGGGTTAGCACAAATATGTACTAAGTATGGAAGCATGCATAAAAATCCTTGAAATATGATAAAAAGGACATTTTGGTTGAAGAGTGTGCATTTGCCAAGTTTGAGAATCACCATGCACTTTTAATGTAAAACACAAGTCATAAGCACATTTATCATGTATGAACATTATAACATAAGAACCATCTTTTTAGTAAACTTAAGTTGCACTTGTGCAATGTATGATTGACATCCCATAATAACAACCACACTAAGTACTCCTTTGAGGCCACCCTAGTCATACATAGCATACATAGACCTCATCATAGTCAATACTCATAGAAAAGGAATTAGTCATATACATTAACTTGAACATAAGGAAAGTCATCCATAGCAACAATCCATTCAACATACATGCATACATTCATATCTTATCATAGCATAAGAAACCATCCCATAATCCCTTTCAAAGTCTACTTGTACAATGTAAAAGTGAAGTCCCATTCCCCCACTCCTACTAAGTAAAGCTCATCAAGAAGTCATAAGTATAGTTCGTGTCATATTCATTATCTTGTCATGTAGGGAAAATTAGCCATAACCGACATAGACCATGTGAGCTACATGGAATTCGGTGTCGTGTAACCCCACACCAAATAAAGATGTCCTACTTGCCTANATCTTGTCATGTAGGGAAAATTAGCCATAACCGACATAGACCATGTGAGCTACATGGAATTCGGTGTCGTGTAACCCCACACCAAATAAAGGTGTCCTACTTGCCTAAGGTAGAACTAAATGTATTAGCTTTTAGGTGGATCCACTAGCTAAAGACCTATGTGGGCAGATAGTTATGGGATAGAGATATTGCTTCTAGAAACCTGACCTATTGTACTGGCGGAGGAGCTTCTATCTCATGAGTATAATTTAGATGACTCGACCTATTGTATCGACGGGAAGGACTCTACCTCATTTTCCATATCCACTCGGTGCTAAGAATTATTTCCCAAATTATACATAATTAGTCTTGAATTGCATCTACATGTGTGAAGGAATATCTTGCCCTTCATTAAATACAACTCATAAAATAGCTCATAGATTCAATTAGGTGAGAATGGACTTTTAACCTTAGAATCATCATTTAACATGTGAGTAAACCTTTCACATCATGTTCATAGTATTTCATGAGAATAACCTTTCAATCAACACAACACATTATCATCATCCTAGACAATTCATACATAGTCATGTGTAAGGGTAAATGAAGAATGATCTTTCAACAATACCACAATTTACACAATAGTCATAGGATCTTCACTTTCTAAGTGAATCATAAGTTTATACACAACCTTCATCAACATGTACAAACCTTCATAATTTACCCTTCAAGGGTCATGAATCATGTCTCACAATCAGACCTAGAAATACTACATTAGGCATGGATAAAACAAGATTCAATAACTAAAATACCATAGACATAATACATAATATACATCTTGCATCAATACACCCATCACAATTCATGAAATTGGGTCATGGGGAAATTCATGGGTTCATGGGGGATTTTACTATAAAAATCACCATTAAACAACAATTCAATCATAATATAAGATAACTAACTAATTGAAATCGTTTTTAGGAAGAACCCATGACTAGATTGAATACCCTAGGTTTTGAAGAATCTACTAACTTGAAATTGAAAGTTTAAGGGCTTCATGTAAGAAAGCTTTCCATGAATCAAGACTCTCATACCTTGATTGGAGATTTCCTCACGAATTGGAGTTGAGAAGGTGGGTTCTTGAGCCCTAGTCTTCAAGTTCTTGTTCTTCTTCAATGGAGGATTTCTAGTTAGAGAAATATTGTGAGGAAGAGGATTTTGGAAATTATTTGGGTCTTGTGTATTAATGACTTATTTTGGGTGAATTTGGACTTAAAATGACTTATATAGTACCCCTAAAAATACCCAAAACGACCTCACTTTAGTTGGACTAAAATAGGAAATTACTTTATTGACCCTCACTAAGTCACCATGCCCAGGCACCATGAGGGACCTTCACGAGTCGTGATGAGGACCACGATCCATGGTCCCCCTCGTGAAGGTGGGGCAATATTTAGGAGTTTGTGCATGAGGGCTTACTTGCCCAAGGCATCTTTATGAGCCCCCTTCACGAGCCGTGGTGGTGACCATGACCCATGGTCCCACTCGTGAAGGGTGAGGGAGTAGCTAGGCTACTTGTGCCACAAGCCCTCCTTGACCAAAGCATTTTCACGAAGGGCTCCACTAGCCGTGGTCCCTTCCGTGAAGTTGGAGGCAGTGGCTAGGAAAATGGGCGGCCACATTAGCATGGCCAAGGCAAGACCACAAGCTGCCTTTATGAGCCATGGTGTGGACTACGACCCGTGGTCCCACTCATGAAGTTGGGGAAGTAGTTGTAAGCTAGGGGCAAGCCTTGGCCTTTGGCTTTTGCTGGCCCCTTTGCCTTGGCACTTGACCGTTTGGCCTTGACTCTTATGGCCCTCATTCTGGACCTTCACCCTCACGTTTAGGCTCTAGTTTACCCTATCATTTTCTGGAGTGTTACATTATCTCCCCCTGAGGAACATTCATCCTCGAATGATGACTTAGACACCTTATGGAATTAAAGACTGAAGACTAGCAACCCATCATGCATGCAACACAAAAAAATATGCACAATTCATGGGAGGAAACATCAACTCCATTCACAAGATATAGACAATGCAACACAAGGAAGTAGGAGCTACCTCCACAACCTATTATGCACAAATCTCATCATTTCACATAATCGTAGGAGGAACTACCTTCTCCAAATCAAAGCAAGCTCAACACAACAATATAGAGCCAATATGCCATTTCATCAAAACATAACTAAGCATGTTGATCATAATCATCTCATGAAGTCAAATATGCAATCATTATACTAAAATTCCAATTTCCAAATGAGTCTACTTTAGAGTGAAAGGGGGGTAATTCTATCCCTAGAGGTCAATTTGTTTCTTGTCTCAAAACTAGGAAAATGATCTCCAAGGGGTGTATTTACCATATTGTTAGGGTTATGGATGATGAGTCCGAAACCCCTTCCTTAGAGTCGGTCCCCGTGTTGAGTGAGTTTCCGAAAGTCTTTCCCGATGACTTTCCCGACATTCCTTCCACACAGGAAATAGGCTTTGGCATTCATCCCGTGGTGTGATAAGTGTACATGATATCACAATCATGCATAATTCACATATATTGTATTCAAGGATCATAGACCATATAAATCAACACATCTAACATTGATTATAGTAGACATGTATATAATTGTAATTCAAGTAGTTCATTCATTGAATGCACAAACTCATGTACTCGTATTATAGGTCATGTGGGTAAAGTACTTCCACAATAATACCATTTACAATTCATCATGCATAATAACTTCCATCTTAAATGCCTCATCATTCATATCTCACTCATATTATCTATTACCCTTAAGTCCCTAGAAGTAATTTTCATATTACAAGATTTACTCTCAAGCATCACCTCACATGGTCATCATGTAAACCTAATTCTCAAGGTACACTAACCACATGCTTCATTCTTGATCAATTAAGGTCATTTAGTATCATATAAAGTCAATCCCAATACTACTCAACCATGACCCATCATATAAGCCCTAATAAAGTTCATTCATGTCTACAAGCTTTACTTATAATCAATTCATAAAGAAATTCAACAATCTTAGAAGATCACATCTAGCCCCTCAATTTGCCTCATTCATGGCATAACATTAGGCTATATCAATTTTACCCTAGAATCTTAGGTTAATCAAGAATACATGTATATTCATACAAAAATCATGAAATTACATTATAATCAACCCACATTCACTCAATTGGAACAATTACCACACTAATAACTCTATCACATTCTACTAGTATCAACCAATACTCATACTTGAGATCCAATTTGGGAGAAGGAAAATCCATGGATTCTTGGGTAATTCATCATTAAAACAGTAGTAATTCATCAATCTAATCATAATATAAATCAATTAAGTCTTTGAAATTGTTTTTGAAAAGGAATTCATGGCTTAGAGTGAAAACCCACTTTTGGGAATTTGGGAGCTTTGAAAACTAATTTTGGAAGGGCTCTATGGGTGAAGACTACCCAGAGATGAAAAACCACAATACCTTAATGGAGTTTCCCTCTAAATTTGATAAGAAATACCTTGGTTCTTCAAGCCCTAGCCTTCACTTCTTCTTCTTCTTCTTCTTCTTCAATGGTGGTTTCCTAGAGAGAAATATTTGAGAGGAGAAGAACTTTTGATTTGATTTGGGTCTTGTTGGTTAATGAAGTAAAAAGGGTGGTTTATGACTTAAACTAGTTTATATATGTGAAATAAAACAATTAAAATTGACCCCATTAATTAATCAATTAAAAAGGAAATTACTAAAACGACCCTCCCTTGGTAGCCTACTCCCAGGTACCACGAGAGGACCTCACTAGTCATGGTCCTTCCCGTGGTCCTTGGGCAGTGGCCATGGCTTGGGGGTCTTGGCCTCTAAAGTTGAAGCCATGACCACGAGACCTCCCACAATCCGTGGTCATGACCATGAGTCGTGGTGAAGGTCGTGGTCTTGAGCCAGCATATAGGCTTCAAAGCTTTGCCTCCCACACGCCAAAGGGGTCTTCACGAGCACCTATACGATCCATCAAGAGCACCACGACCCGTGGTGGTGCCCGTGGTCCCTTGACCAGTAGCTCCTCTAACTTATCATGTCTCCCATGAGGCTAAGGCAACCCCATGAGCCTTCCTATGGCCCATGGTCATGACCACGAACCGTGAAGTGGCTCGTGAAGGGAAGCCATGGCTTGACACTTTTGGGAGTACACTGCCTCACCAACCACGAGTGGCACCACGACTCGTGGTAGCCACCACGGGTCGTGAAGACCCTCATGGTCATGGTAGGCAGTGGCTAGGCTAGTTTTAGGCAGCCTTGGCCCCCTAACCATGGCCTTCACCCAAAACCCTTGGCCCTTTTCCTTAACCCTTGACGTTAACCCCCGTGTTTAGGCTCTAGTTAACCCTACTAATTTCCGAGGTGTTACATTATCTCCCCCTTGAGAATATTCTTCCTCTAATGACACATTAGACACCTTACGGAATTATAGACACAAGTCTAGCAGCCCATCAAGCATGACACATCAATATAATGCACAAATCATAGGAGGAAACATCAACTTCATTTCAATATACTCAATGCAACACAAGAAAGTAGAAACTACATCTACAAATCCATTATGCATGAAATTTTCATAACTAGTCATGTTCAAGGAGGAACTACCATCTCCTAGTCATAACATGCTCAACATACTCTCATGGAGCTCATATGCAATTTACTCGCAAAAAGCATTTTATTCAAGGAGGAATTTCTCAACTCCTAACCAAAACATGCTCATATATTATTCTCATGATGTACAATAGGCACTCATACTCAATGCATTACAACATGAGGAAAAACAATTCACACAAACTCATTTTCTTTCAAGACACAAGTTTTCATGAATATGCATTATAGAAGGAAATCATGGCAACACCAAACACACAATAACCTTGTTAGTTAGGCACACCATCTCCCCCTTGGGAGTAAGCCTGTACGAACTCTTCCGAACATCATCTATCACATATTTATTGGAGGAACTATCTTCTCCAACTAGAAGCAAGCTCAACACAACATTATGGAGCCAATATGCCATTTCATCAAAAACATACAAAGCATGTTCATCAAATTATCTCATGAAGTCAAATATGTCATCATCATACTAAAATGCACAACATCATGAGGAACATATATCATGACAACTCATTTTATTATTAAACATGAATTCTCTCAAGAACATGCAAAACATAAGAAGATCATGGAAACACATAAATCACACATGACTCCAAATTGAAACAAGTCACAAGGAACTCTTTGTCTCAAGCTAGAATAGGAGTAGAAGAAAGAGATGAGGATATCGGGACTCTCAAAATCTTGATATCTAATCATATTATCTCCCCCTTGGGAGTAAGGCCCCTACTAAAACCTCAATTACCACTCCTTTCAACCAATCCTCAAAGACATAGCCAAAACTCATAGTAACCTTACCGGGTTCTAAAACCACTAGAGGTCTAACAACAATGCATCTCAACCTTACTAACTCCACTCAAGATTTCACATGAGCCTACAAAACCAGGACTAAACTTTCTAAACTCAATGTACTTCTCAAGGTTGGAATTCCAAATCAATCTAAATCATGAACATCAAGGACACTCCATGACCTTACTATCTAAGCACATCATCTCTTTCAACTCTAAAGTCAGACCAAGTTATCATTAATCTCTCACATGCACCACACAAGGTGATTCTAGACCATGATGAATTACACTTCTACCCTTTTTAGAGGAGTCTATATATATAGGCATTTCTCAAACCCCCCTTTCATCAAACCTTCTAACCTACCCAAAACTCAAAATGGTCAAGTAGGGTTCTACCATCATTATCATAAAACAACAATGAAGCTCATTCATACTTAGGACAACATCAAGGTCTAGCATATCAAGTCACAAAGGATAAGTAATACTGGGATCTAATAAAGCATAAAACACATACCGAAACCATTAAGAGGAACTTGTTTACCCTCTCTTCCTCTTGCCTTAAGCACCGGACAATCTCTCATTTTGTGACCATCACCACAACCATAACAACCCTTCGTGCCGGCTAGACACTGACCATCATGCCTTTTTCCACCCCTAGCACAAGTAAGGAATAAGATTCTACCATCCTTGTCTTGGGACTTAGCGCTAGATGCTCTCTTTTGGGTAATCCTTGGGGAATCTTAGAAGAGATTTGTCCATGAAACCTTTGTCTCTTCCTTTGATAGCTTTGTTCATTTCTTGAGTGAAATTATCATCATCAAGCCTATGCCTCTTTGTTCCTCTAGACCTCTATTCAAGTTTCTCCCTTTCAAACCGTTGAGCATAAATCATAAGAAAATCAATATTCATATCATTCTCAAGCATAACCATACTACATTCTTTTGTTATCAAGTCGGATACACCCGACACAAACTTATTCATCTTCATCCTAGGGTCGGCCACTATGGATGGAGCATATCTTGACAACCTAGTGAACACCCGAGCATACTCCTCAACATCCATCCTACATTGGCGAAGGTTAATAAACTCAAGTATATTGGACTCTCTCATCTTTAAAGGACAAAACCTTTCAAGGAACCCATTCTTAAATCTTTCCCATTCCATGGGACCCGCTTCTATCGACCTCGCTCCTTTCCATTGACTAAACCACATTTGAGCAACATCCTTCAATTGGTAAGCTGCCAATTTCGCTTTCTCTATCGGAGTCACTCCCACAAAGTTAAACACCTTAGAAACCTTATCTATAAACTATAGAGGATGTTCCTCTATATTTGACCCATAGAATTTCGGACTTATATCCTGACTTGAGTCAATCATTGAAAACCATACCTAATCTTTTCATTAGACATTAAGTCAATCGAAACTTGAGGAGCTTGAGGAGGAGCTCCTTGATTAACATAGTCTCCTTCAGATCCACCAGTGAAAGCTCCTTGAGAAGTCATATCATGTAGACCACCGGATAAGGATTAGAAGAAAGACCCTATAAATTTAAACTCTATCGCACGACTTAAGAGTAATGAAGAAGTGGAATTTCCTATCGTCTTGTAGCCTCTCATTCATAAATGTGGCGCGCTTCACACTATGAAAAAGACTCTACTAAACGTGGCTTATGAGACATTAACCTAAAATCATCCCAAAATTTTGATACTAAGTTTGTCACGACCCAGGGGTACCACCTAGACGTAACACGACGTACTTGACCCCGAAGGGGTCGCATACATGCCCTTAGCATATCATAAACATAAAAGTCATAAAATGATGCAGAATTAAAATTTTTCTTTATAGTCGAAATCTTTCATAAAATAGAATGGAGTCTAGACATTTGTCTCATTTAGCCATCTAATACAATCGAATAACGAATAGGGACACATCCCTTAAAATAGTTCTCAAATGACATACTAAAAGAAACTACTAAGTAAATATACTCATCCTTGAATCTTGAGGACTCACAAACTAGCAAGGAGAATGACCTATTCCAAGCTTGAACCAATAGGAGATCACTTTCAAGTACCGAACCCTACACTTATAGAAAATATAGAAATATGGGTTAGTACAAAAATGTACTATGTAACACCCCTAAATATTAACCAAGAGTCGCATGTCGATTTACCATTGCTTAATTATTACAATATGTTTTACTGTCATTTTGGGAACTTGAAATGTTGTGATAATTGCTAACTTGCTTAACATAAATGGTGATCGTAATTTAAGGTATTATATTGGGGTAATTTCGTAATATTCTAATTAGAATTATGTATAACTTTAAAAGGAGGTGAGGGATATACATATAGGTGTATATGTATGCATTTTGGGCAGCACGCAAATTTTTGGGCAGCACCTTTGAAGGACAGCTGCCCAAGTGATAAACATCACTTGTTTGACTATATATTTTCACACCTCCTTTAGTAAATTCATTTTCCTCAAGTACTGAACCTTAGAAACATATCTAAACAAACTATTCTTCAAAATCACAAGAGAAAAACTTGGCCCTTTTGGCTGGAATTCGAGACACACGCTTTGACGTCTGTTTCTGAGCTGGGTAGTGTTTTGTATTTTATGTATATCTCTTGCTCTAGAACTTAGTTTACAGTGAATAAATATGATTTGGAAAGCTAATTTTTAGACCTACAATCCTTATGTTTATGTAAAACTCTAATTTAGCTGTTATGGATTCGAAATATGGGATGCAACATATGACAAGTTCAGTCCAAATTTTGAAATTTCAAATCCTGTATGAACAACTGTTAGTGTTTTGAATATATCTTGTTGTACAAAATATATTCTTCTTTTTTTGCAACCCTAAGAGACGTATCTACATTTTTCATGAAGATTATAAAGTCTAGTTTTACCGTTTTCCTTTTCAAACCTAAGTTGCGACATGAGGTACTAGACTGGCCAGAATCACTATTTTGGGAGCATAGTCGTATTTGTATAGGCTAAGCTTACTTGTTATGATAATCCTGTTTTACATCAATATTATTGAGCTGCTAGGAATTAAACAAGTTATTTAATTGTATTTTTAAGGTTGTATATACTCGTGAACAAGTTGAGGACCTTGAAACGTTGGTTGGTCTACGGTCTGAACTCGCGAAGTTGTGTTGGACTGTTTCTTTCCTAAAGCACTGAGGTTTGTGTATAAACTTTTACTTTCACTCTTTTAACTGATGGTATATCTGAAAGTTGATCTTGGTACCTTGGTTACCTTTTGTCACTTTGCATTGTCGTGTTGGTATCCTTTAAGACGTTAAAGACGCTTGTGTAACTCGTCCACTTGTACGGATTGTTTGATCACTTGTCCTTGTTGTGGCTATGACTTTGTCACTATTGGCATGCCTTTTGATTCAGATCATTTGCCATCTTGACTCTGGATTTTTAGTCCGTCTTAAGAATGGAAGTTGTCCATTTTAAGTACGAACTAGAAAGCCATTTTTAATATGGTTCTTGGTTCTCTTGATTATTGGGCTTTGACCCTTCTTGACATAGGGCGTCAGCCCTTCTTGATACTTGCTTGTGTTTGGTGTAAAGACATGATGTACATATTGGGCGAGCCTTGTTATTGAATCTTTTGGAAAAATGGTGCTATGAGCGTTCTTGACACTTGGACCTCTAAATATCGAACTTGATACTCTTGATATATTGTTTACTCGATTTATTTATTATGTTCGATTATGCTGCCCATGACTTGAGAAAGGTAGCTTGGTGAATCTGATGGCTCCGAACCTATAGTTTTTACACCACTAAGCTATATGCTTAGCGATAGTTGTTTCTATCGTAGGAAATGATCGAGTGGATGCATGAAGCTGGCCATTGGTGATGGAAATTTTGAGAGCCTTAAGGAAGATCACATTTGCATATAGACATCTATATTTTGTATAAACATTGGGACTTGTACATGATCTATGTGTTGTATATTTACATGAAATTTTGAGGACTAATTTGATCATGTCACCCTGGGTTGTAATATAAGTATGTCTATATGTTTGGTTCTTTTGGGGTGTGTAAACCCAAGTCATGTAATATATTAAATTTGCCACTAATTTTGAATGATTGTGTGAAGCATGAATGACCTAGTTTGGGTACTCGGAAGTTGGTAATATTCTTTTTATGTCATTTTTACTAGTGTGAGGACAATATATGAAAAAATCTCGTGAGTTATTGGCTTATATTATTTCGGAAGGGTTGCTACATACTAAGTATGGAAGCCATGCATAAAACCTTTAAAACATGATAAAAGGGACATTTTAGTTGAAATCATGCTATATGCCAATTTGAACATCATTTTTGAAATAGTTAGAGAATGTACTCATAACACAACTCACATATAGTTCATCATAGCATAAAGGATAACAACATAAGCATAAGCATAGTCTCCAATCATAGACGTAATGCAAACATTAACCATCATAAGACATAATGTACACACATAGTCAAATACCAAACATCATCTCTTCAGCATAGAACCATCACATAAGTAACTCTAAGTTATACTTGTACCATGTACAAATGGCATCCCATAATAAGTATCCCTTTAAGTCACCATGCTCAAGCTCATCATACCTTGGTCTCATTCATAGTTAATACTCATAGACAAGGAAGCATTCATGTTTAATAACTTATAGTAAGGGAAGCCACTCATAGAAACAATCCATATAAAGTATGCATAAATTCATAAATCATCATACGTGAGAGACACAAACCATGGCCACTCTCGAGGTCTACTTGTGCCATGTATGAATGAAGTCCCATACCCCTACTCACACTAAGTAGAACCTCTTGAAAAACCATAGTACATAACTCATGTTGGTATTCATAATTCATGTTCTTGTTCATGAGTGGGAGTATAACCTTAAATGACATAGACCATGTGAGCTACATGGAATCCGGTGTCGTGTAACCCCACACCGAAAGAATGTGTCCTACTTGCCTAAGGTAGAACTAACTGTATTAGCTTTTAGGTGAATCCACTAGCTAAAGACCTTTGTGGTCACATAGTTATGGGATAGGGATATTGTTTCTAGAAACCCGACCTATTGTATTGACGGAGGGACTTCCATCTCATGTGAATAATTTAGAGAACCCGACCTCTTGTATTGATGGGAGGGCCTCTATCTCACTTCCATATCCACTCGGTGCTAAGCATTATTTCCTAAAAGTTACTTGTTTAGTCTTTAATTGGATTTACATGTTTGAAGGAGTATCTTACCCTTCGTTCAACCCAACTCATCAAATAGCTCATAGATTCAAGTAGGTGAGAATGGACTTTCAACCTTAGAATCATCATTAATATGTGAGGAAAACTTTCACATTATGATCATGTGTTTGCATGAAAGTAGACTTTCAATCAACACAATAGGATCATCATGGTCATGTACATTTAATGCATAGTAATTTGTAAAGGTGCATATGAGAACTAGACTTTCAATTTACACCATAGATACATCATGTTCATGTTCATGCATGGAGTGTGTGTATAATTGTCCTTGCAATGACACTACCACAACATTATCATCATAGACACTTCCCTCTCAAAGTGTTCATAATATCACAATCATGCATAATTCACATATATTGCATTCAAGGATCATAGACCATATAAATCAACACATCTAATATTCATTAAAGTAGATATGGATATAATCGTAATTCAAGTAGTTCATTCATTGAATGCACAAACTCATGTACTCATATTATAGGTCATGTGGGTAAAGTCCTTCCACAATAATACCATTTACAATTCATCATGCATGATAACTTCCATCTTAAAAGCCTCATTATGCATAGCTCACTCATATTAGCTATTACCCTTAAGTCCCTAGAAGTCATTTTAATATTACAAGCTTTACTCTGAAGCATCACCTTACATGGTCATCATGTAAACCTAATTCTCAATGTACACTAACCACATGCTTCATTCTTGATCAATTAAGGTCATTTAGTATCATATAAAGTCAATCCCAATACTACTCAATTATGACCCATCATATAAGCCCTAATCAAGTTCATTCATGACTACATGCTTTAATTATAAGAAATTCATGTCTAGGTCATCTAATCAAAGGCAATTCATAAAGAAATTCAACAATCTTAGAAGATCACATCTAGCCCCTCAATTTGCCTCATTCAAGGCACAACATTAGGCAATATCAATTTTACCCTAGAATCTTCGGTTAATTAAGAATACATGTATATTCATACAAAAATCATGAAATTACATTATAATCAACCCACATTCACTCAATTGGAACAATTACTTCATTAATAACTCTATCACATTCTACTAGTATCAACCAATACTCATACTTGAGATCCAATTTGGGAAAAGGAAAATCCATGGATTCTTGGGTAATTCATCATTAAAACAGTAGTAATTCATCAATATAATGATAATATAAATAAATTAAGTCTTTGAAATCGTTTTTGAAAAGGAATCCATGGCTTATAGTGAAAACCCACTTTTGGGAATTTGAGAGCTTTGAAAACTAATTTTGGAAGGGCTGTATGGGTGATGACTATTCATAGATGAAAAACCACCATACCTTAATGGAGTTTTCCTCTAAATTTGAGAAAAATTTCCTTGGTTCTTCAAGCCCTAGCCTCCACTGAGAAATATTTGAGAGGCGAAAAGCTTTCGATTTGATTTGGGTCTTGTGGGTTAATGAAGTAAAAAGGGTGGTTTATGACTTAAAATAATATATATGTGTGGAATAAAACAATTAAAATTGACCCCATTAATTAATTAATTAAAAAGGAAATTACTAAAATGACCCTCCCTTGACTACCTACTCCCAGGCACCACGAGAGGACCTCACGAGTCATGGTCAAGACCACGAGTCGCGGTCCTGCCCGTGATTCTTGGGCAGTGTCTATGGCTTGGGGGTCTTGGCGTCTAAAGTTAAAGGCATGACCACGAGAACTCCCACGATCTGTGGTCAAGACCACGAGTTGTGGTGAAGGTCGTGGTCTTGATGCAACATCTAGGCTTCAAAGCGTTGCCTTCGACATGTCAAAGGGGTCTTCATGAGCCCCTATACGATCCGTCAAGGGCACCACGGCCCTGTGGGGGTGCCCGTGGCCCCTTGGCCAGTAGCTCCTCTAAATTGTAATGCTTCCCATGAGGCTAAGGCAACCCCACGAGCCTTCCCATGGCCCATGGTCATGACCACAAGCCGTAAAGTGGCTCGTGAAGGGAATCCTTGGCTTGGCACTTTTGGGAGTGCACTTCTTCACCAACCATAGGTGGCACCACGAGTTGTGGTGGCCACCACGGGTCGTGAAGATCCTCATGGTCATGTTAGGCAGTGGCTAGGCTAGTTTTAGGCAGCCTTGGCCCCCTAGCCATGGCCTTCACCCAAAACCCTTTGCCCTTTCCCTTAACCCTTGACGTCAACCCCCACTTTAGGCTCTAGTTAACCCTACTAATTTCTGAGGTGTTACAGTAGAATCATTCTATCCTGATCTATGTGTAATGCAAAATCTTTACAATGGGAAGCTGATTGAGACTGGTAAAGAGTCAGAGGGACTTTACATTTTGAAGACTAAATTTGATCCAAGTGTTAACACAATAGTGAATGTCAAAGGCAAAAGAGATAAAATAAATTATGGCATCTCAGATTAGGAGATCCCTCACTAACTACAATGCAACATATTCCCATATTGAAGACCAATGTTGATTCAACAATACAACATGATTGCATGATTTGTCTATTAGCTAAACAGTGCAGATTGAAATTTCATATTATTAGTTCTAAGTCTACTAGTCTTTTTCAACTCGTGCATTTGGATGTTTGGGGTCCTCACAAGCATCCCACTTATGATAGAAAGCATTATTTTTTGACCATAGTTGATGACTACAGTAGGTTTACCTAATTAACAGACTACTACTATGATTTTAGGAGGTAAAACTCCTTTTGAGCTATTGTTTGGGAGGGCTCCTAAGCTAGACAACATCAAAGTGTTTGGGTGTCTGTGTTTTGCAAACACACTCCCAAAATGTGACAAATTTGAGACAAGATCAAGGAAAGTTGTTCTGCTTGGGTTCTCCTCTACTCAGAAGGAGTACAAATTATATAATCTGGAGTCCAACTCACACTTTGTTAATAGGGATATTTCTTTTCCCTTCAAAATAATAGGCTCCCAGAAAGATATTCTGCCATTACTCTCTCCTTTTGTGCCTGATGCAGATGCACCAGCCGAAAGTGACATAATTTCTTTTACTGGTTTGGATCAAACTCTATCAGAAGATGATGAACAGGAGCATAGAAACATTGCTGAGAGGAATATGGATAACTCTATTGTGGATCATATGCAGGACAATACAGAGAACACTCAGGCTGTTGCACCTATTGTATATCCTCATGTTACATCTCCTCCATTTGATCTAACACCTTTTCAGCCTGCAATTACTGGGCTTAGGAAGAAAGGAAGGACAACCAGACCTCCAGTTTTGATCAAAGACTATGTTGTGCCAAGAGGACTAGTTTGTATTCTCTCGTTGATCACTTATACTACGATCACTTACCTAAGAGATATCAAGGTTATATTACTGTTTTTTCAGTAGATATAAAACCTCATTCTTACAAGGAAGCATCATCACAAGACCAAAAGTGGATTTCAGTCATGCAACAAGAAATCAAGGCACTGAAAGATAACCACACTTGGTCAATTGTATATTTGCCACAAGGAGAAAAGGAAATTGGCTCTAAATGGGTGTACAAAGTTAAGTATAAAGCTAATGGTGAGGTGGATAGATATAAGGCAAGGCTTGTTGCTAAGGGCTTTACTCAGAGAGAAGGCCTTGATTATCATGAAATATTTTCACTTGTGGCTAAAATGGTCATTGTTAGAATTGTTATCAGTATATCATTCTCACATGGTTGGGATCTTTATCAAATGGATGTGAATAATGTTTTCCTTCAGGGTGGTCTTCATGAAGATATCTTTATGTAATTGCCTTTGGGATTTCAAAGGCAAGGGGAGTTTAAGGTGTGTAAATTAGAAAATTCTCTCTATGGGTTGAAACAAGGTTCTAGGTAGTGGAATATTAAACTTACGAATGCCCCGTTAAAGGCTGACTACACCCAGAGTATTCATGATCATTCTATGTTTATCAAAAAATCAGGGAATACAATGGTGGTGATTTTGGTGTATGTAGATGATTTATTAATAACTGGGAATGATTTACATATGATACAAAGTGCCAAGGACACACTCAATTAGAACTTCAACATGAAGGATTTGGGAGAATTGAGATTTTTCTTAGGCATATAAGTCATGAAATCTAAAGAAGGAATACTACTCAATCAAAGAAAGCATGCTTTGCAGCTATTATATAAGGTTGGACTCAGTGGATCAAAGCTTGTTAACACTCCACTTGAATTCAATCACAAGCTAACTAGCATGGAGTATGATCAACATGTTGGAAACACTAATGATCATGCTTTAGAAGATGTCACAGCCTACCAAAGATTGATTGGAAAATTAATCTACCTCACAATCACTTGACCAAATATATGCTTGGGGTTCAAATGTTAAGTTAGTTCATGCAACACCCCAAAAGGTCTCACTGGGAAGCTGCACTCCGGATTGTGAGGTATATCAAGAGTTCTCCTGGTCTTGGTATATTCCTTAAAAGAGTTTCTATTACAGAATTACAGGGTTTTTGTGACTTTGACTGGGCCTCTTGTCCTAATACAAGGAGGTCAGTCACTGGTTATGTGGTTAAGTTGGGAGATTCTTTGATCTCTTGGAAATCAAAGAAGCAGCAAACGAGTAAGAATTGAGCTGAAGCTAAATATAGAAGTATGGCTGCTGTGGTAGCAGAATTAGTTTGGTTGGCTGGGTTGTTGAAAGAATTACATGTCTCTATTGATGTTCTAATCAAAGTGTTTTCAGATAGTAAAGAAGTTATCCATATAGCTAGTAATCCTATGTTTCACAAAAGGACCAAACATATCGAAATAGACTGTCACTTCATTAGAGAAAAGGTCAAGTCAGGTTTCATTGAACCACATTACCTTTGCTCTTCTTTGCAGTTGGCAGATCTTCTTACCAAGGGACTTGGAATTGGATAACATCACCTATTGCTTTCCAAACTGGGTGTGCTTGATGTCTTTCACCCTCTAGTTTGAGGGGGAGTTTTTAGTTTTGAAAGTGAAGTTTTCTTTTAGTCGTTTCTAAATTTTGTTATAGAATTAGTTAGGGCCCATATGCCATGTGTCAGCCATGTGATTTATAACACAACTGGCATAGTTTGTTAAGTCGGTTAGCTCACTATAAAAGAGCATGAAAGGCTCATTGTTGAATAGAGCAATATGATGTAAATTTAGAATTCTCTCAATGAAGTTCTTCCTCTATCTAAATCTCTCTTCTTTGTTAGATTGTAGCATAGGTTTCTGAAATTCAATAGTTATCCATGCTTAATTCTCGAAGATTGATTAAATCAACAGGGACAACATATTTCCACTGATCACAACAGATGCCATCAACAACTTGAAGGCTGGTGAGTTTGCATATACATACCTAAGGTTCTGGATACCGAGCAACGTCTTAGGTTTATTAGCTCAGCTATTTCACTGGGTAATTGGTAAAATCCCAATCATGGACAAATCGAATGATTATAAGCCATTCTTCTTCAGCAAGAATAGCTTGATTCACTACCCATCCAGAATGAAGATAGTGGCAACAAATACAACATTTTTATCTATTGCTAATTTGATTTTTTTATGATGAAAAAAAAACAGTGAAGAAGCTGACAAAGTGTGAGAAATAGAGTGTTGAGAAGAACGACTTAGGGGTACTCCTACAAGGGTCTCGAATGTCCTAGTACCCCTCTAAGGGTTCGTTTCGTTGAAACACGTTATCTCGAAATTAATAATATGGATTGTAACTTAATGTGAGATATAAATAATATCACAATCTCGAAATAACTAAACATCCTACAAAACGAGTCCTTGAGGATGGCCTGCTAAGAGGAATAAAGAAAACTAATTTCGATTTATTTAATTTTGTATTTGATTAGATATTTAGATGTATGTGTTAGGTAGTCTAAAGATTATTTATTCCAATATATGTACTATATGCAGAAGGTAGACCCACATGGTGCACGTGCACCCGTTAATTTTAAAAAAATTTATATGTATATGCATATATCTATTTTGAGAAACTAACAGAAAGTAGAATATAATTAACGTTGAACCCATACGGAGCATAAAAGTGTCCTTGGGTCGCTAGTACGAGCTAGAGAAATTATTGGCGAGACTAGAGTTTGAATCTAGGTAGTGCCATATATCACTGTTTTCATTTTAACTTCAGCTTTGAGCTTATATTTGAGTCATTAGTGGAAAAAAAAAGTCATTAGTGACCAATTGAATACTACCATATCCGTTAATTATTATTATTGAAAGTTTCGCTAACGGCCTAATCTAGCTAGTGCCTATTTCATTGTTTTTAGTTTAAGTTTAGCTTAGAGCTTATATTTGAGTCACTAGTGAGCAATCAAATACTACAGTATCCGTTAATTATTATTGAAAATTTTGCTAACGGCCTAATCCAGCTTGTGCCTATTTCATTGGTTTTATTTTAAGTTTAGCTTAGAGCTTATATTTGAGTCATTAGTCATCAATCAAATACTACATTATCTATTAATTGATATTGGAAATTTCTTTAATGGCCTAAATTAAGAAAATATATTTTATAGCAAAATACTTGTAAAAATAAAATTATATTCGTTATTTTAGTTTGTTCACGCTCTTTATGCATTCTCTATACCAAGTGGACAAAAAAATGATATAATAATATCAGTTTAGACTTGTTTAGAGGGTTAATAAGATGCTTGCATAGTTAAGGTGTCATTTTGAAAATTTGGGACAACTTCAGGTGTCACTTTATGTCTTTTCTCTTTATACTATAATGATGAGATAATTTATTTTATATACATGATAGGGTGATGCGAAATAACTACTTCCATAAGATTATTCCTATATTTATAGAATAACGTTGTCTATCACATCCTCATATCAGCAAAATTCAAGGAGCATTGTAGAAGGTGTATGATTGTACATGGAGTATTCTTTTATTTCTTTATGTCCTTTATTAACGACGTTATATCCTTTTTCCTTAGTTATATGTGTTGGACTTGGTAGCTAAGATAAAGTATTGTGGTCTGTGTAAGTTGATGGCAAAGTGTAATTTCTTTATAATATAATTGAGGAGATGGATCTTCAAATATAAACTGAACACTTTTCAACTTAATTAACATTACAAAATCAAATTAAGGACATCAAACTCAACAACATCATTAATACAATGTTAAAACAGTGGCTACAAAAGAAGAACAATGAATGGAATGAGACAAAAAAACATTATTGAACAAGGACTGAATCTCAACGAATCGTAACAACAAAAGATACATAGACTCTAGTTTATTAGGTGAAGGAATATTGTTCGTACCTCATGGAACAATCAACAAATTCGACTTGACCTCCAATACTACCATCACAAGTAGTCATCAAATATCCTCTAGGAAGCCATACACAAGTATCACAATCTGAATATTCTACATTTGAACTACAAGTAGCATGACCATAAGCTAAAGCATCATTAGGATAAGGAGATGTTATGTAATAATCATAACCTTGTTTAGGTGTCTCATTACTAATTCTATAAGAACATAAGACAAACTATCTGCAAATGGGCCATTTTTGTCATACATTTCACCATTGCATGTATGTTCCAATAATTTGGTCTCTGGAAATTCACTTTTCACAAAACAATTAAAGTACCCCATGATTAAAACTATAATTAGGAGTCTGGTTAACACTCTAATCCTCAAAATTGAACTCATAACTAGCTATATATATCTTCTATTTCTTTCTCTTTTTGTTACAAATTGAGTTTTATTATTAGACTTTTGTTTAAATAGATTTATCCATCCATTGATTTCTCCACCAATGAAAATTAAGTATTCCATAATTTTGGTCTAACATGCTTATTGTAATGTTATATTATATAAAACTAGGTAAATTGTCCGCGCTTCGCACGGTGGTGAACTACGTCAATAATCTACTTCTAAATATTTGATAATATAAGTGTTTTCAAGTGGGTACAACCCTACGATAAATTGTCAAGAATATTTTATCCAAAGATGAAATGAAATATTTTTTAAATCTTAATACCAAAAATATTTGATTCTAAGTGTTTATGCATTTTGTTATTAATTCTTCATTTTACTGTAGTTATTCATCACCAAAGTTTTTAGGAAAGATATGTAATTTTTTCATTGTCTATATTTGTATTTTCAAAAAGTGATACAAGAGTTTTTCTCCTATTCAAGGCCTCTACATACAAAATCTAAATATTGTACATCTTATATAATTAGTTGTGTACTTGATAAGTTCATTAAAATTTAAAAACACATCTCTTGGTGTTCAATAAAATAACGTATGTCGCTGAAATAATTTGAATTAAATGATGTCTTGGCAAGTCCCTTATTCAAAATCATTCGCAGTCGATGACACTACTTTGATAGCCAAAAGACATATTTTGTTGTTTATGTTTTGATCAATATGGTTAAAACTTTATTTATTTTTTTGTGACTTTTAATCTAATGTTTATAAGGAGATAATTATTTCTTTAATATTTTATTAATATGGATTCATCCTACTTTGATGGGTAATTCTTTGTTTGAATGAGACTATCTGATGTCCTTTCATCTCAAACTAAATGTAATAAGAGTGCTAAATTCGGAAATTTTGTACAAAAAGGAGGCTGTGTAGTATGGCCTCTATCCCTTCTTTTTATGCCAGTTGCTCTGCTCCTTATCCCTTTGGGGCTAGACCTCAGCTCAGATCATCCTTGGATGCTAGCGATCCTTTCACCGAAGAACTCTTCAAAGAGGACACTGGCTTTCTATCTTTGAAGGGTTTACCCACAGACCAGAGGGTTAGGGCTCTCACCTTCTTTTCAAATCGAAGAAAGAAGTTCGATTCGGGCCCTTTCCCGCTTTTCTTTGTGAGGAGAAAATAGATTCCTATTCAAAAAGTGCATAACCGCATGGACAAGCTCACACTAACCCATCAATTTGGGATCCAAATTAGAGATTTTCCGTGGGAGGTATCGGGAAGAATTTGGAATGGAATAATATCGATTCATACAGAACAAAAGGTTCTCTATTGATTCAAACATTGTACCTATGGGATCACTAACTCCAATCCAACATTTGAACCCCAAACTTTTGATTAAGGTTGAGTACAATACTTATCATCCCACTACATTCCTTTATTTTTTGGATGTCACTAATTTATTGAATGCCTCGATAAGATAGAAAGTTAAATAACTAAAACTCCAAGGTAGTGTGGAACCACCATAAATTCTGAACACTCAAAAGTCCCTTCTTGGACATCCCATGGATCTTTTAGCCACTGAAAACTATATAAAGATCAAAGTCATTTATTTTACAAGTTTAAAAATTCTAATCTACAAGACACCAATAGTCTAATGATTGCATCAAACTCTTGATTAACATATCTTTACTTCAACATAATGATCAAAAGCATAAACATAAACAACAAAGTTTAAAGGAAAAATGCATAAGTACCCCCCCAACCTATGCCCGAAATCCCAGAGACACACTTCTAATATACTAAGGTCCTATTATACCCCTCTGAACTTATATTCTAAATAATTTTCTACCTCTTTTTGGCCTACGTGACACTATAAACTAGATAGCTTGAAAAAATTGTCAACACGCGCGCTGGGTCCAGAAGATAGCACCACGTAGACCGAAAAGAGGTAGAAAATTATTTATAAAATAAGTTGAGGAGGGGTGGGGGTAATGGACCTTAGTATAGTATAAGTGTGTCTTTGAGATTTCGGGCTTAGGTTGGGGGGGTACTTATGCATTTTCCCAAGTTTAAAACATGTACTAAAAAACAACAATTAATAACATAAGAAAAATTAATGATCGTAAAAAATATACCAAGATCTGTAACGATAGAATGAAACATAAAGGAAATTGAGCTCACTGAATGCATATTGTCCCCTTAAGGAAACTATCCCCTCTAGTACCCGAGGATTAAAGGAATAGATCCTCTCAGGATAGAACGATTCTATTCACCAGTGTATTGATACAAAGTAATGGTGTCAGTGAGCCACTCAACAGGAGCAAAGTACACAAATATTTAATTGGGGATAAGGCATAAGTACCCCCCTAGACTATGACCAAAATCCCAGAGACACACCTAAACTTAACTAAGATCTCATTATCCCCCCGCCCCCCCGAACTCATTTTTTCGTACTTTTGTGTACCTTTTGTGTTGATGTGGCACATTCAACCACCCAAGTTGGTTGTGTTTGTACACACTCGCCCGCCATGTGTGTAAATATATATATTTTTTATTATTTTTTAATTAAAAATAATTTATTTTTTAAAATAATTTTTTTTCTTAATTTTCTTTTAAAAAAATATACTTATTTTTCTAATCTTGTATTTAAATTAAGTGAATACACACTTTTTACCTGTATTGAAACTTTACTTTTTACTTACATTCATTATTTTTTCTCTTTTATTTTTCTATTGAGTTTATTTTCTTTGTCTTTCGTTTTGATTTTATTTCAAATGTCTTGTATTTAAAATAAGTTATAATTTTGAATGGATATCAAAATAAGTGAAGAAAATCAAATAAAACATTAAAATTAAAGGAAACTTTTAAATATTTTTTTAAAAATAAAATACACATAATTTATTAAAAATAATTAAAAGTGAAAAGATAATAAATTAATTAAATAAAGTTTCAAAGGAAAATAAAGAGAAATTAAATAAATATTTTACAAAGAAAGAAACAAAAATAATTAAATATATATAAGTTTTATTATCAATAAATATGTGTACTAACTAATTATAAAGTTACCAATCAAAAAATGACATGTGTCCAATTTGTGCACTCATCACTTGCCTTCAAGAGAGTGTGCATACTCTCTATGACATGTCAGCGTTTGTGATGTATTTATTCCATTTTAAATTAGTTTAGGGAGGGTAATATATAGGACTCTAGCTAAGTTTAGGTGTGTCATTGGGATTTCAATCATAGTCTAGGGGGGTACTTATGCAATATCCCTATTTAATTGTGCAGAAGAAGAAGAAGTTCAGAATTTTCGTTGTTTTAAAATGGGGATAAGACATAAATACCCCCTAGACTATGACCGAAATCTCAGAGACACACCTAAACTTAACTAAGGTCCTATTACCCCCCTGAACTCATTTTTTCGCATTTTGTGCACATTTTGTGCTGACTTGACATCCAAATATCTCTCACGCGCCTCAATAGCGCGCGTGGAGTTACGGAGTGTGCCACGTAAGCCAAAAGGTGTACAAAGTTACAAAAGAAATGGGTTCAGAGCGGTAATAGGATCTTAGTTTAGTTAAGGTGTGTCTCTGAAATTTTGGTTATAGTTTAGGGGGGGTACTTGTACCTTTTCCCAATGAGAGGAAATCCCTCTAGTTATAGACAACAAAAGGTAGTGTGGATAAATGATTATTATGCCTTATCGAAAAAGTCACAACCTTTCATAAAAGTCATAACTTTTCATAAAAATTGCAACTTTTCATAAAAGTCGCATGAGTGTTAGCTCATGCTCAAAACTCCTCCGACACGAGTCCTAGTCGCTGCGCTGCTGTCCATTTCCCAACTTTGCTTGCGCGATTTGCACTTCTGATTGGTTCTAGCCATCCACAACCTTAATGAATGGACTATGTGACTTTATCTTCAACAATAAGTTCTAATTATTTAGATAAATCACTACTAAAAAAACAGTGAATACCGACCTAAAAATTTCCGACCTCAAATGGAGGTCGGTATTTACAAGTAGTCGGTTTTTATTCAAAATAAAGAGGGAAAACCAAATTCCGACCTCCGGAGGTCGGAATTTTTCCCGGAAAAAATGAATTACAATAAAAATACCGACCTCAAGAGGTCGGTATATTTTATATTTAATTGAGAAAATAATACCGACATCAAGAGGTCGGTTTTTATTGTAATTCATTAAAAATTCCGACCTCAGGAGGTCGGAATTTTTTCTCAATTAAATATTTTATAATTCCGACTTCCGAATGTCGGTAGTAGTTAATTAAAATACCGACCTCATGAGGTCGGTATTTTTATTTCATATAATTACTATTGATTAAAGCGACATCCGGAGGTCGGTTTGCGGAAAGCGGGAAAACCAAATTCCGACCTCTGGAGGTTGGAAATTTTCTCGGAAAAAATGAATTACAATAAAAACCGACCTCTTGATGTCAGTATTATTTTCTATTTTGATTTAATTTTATTTAAATCATTTTCCGGAGGACCATTTTGTGTTCTTAAAATTTAATGTGATACATGTGTGTTTAATTAATAAAATCAACCTCAAAAGGTGAGTTTATATTAAAATAAATAAATAAATAAATATATATATATAATTTAACTACACATCAACAAAATTTTAATATTTAATAAATTTACATATATATATATATATATA
>NC_064283.1:51822753-51891431 GCF_019186545.1 Solanum stenotomum | reverse complement strand
AAAAAATGAATATTCCGACATAAAATAAAAACCGACCTCGAGAGGTCAGTAAATACCGACCTTCAGAGGTCGGTATTGAATAGCGACCAAGCTTTTTCCGACCTAAGCTGGGATGTCGGTTTTAGGTCGGTATTTCAAGGAATACCGACCTCCGGAGGTCGGTATTTATAGGTCGGTATTCACAGTTTTTTTAGTAGTGAATAAAAGAAAATGAAAAGAAAGATATAAAGCAATGAAGCCGTCATAGTTTGTTTTAAATCCTCCGCAAGGAAGGAACAAGTCACTTCCCCCTTTCCTTCACCACTAGCTGGAGCATAGTCTTCGCCGGTCTCAAGGTTATCAACAAGACAAGCCCAATAACGCGGCAACTTTGCATAAAAAATGCAACTCTTCATAAAAGTCGCAACTGTTCGTAAAAGTCACAACTTTTCATGAAAGGGAAGACTAATTTTGAAAATAAATAAATTAAAACATAATCCTGGTTTGTGGTGGCCCCACGTAGGCGTGCCTAGGGTTCTCTTATATATTTATATAATTTGCCGGCAAAAGATCACTACTATTTCTTTGCTTTGATATAAATCCTAATGCTTGGTATAATTATTGCAAAGGGAGGTATATTCATACAAAGATAGATCCATAAGAAGTAGGCTAAACAGTTTCTAATGAAAAAAAGCATTATTAGAAAAAGAACGTGTTTTAAAAAAAGAGAAATAATATATTTAATTGAAAAAAGACAGTTTGACTTATTAAGCAATAATAAGAGCATTTTTAGATCAAATTATTGAAGACAATGATATTTTTGGATCAAACTATCAATTGAGGATATTTTTGTTTATTTTACATAATTTAAGAACATTTTTAACATTGTTCCGTTAATTAAGTCATCACAAAATCCAAAAAAAAACTTGTCTTCCAACGCATGTTTCCACACACTAAGAAAAGCCAAAAACAGAAAGAAATTAAACATTGAAAAACCAAAACATAAGAAAGAACAGCCAACTTGATTGATGGTTGGAGAAGCCAAGTTGATGTAGGTGAATGTCTTCAAGTGACAGCTTCTTCTCTGTTGATTTAACACAGTATTATTATGGTGTAAAAGAAAAATAATAAAGAAATGTTATGTAGGATTGGGATTTGAATGTATATTTACCTTTCCTATCATCAAATACACTTCACGTCTTTCATTCTCACTGGAATCTCCTTCAGCTTTCGACAACGACAAATACGAAGACCTTTAATGAGAGGCATGGCACTTGTGCCTAAATGCCATGTTTCTAGGTTCTCAAGATCATAAAGACTAAAAAACTCTAGTTGACTGAAGCTGTTATCACTGCACATTATTTCTTTTCCTTCATAAGCTTCATCTAATTCAAGATTCCTTAGGTTAGGTAACATTCCCAAAATAGGCATCGGATCTTCTGTCAGTTCTGAGTTCTCAAGAACCATCATTGTGATGGAATTTGGAAACAGAGGCAGTTTCTCTATTCTCCCATCTAACCACAATTTCTGGAGCTTTTCACAACAATTAACAAATTCAAGGGATGGGAATGATTCATCATAATTTTTACACACCAATGTGAGAGTGTTGAGGTTTTTCAAGCTGCTAATGTTGTTTAGGGAGTAAGATTTCTTGATATAATCCATGCCTAATTCTCTAAGATTGACTAAATCAACAGGGTCAACGTCTTTCCATTGATCACAGCCAACACCTTTAAGAACTTGAAGATTAGTGAGTTTGCTTATATGTACCAGAGGTTCTGAATACTGAGCAACTAAATGTCTTAAATTTATTAGGTCAGTTGTCTTGCAGGGTAGTTGGAAAGTGTAATCCGCCTCATTGACAACAAGTGTCTGTAGATTCTTGAGGTTGCCAATGGAAGACGGAAGGTCATCAATACCTCTCAAGCTTAAGAACTTGAGGTGGTACAAATTCCCAATGGCATCAGGTATAACACCACCATATTTAATATGCAAGTACAACACATATATATGTCGAAACACATCTATATGTTGGAACACACTACGAAAATGTGGATCAAAGAACATAATTGACCTCAACTTCAAATTAGAAAGATCAAGTGAGTGATACCGTTCTCCTTGACTGTGAATGGCAAGTCTGATACATGAAGCGGATTTGGAGTGCTTTCTTGGATGATAAATGTCAAAGAAGTTTACCTCCAATGCCTTTTGTATGGCAAGATCACGGAGTAAATCATGAACCCTACAGTCAGAAACTTTTTCCCAAAATGTATCCACCACTTGAACCAAGCTTCGTCTTATCAGCTCATTCAAGAAGCCTTCAGCGACATCCTCCATTCTTTCATCTCCATTTGGTACGAAACCCTCGGCCATCCACAACCTTATTATGTTTTCAGCCTTGAGCACTTGATCTTCTGGAAAAATACCAAAGTACAGAAAACACTGCTTGAGCACAGTTGACAAATCATTGTAGCTTAATGATAGAATGCAGGAGATTTCAATAGATTTATCTTTCATAATGTTCTTCCAAAGGTGATCTTTCACCTCTTGCCATTTGTCTACCCCCCCTCTATGCGAAAGTAGTCCACTCAATACAACAATTGCAAGAGGTAAGCCTCTACACTTTTCCACCATATCCTTAGCTAGGCTTTCCATTGCTGGAACCATTGCTCGAACATCAAGTAGTTTCCTACAAAAGAGATCCCAACTTTCTTCTTTGCTTAGGAAACGAAGTTTATGGACAAAACCTCTGTTGTCTGCTCTCTCAGCGACATCCTCTTTGCGTGTGGTAATAATAACTCTGCTGCCATTCTTGCCATCAGGGAATGATCTTTTCAAACTTTCCCATGCTTCTCTCTGCCATACATCATCAACCACCACAAGGTATTTGCGTTCTTTCAATAGATCACGAAGGTGAAATTCTAGATCTCCTTCTGTCATAGTTTCTAACAATTGTAGAGTTTCCTTGGTGCGCCTTGGATGGATTTTATGGTAGTCTTAAGAAGATCCATTGCGTTGTACTCTTGTGAAACACATATCCAAGCACGTGTAGGGAAGCTAGAGACTATATTAGGACTTCTGTAGAGGTTTCTTGCAAGAGTGGTCTTGCCTAATCCGCCCATGCCATAAATGGAGACGACGCTTCGACGAGGCTCTGCTTTGAGAAGTTGAGCTAGCAATGTTTGTACAACATCCTGAAGTCCAACAAAAATGTAATCCTGGTCATCCACATATGAGGTAGTTCTCCTCAACGTTCTAACCATGGCAGACTGATTACTTGGTCCTTCTCTTGCATTACTATTGATATTTGTAATACCATATGTCTCTCGTTTGCGAGAGATATCCATGATTTGTTGCTTGAGTGATTGAATCTCCTTGGAAACATTATAGAATTTCTTCTCCTTCCTACAGATGCAAGCACAAGCCTTGACACGACTAGCACCTTTACCAGCCTCGAAGCTATAAGTCTCGAGTATAGCAACAGCATCATTAGCAATAGAGTTGATCTCAAACACCCATTGTTGAACTCTATGATCTCCATATTGTTTTTGTTCTACATCTTTGAGGAATGATTGTATGAAGAGTAGCTCATTTCTCAGCCACTCAATTTCCTTTCTCAGATTTTTACGCAGGGAAATTTGTTGTATTAGGAAATCACCCAATTTTTGAACTGCAAATGATAGAAAGGCATCAGCCATCTTCAAGAATACTACTTTTGATTGAAAATAAGAGGGAGCTGTATATTGGAATACAAGTTGGAAAATGGGAGATGGAGATCACATACAGTCAAAAGCAATAGACATAAAAGTAAGAACAAATAATGTGTTCAAGGGGTCCACTTATCACTTATATGATTAAAGTTTAGAAAAAAAGAAAATTACGATTAGACGAAGGCAAGAGCAAATGAAAGTTCCCATTATCAAAAAGGAAAAAGATGTATTAAAGCTTTTTGAAATTTCCCACTAAAGCGAAAGGTACTTTTTTTTTTTTTTGGAATATCTCACTGCTCCTTGATTGTCGATATCTAATGCGGTGATTAAATATGATGATTCATGGTAATGGTGGTTAGTGGTATTAAATATCTAGTAATTTTGTTTTATCCCGCAACCTACTTTTTGTGTAGTTCCTCTTTTGAATTACTGATGTGTGACAATATGTAAATAATGGGAAACAATACAATCTAGTTATCTAATATAGTTAAACAAAGAGAACTGGAAAAATATGAGTAATTTAGAACATAGTAACTTAAAAAGGCTAAAATTCCCGAGTGCTTGATTACAAGAGATGAATGAAAACAAGAAGGAATTTCAACAGGTTCCTGTTTTCCACTATACTGGCATGTGTTCTCTCCCTCTTGTTTTTATTTGGTCTCCTTCGTATGGGATTCTTTTTCCTTTTTGTATAATCCGTTTTCAATCCGCTCATATTCAATTCAACCTGCCCATTTAAAGCCGTCGTACAAGACCTTGTATGCTAGAAATGTTTACAATCAGCTGCCTCGTTTAGTTGGATACTTATGAAAGTTGCATCGTCTCCTCTGATGGATTCTTTTCCCTTGCTTCTTGACCTTCAAGCTTCGATGAGTTAGTGATGGCCTCTGATATAGCCTTTGGTAGCCAAAATCCAGGTCTTTCAATAGAGGCTGCACGATCAAGTACCAATGGTTCCCGCAATGTGATCTGAATGTCATCAAATGTCCACAACGCTAAATCCATGCTCTTGACATCCCAGCTCGTTCCATGTGCTTTTACTTCCTGCTTTTGCCATTGTCCCAACTCAGAAACTCGCTCCATGGAAATGGGAGGCTGAAGATTAAAAAAAAAAACAGAACAATTAGCATAGTTCTGTGCTCTTTACAAATGTTCTCATTTTACGCTTGAGAAGATTGAAACCATCTTAGAGGCATCGATACATCAGTTTGTTATCTCCTGTATTCAGGTTAGTCAAAAATACAGAAACAGAAAAAAGATGAAATTGACAGAATGATTTTTAATCCGAGTCCACAGAAACCACTGTGTTTCCTTAAGAAATTTAATCTCCTCACTGTACCCGAGGTTGCAGATTAATTCCTCCCAAGATAAAACGGATTAACCTGTTAAAGAAGTAGCGGTACCTCAAACTTCAATAACTTCAGCGAACTCAAGAACAGCAACAAGAGCACACACAGACACAGTCGATCGACAATTTTATTTATGTAAGAAAATGTATGCAGAGAGGAAAAATTTTCAGTGTTTGAAAAAACGAAAAAGACCTCTTATTTATAGCCATTTGCAGCAAGGAACGCGTCTGTTCAGAAAATCTGTTCAGACCCGTTTTTTTTTCCAGAACATTCTGTCCTTTGGGAAAAGTAACGACTTTTCGGAAGGATTACCGTTTGGGAAAAGTAACGACTTTTTGGAAGGATTACCGTTTGGGAAAAGTAACGACTTTTTGGAAGGATTACCGTTACACTTGAATTTCAAATAAATTCAGTTGCGCCAAATTAATTATGTTATTTAATTAACATTCTGAATTAATTTATAAGAGAAAGGAAATGATTTAACAAAATTGATTAAATAAATTTTGTCCAAAAATATTATCAATCAATCACATCATTTGCCAGGCCCAGGCCGAGCGAGCGACGACGACGGCGCGAGGGGGCACCTTCTTCTTAACCCTTTAAGAACTAAAGGAAGTGTTTCCTAATATAAGGACAACAATTTCCTTTCTTCTACCGATATGGTAAAAATGACCTTTCATTTGCACTTTTGCAATGATGACTTTTCATTTTCCCTCCAAAATTGGTTCCCCCACTTTCATTGGTTCTTCCATTTTCTCTTTTTTATTTCCCATTCACACCTTGCTAAACCCAACACAGTTTCATCTGTGGCCAATAATAATCAATGGTACACATATTGTATGGTGTCCCAATTTGAAAGGTGAAAGATAGGAGCAGAAAGAGCACTGGAGAGCGTTGAACAAACACAACTCGTTAGATATAGATAACGATGCAAGCTGCTAAGCTTCCTGGAGCAAATTTCCCTTTGGATATTAACTAGGAAAAACACACAGAAAGAAGAAAAACCTCCAATCATGTTGTGATGCATTTGAGCCACAGAGCCCAAGGAAAAGATTCCATTACATGATCAATATTCAATATGTATGTATAGTCTGCTATGAATAGCAGTATTTCATGCTTTCCCGCCATTTCCTTGATGTTGCTTTAGGAAGTAATGTAGTGCCCACTTGGTCAGAAGGGATCAGGCATATAAATAGACAGGTTACGAAAGCTCCATGGCGAACTCCAAATGGAGAAAATGGTTAGTATAGTCCCAGCCTTAATAAGTGTCATCAAAAGTGAAAAGTGGAAAAAAAAACTCTTAAGGTTCATTGGGGCTTTAAACGCAAAGGTACAAATAAAGCGTGGGCTCTTGATAGAAAAAGGCGAAAATGGAGAACCCATAATTCAACCATAACTGAAGATACTGTCCCAAGAAGAGAATTGAAGACTCTCTACTCAAATTTAGCTCGGAACAGCAGATCAATTTAGATTACTTTCTTCATTTCAGCTATGTTTACTCAAATTTAGCTCGGAAATGGATGAATATAATATAAAAGATTAATAACATCTTAGGAACATAGTCTTCTTTTCATTCTTGATGGTAGAGGATTTCTTGACACATACGGCACTATGACATCTGCTATCAGGCAAACATGGAACATGTTAGTTTGTTGTTAACTTGTTAACACAAATATTTTATTTATATAAAAAAGAGAAAATGAAGAAATGTTATGTAGGATTATTGAGATTTGTTTGTATATTTACCTTTCCTATTATCAAGTACGCTTCACGTCTTTCATTTTCTCTAGAATCTCCTTCAGCTTTGAACAACGATCGATAACATGATCTTTAATGAGAGGCATAGCATTTGTGCCTAAATGCCATGTTTCTAGGTCCACAAGAATATAAAAGACGAAGGAACTCGAGTTGACTGAAGCTGTTATCACTGCACATTATTTCTTTTCCTTCGTAAGCTCAAATCAATCGGATCCTCTGTCAGTACTGAGTCCCAAAGAAGCATCATTGTGATGGAATTTGGAAACAGATGAGGCAGTTTCTCTATTCTCCCTCTTAACCACAATTTCTGGAGCTTTTCACAGCAATTAACAAATTCGAGGGATGGGAATGACTCATAACCTTCACAAAACAATCTGATAGTGCTAAGGTTTTTCAAGCTGCTAATGTTGTTTAAGGAGTAAGAGTTCCTAATACGATCCATGCTTAATTCTCGAAGATTGACTAAATCAACAGGTTCAACATCTTTCCACTGATCACAACGAAAGACTTGAAGAACTTGAAGACTCGTGAAATATCTTATTGGTTAAACTCGTTAAGCTCAGTTTTCAGCTACTCAACTTCCTTTCTCAAATTTTTACGCAGGGAAACTTGCTGAACGAGGAAATTGTCCAATTTTTGAAGGGCAAATGACAGAGATATGCACTTAGAAGCAGTAGACATAAATAGTTTAGAAAAACGAAAAATCTTTTGGCCACAATAATTTGGCCATAATGACCCAAATACATATTCACACAATAAATTGGTTTTCTTTCGGACAATTATATCCTTCTTTGTCATATAGATCATATATCCCTATATGAATTTTGTTTTAATAAAAAATAAAAACAAATAAATTATTTAACGTGGGTTCACACTTTTATATTTAAATGTTTTTAAAAAACATAACACTATTATATATAATCTACAAAGGGGAGCATGGGTTCACGTGAACTCACATAATCCCCTCTAGATGTGCCTCTAATTTGTATGGTATAGTAATGAAAAAAATATTAATGTATAAAAATGAAAATACAATTTTATTTTTTTTTTAACTAAAGCGTACAATTTTTTTAAATAACTAAATAATATATATTTTTAAAAATAAATCGAATGAATTATACATACTCAAAAAATATACACAAAAAAAAATTTCATTTCCCTTGGCAGCCAAAGAGTTTGTATTTTAGTAATTCAAGAAATTTGGGAAATAGAAAAAAGTTAATTTTGTTTTGAAGGAAAAAATATTGAGGGAATAAATATAAAAATAAAAATATTATAAACTTTTTATGTTTCTGATCAAATTTTTCTAACCATTTAGCATTACTTTTTTCTAAAAAAAAGGAAAAAAGACACGAGCATGTGATTTCTGAAAAAAAGAAGTACTACTAGACAAAGCAAGAGGAAATGAAAAAGATGCAAGCTAAACAAAAGGTACATTCTTTAAATATGTGCTTATTAAAGCTTCTTCAACAACCATTACACAACTTGTGGGAAAATTATATATATGGAGAAAAGTCTAATAATTATATGTGTTGTACACAATGGTCCACCTAATCAATGATATAGATGATGGAGTTGAAGCAAATGGTAAAGAATTTGGTGTAATATATTGCTGGTCATATAATTATGGGAAAATGCATAAGTACCCCCCCAGCCTATGCCTGAAATCCCAGAGACACGCCTAACCTTTACTAAGGTCCTATTACCCCTCCGAAATTAATTTATCTATAATATTCTACCCCTTTTCTGCTTACGTGGCACTATCTTGAAAAAAATGTCAACATGCACTGGGCCCACAAAGATAGTGCCACGTAGGCCAAAAAGGGGTAGAATATTACATATAAAATAAGTTCGGGGGGGTAATAGGACCTTAGTAAAGGTTAGGTGTGTCTCTGGGATTTCAGGTATAGTCAAGGGGGGTACTTATGCATTTTCCCTATAATTATTGGTAAGTAGATAGTTGAATATAATTGATAGGGGTTGTCTATTTATTAGGGAGAGACTATAAATTGCTGGTAATTATTACATGATGTAATGTAATTATAATTTTTTTTGTGTTTTAATTTTTTTGTTTCTTTTAAATTCTTTTTTATTTATATTATTCTAAAAATTTATTTATATTTTATATCAGAACTTATGTTATGTTTTCAGTTTCATTTGTTTTATACTTGATAAATTATCTTTTTGTAAAATATTTTAATAATTTTTTATATTTTGTTAATAATATTAATCTTTTTGTCCAATGTCCATGAATTTCATGATGTTAATAAAGATCTTGTACTTTTAGTTTTTATGTTTAATTCAATTAAAATATACTAATTTGAATAAATCAATTATTTTTTCATGATATATTTGTTAAGAACCGAGCCGACTAGCATCCCTTTCCACTGTGCATTTTTCGAACAAAGAAGACGATCGAATTCGCTCTTCAAGAAACTGCTCGCCCCATACCTTATGCCTTATCGGTCCTAAGGATTTATCATCCTTGCGGAAAATGGATATGGGTGCTTGAGATAACCATGTCGAAGAGATAAGGATATAAATTTTAAATAATTAAATTTTATTTTTAAAAATTAATATAATCTTATAATAAAAAAACTTTTAAAACTTGTGGTGTAAAACAATTTTTGAATATTTGTATTGTTATAAATCATTTGATTAAAAGAATCAATAGGTGTTGTATTTGGATCTTCAAACTTAAGACTGAAAATTGAATCAACCACGCCATCGAAAAAGCTGTAATTAAAAGGTTAGCTAAACTCCTTGGAAGAAATCTAATCCAGTTAGATGAATATTGAAGATATAATTAATGTAATGTAACTTAGATTTTCTTTCCTTACATTTCAGACTACTGACAGTCAACATGAACTTAACAACGTTTAATTTGTTTAGCCTAACAGTAGTCTTACAAAATATTTTGCCTTTAAATTGATATTTTCTTTTATTTTATTTTTTATAAAGAATTTTTTTTTATACTTTCGCATTTGTAATTCTAGTGCATTTTTTTTAATACTTTCCCATTTTTATTATATGATTTCTATCATCAATGATAATTCTTCCTTTTATTTTTTAAATTTCTCAACCTAATATTTCAAGAATAAATTTGCTAGCATAGGAAGCGATTAAATAATGTACAATATTAATATTTGAATATAGAAATAAAAAATGAAATTAACCAGTTCTAAGATTTGTAGGAATATTTTTCTTACCAAAGTTAAGAAATTATTTGTTCAAAACTTATTCCTTAACTATGGTTATGATACTAGTTAATGCAATATAATCTTGACCCTTAACAATTAAATAGTACACATGTCTCTCATCTAGATGTGTATTTGACGAAATTGAGGGAAAGGGTAATGCAGGGGAGCCAAATCCATTTGAAACTAGGGAGGATTTCCTTACATTTAGTATTATTATTATTTTGCCGCTTCAATGTTCCAAATTTAAAGGCTAGTTTTGTTTTGTATACTCTTTAATAATTACAATGGAGATTGTGTTAAGGTTATATGTAATTCTCTCGGCCATATATAACGACAGTCTTTGCTTGATTGATTGTAACATGTTTGATTTTTTGGAAAGTGAGATAATGTTAGTTTCATGCATGTTTTAGCTTCTACTATGTCATATAATAACTTATTCTGGTATTTGAAATTAAATTGTAACATTATAATTTGTGTTTTTGGTCTTCTCATCTGAGTCGAGTGTGGTACTTGTGCACATATCATTTATTTAATTTCTGTCCTGTCCGCTTAATTCTTGGTTTGCACACCATTTGAAAATTATCATGATAAATTTTAAATGTGAACTTGAATGAAGTACGATTATTTTCCATTACTCATGTTTCACCAACCTTTGGTGAGGTGCAAAATATTTGTTTGGGAGATTTCAATTAATTTCCTTTGACTTTGCCTTTTAAATTACAATATATCACACTATTTGAAGCTTCAAATACATGTGCTGCTACGTAATCAATGCTTCTACATTGATTGATTACTCGAATAGTTTAACATTCTATTCAATATTTTTTGGTGATTACAGTACTATATATATATATATATTATTAGTAAATTCTGTTATCTTCTTTCAAAATGTTAGTATTAATTAGTTGACTGATATTTTTCATGTTTTTCCCAGGTACTTCAACTATAATAATGTTTTTTATACTTATTATAGTTGATTTAATTTTGATATCATTGGATTGAATTAGCTTTGATACGTCTGTTTTTCATATTTACAGTTGAATTTGAGAAAATGATGAACAATGAGCTTAAACTTCAGCTCAAATTGATCAACAATGGTGATCGAAGTTATTAACAGAGAAGCATTGAATTGGATCTTTCTAGAAACTGAAAATTGTATTAAGAAAAACTTAATGATCAGTACACAAGCTGCATATATATAAGACTCATTGAGACCACTAAGAAAATGTAGTAATCTTTGTTGACTTAAATGCTCAACATACTCCTTCGATTTTTCACAACCACAACTTGGTGAAGGAACTAACACATCATATTCACTCCACAACTCCTTTAATTTTGAGAAATACATTGAGATAGAATTGGTACCTTGCATCAGTGTGGTGATTTCCTTGTGAAGTTTCCAGATCCGAACTCGATTAACCTTATCAAAACTCTCCTTCAAATCCTTCTAGACGAGATGTGCATTCTATGCATAGAAAATCCCAGTGAGGAGATCATCTGATACTGAGTTCATGATCCACAATAAAATTACAGCATTGCACGTTTCTCACTGGTCATGAAGTTCTTCAGGTTGTGAATCCTTCATGCATGTTCCATTTACGAACCCAAGCTTTCTCTTCCCCAATAATGCAATTCACATTGATGTACTCCACAAACCATAGTTTTCAGATCCAGTGAGCTTCACCGGAACAAGGACAGATCCCGGAGAATCCACAGTGCCCAGATACAGATGATGAGTTGATTCAATTTTCACTCCCACCATTGATGCAGTAGCAAGTGAAAAAGAATTAATCGAGCTTAGCGTGAATCCTTGAAGATCTACTTCTCTGATACCATGAGAAAATGATGAACAATGAGCTTAAACATCAGCTCAAACTGATCAACAATGGTGATCGAAGTTATTAACAGAGAAGCATTGAATTGTATCTTTCTAGAAACTGAAAATTGTATTAAGAAAAACTTAATGATCAATACACAAGCTGCATATATATATATATACAATGGGAATATCTAAACTAACCGACTCAACCTCCTACACACTACAGGAAAATTGATTTTAAACAACCAAATTTTAACGAAAGAATATAAATCCAGTTGTTATAGGTATATATATATTACGTCACAATCTTTTTCCCGTCGTTAAAAGGCAATTGTAATATAATATTAACGAAAGGACAATATCCGGACCTTAAGAAAATTAATTCCCAGACGTTAATAATAAAATAATGACACATACTTTTATTTTAATTAAAAACCCATTTTATTTTTAACAATTTATTTATTTTTTAATAAATAACTTATTACTCCCCTCTATTACCCTACCCACCCTCATCAGAACTGTCGGTCTCCCATTACCCCACCCCCTCCATGAGAACATCAAGCTTCAGATATGAACGATATTCTCAATTTTTCCGCTCACAAACTTGCACCACGCACGCCACCTTCTCCATCCCTTCGAAGAGATACATAAGTTTCTCAACACATCGTCCTTCTCTTCCGCTAGAAAGTGAGATACCTAAGGGAGATAACTCAGAGAACTGATTTGTTGGAGAAAAATCAGCAAAACAAACCACAAAATTTGTGGTACCTTTAGCTCCAGGTATCTGTTCAAACTCTTATAAAGGAAATCAATGCCTATTTTTTTTTTTCTAATTGCAGAAGTTAGCTTTCATTTTTTACTTTAAATTTCACCTGATTGTTGTTGTTCTTTGTTGTGTGTGATAATAATTTCGCATCTTCTTGGAGTTCCCTTCTTTTTAAAGTATGTTCTTTTGTTTTGACTATGATTCGTTAGGTGAAAATTCTGACTTTGTCCAATTTTATGTTTATTCTTCATGAATAATCTAGTTGTTTTCAGTAGGTTTTTGGTGTACATGATCTTAAATTATGTATACTAGTCATTGCAAGCATATGTTTGTGTGTACTTTCTGCAGTAGCCTCGATTGACAACAAAATAAGACGCAATAGTGATAATTATTGGATAAATTTGTCAATCTGATAGTTTCTAGGACAAAATTTTCATTATCCTTCACAAGTGTATTTTACCTTATAATATGATACAACTTTTTGTGTAAACTGTAGAGATTAGGTTTTCTTATTCCCATTTTCTTTATTTTTTTTGTTGTTCTGGTCAAAACAGAGTAGTTGTAGCACTAATATGAATTCAAAATACTAACTTTTTTATAACCACAAGAGTGGCCGAGGACCTGACCCTTTATGTACATAGGACACTTTACAATCTTTGCAAAAAAATGTAGCAAGGAGGAATTCTATATATCATCTTTTTGATAATCTATTGTAACTTTAATACAATAACTTACAAAATATTAGCTTTGTCACATCTAAGTCTATTGAAAATTTGGCCCTAGTCTTATTGGTTTTGTTCTATCTGTGTTGCTTTATTACTTTATGATTATGATCTGTATCTACAAGTACAAGTATACATCTTGAATTTTCCCACCGTTGGAATACGATTCATTCTCAAAGCCATTTCTTGGTTAAGCAATAAATAACTCATGATTTGATAACGAGTGACAACAACATTTTGATGTACACATGGAGTTGAGGTTGTAATATTGCCTTTCTTTTTCTTTTTCTTGAACTAGAAGTAGCTCCTTGAGTATTGTCCAGTCATTCAAAGAAAAGACATTTTACTTTAGTTCAGGCACTTACATTATTGTTAAGTTATATTAAATGCTTACATTTTAACATTTCCTTACATTATCGTTAAGTTGATGACATTTTTATAATGCATGGTTCAGCCCTGCTTGGATTGACTCCACTCCCCTGTATTCTACTTCTTTAATTTTAGGTCTACTTAAGACAGCTTCATGTGGTTCCATGGCTTAGGCTAGGCAGACTTTCAAAAATTTAACAGTATGTGCTATTATTAGCATGATTAAACTCTTCAATATATTTACAGTTCAAAATGCATAGCCTGTTTAGGATTTAAAAAAATCCATGTCTTTGTTTAATATCATTTTGGATGTCGGAAAAGTATTGTATACTCTACAATCTATCAAATAGTACTAAATCAATACCTATTGTAAAAGAGGTTTTTCATGTGAAGATCTGACTGTGAATACATGTTCTTTTCCTGAGTATACGTCACCTTTAATTGACAATTCAATGATTCGTTTTCCCCTGAAACTCCAAAGTCACTGCCTCTCTGTGTTATTCTAGTGAGTAGTTGTTGGGTTTAGCAAGGTGTGAATGAGAAATAAAAAGATAAAATGGAAAGTGGAGGAACCAATGAAAGTGGAGGAACCAATTTTGGACGGAAAAATGAAAAGTCATTGCAAAGTGCAAATGAAAATTCATTTTTACCATATTGGAAGAAGAAAGGAAATTGTTGTCCTTATATTAGGAAATACTTCCTTTAGTTCTTAAAGGGTTAAGAAGAAGATGCCCCCTCGCGCCGTCGTCGTCGCTCGCTCGGCCTCGGCCTCGGCTTCGGCTTCGAATTTGGCAAATGATTGATTGATAATATTTTTGGACAAAATTTATTTAATCAATCTTGTTAATTCATTTTCTTTTCTCTTATAAATTAATTCAGAATGTTAGTTAAATAACATAATTAATTTGTTCCTTCCAAAAAGTCATTACTTTTCCCAAAAGACACAACGTTCTGGAAAAAATGGGTCTGAACAGATTTGTCTAAACAGACGCGTTCCTTGCTGTAAATGGCTATAAATAAGAGGTCTTTTTCATTTTTCAAACACTGAAAATTTTTCCTCTCTGCATACATTTTCTTACATAATCAAAATTGTCAATCAACTGAGTATGTGTGTGCTCTTGTTGTTCTTCTTGCTTTCGCTGAAGTTATTGAAGTTTGAGGTACCGTTACTTCTTTAACAGGTTAATCCATTTTATCTTGGGAAAAAATAATCTGCAACCTCAGGTACAGTGAGGGGATTAAATTTCTTAAGGAAGCACAATGGTTTCTGTGGACTCGAATTAAAAATCATTCTGTCTATTTCATCTTTTTCTGTTTCTGTATTTTTGACTAACTTGAATACAGGAGACAACAACCTTAATAAATTTATAGTTTCTGTATTTGAGGTTTCTGGAGATTTAAACCTTTATGGTTTTCTACCCTTTATGGTTTTCTACTCTGTTTGAATTTTTAAAATTCATTCGATTAACGATTAAAAGAACATAAAAACTTTATCGTTAAATTTATTTAATACCTATGTTGGAAATGTTAAGTTTATTCTTAATACTCACATAATCTTTAATGTAGGATTGGTCATGAATGATGCTTTTCAAGTGGCTGCCATTATTGAGAAGTTACCTCCATTATGGAAGGACTTCAAAAACTACATGAAACATAAACGCAAGGAGATGACTGTTGAAGATCTCATAGTAAGGCTGAGAATCGAAGAGGATAACAAGGCCGCAGGAAAGAGGTCACGTGGTAATTCATCAATATCTGGAGTAAATATTGTTGAAGAAGATCCCACAAAATCAAAGAAAAGAAAGAAAACATCTGGTCCAAAGAGCAATCCTCCTAAGAAGAAATTCAATGGAAGCTGCTTCAATTGTGGAAAGCATGGTCACAAGGCTACTGAATGTCGGGGTCCCAAGAAGGACAAGAAGAAGGATCAAGCAAATTTAGCTGAATCCAAAGGAGAGATGGGGGATCTCTGTGCAATGCTTTCAGAATGCAACTTGGTTGGAAATCCAAGAGAATGGTGGATAGATTCTGGCGCCTCATGCCATGTTTGTGCCAACAAAGAATTATTTGCATCATACACTCCAGCACCAACAGATGAGAAGTTGTTTATGGAAAACTCTACTGTTGCAAAGGTGGAAGGAACAGGCAAGGTCCTTTTAAAGATGACATTAAGCAAGGTGGTGACTTTGAACAGGGTCTCGTATGTTCCGGAATTGCGAAAGAACTTAGTTTCTATACCAGTTCTGACTAAGAACAGATTCAAATGTGTATTTGTTTCTGATAAAGTTGTAGTGAGTAAGAATGAAATGTATGTAGGGAAAGGTTACCTCACTGAGGGCCTCTTTAAACTCAATATAATTACAGTTGATATGAATAAAGATTCTGCTTCTTCTTACTTGCTTGAGTCTAAATGTTTATGGCATGAACGTTTGGGACACGTTAATAACAAAACCTTGCGAAAACTGATTAACTTAAATATTTTGCCTAAATTTGAGTGCAATAAATCAAAATGTCAAGTTTGCGTTGAATCTAAGTATGCTAAGCATCCTTATAAGTCTGTTCAAAGGAATTCATATCCCTTAGAACTGATTCACACAGACATTTGTGACATGAAGTCAACACCAACACGTGGTGGAAAAAGTATTTCATAGCTTTTATTGATGATTGCACTAGATATTGTTATGTCTATTTTCTAAATGGTAAGGATGAAGCAATAGATTCATTTAGGCAATATAAAACTGAAGTTGAAAATCAGTTGGATAGAAAGATCAAAATGATCAGAAGTGATAGAAGTGGAGAATATGAATCTCAATTTGCAGAAATATGTTTGGAAAATGGAATCATCCATCAAACTACTGCACCTTACTCTTCTCAATCTAATGGAATTGCGGAAAGGAAAAATGAAACTTTAAAGGAAACGATGAATTTCTTACTTATAAGTTCATATTTACCATAAAACTTGTGGGGGGAAGCTATCCTTACAGCAAATCGAATACTCAATAGAGTGCCGCACACGAAGACACATGTTATTCCATATGAGAAACGAAAAGGTAGAAAACCCAACTTGAAATATTTCAAAGTGTGGGGGTGTCTAGCCAAAGTCCAGGTTCCTATACCTAAGAGGGTGAAAATAGGGCCTAAGACTATTGATTGTGTATTCATTGGATATGCCACAAATAGTGAGGCATGTCTATTTTTGGTTCATAAGTCTGAACATCCGGATACTCATGATAATACGGTAATGGAATCAGATAATGCTGAATTTTTTGAACATATCTATCCGTATAAAACTAGACTTGAGTCATCGAGTGGGATGTCTAAACAACCTCGAGAAGAACCAAAAGAGAATGAAACCAATGAAGAGAGTCCAAGGTGCAGTAAACGTCAAAGAACATCTACTTCATTTGGAATTGATTTTGTAACATTCCTTCTTGAAAGTGAGCCTCAAACATTCAAGAAAGCAATGTTGTCTAGCAACTCAACCTCTTGGAAAGAGGCTGCCAATAGTGAGATTGAATCAATCTTAAGCAATCATACTTGGGAGTTGGTTGATCTTCCTCTAGGGAACAAACCCTTGGGTTCAAAGTGGATCTTCAAAAAGAAGATGAAAGATGATGGAACTATTGATAAATATAAAGCAAGACTTGTTATNGGAGTTGGTTGATCTTCCTCTAGGGAACAAACCCTTGGGTTCAAAGTGGATCTTCAAAAAGAAGATGAAAGATGATGGAACTATTGATAAATATAAATCAAGACTTGTTATCAAAGGCTTTAGACAGAAAGAAGGTCTTGATTATTTTGACACATACTCGCCAGTGACTAGGATTACATCAATTCAGATGTTAATTGCCCTAGCTGCAGTATACGGTCTTGAAATCCATCAAATGGATATGAAACCCGCCTTTTTAAATGGAGAGCTGGAGGAAGTGATTTACATGGAACAGCCTAAGGACTTCGTAGTTTTTGGTAAAGAAAAGAAAATGTGCAAACTTGTTAAGTCACTTTATGGACTAAACACAAGCACCGAAACAATGGCATGCAAAGTTTGATCAAACCATGTTGTCAAATGAATTTAAGATCAATGAGTGTGATAAATGCGCTTACATTAAAGACACTCCGAATCAGGAAGTCATTGTATGCCTATATGGGGATGACATGCTGATAATGAGCAAGGACATTACCAATGTAAAAGCTACTAATCATTTGCTCGCTAGTAAGTTTGATATGAAAGATCTAGGAGTAGCCGATTTGATATTGAGAATTAAGATTCACAGAACTCCTAACGGTCTAGCATTGTCTCAATCTCATTATATTCAAAAGGTACTTGAAAAGTTCAAGTATTTGAATTTCAAAATGGCAAAGACCCCAATTGATGTGAACCTTAATCTTGCTAAGAATAAAGGTGAAAGTCAGTCTCAATTGGATTATGCCAGAGTATTGGGCAGTTTGATGTATGCTATGAATTGTACTCGACCAGACATAACCTGCGTAAACTGAATCGATACATAAGTAATCCCAATCAAAATCATTGGTTGACAATGAAAAGAGTTTTGGGGTACTTAGAAGACACTCAAAACTATGCTTTGCATTACAACAAATATCCAGCAGTTCTTGAAGGATATAGTTATGCAAATTGGATTACTCGGTCACCTGAAATGAAATCCACAAGTGGATATGTTTTCACTATTGGTGGAGGAGCAATATCTTGGAAATCATCCAAACAAACATGTATAGCTCGCTCTAAATGGAGTCTGAATTCATCACCTTAGACAAGGCAGGTGAAGAAGCTGAATGGCTCCAGAATTTCATAGAAGATATTCTGTTTTGGCCCAAACCTATGGCCACTATATGCATACACTGCGATAGTCAAGCTGCAATAGGAATGGCTGGAAGTGTTATGTATACCGGGAAGTCTCGTCACATAAAACGAAGACATAACTCTGTTAGACAACTACTCTCTAGTGGAATTATCACAATTGACTATGTAAAGTCAAAAGATAATGTGTCGGATCCACTTACAAAGGCCTAACTAGAGAGGGAGTTGAGAGATCATCGATGGGAATGGGACTATGGCCGAGAACAAGTCATCGTGTTGGTAACTCTACCTAGAAGACTGGAGATCCTAAGATCTAGGTTCAAGGAGACCAAACAAAGTCATAAATGGCGGTTCAACATTGTCAAAACTTATTTTATGGTCCATTCTCATGATGAAACAATGTTCAGTAACCATGAGAAAGGCATAAGGACTTTTTAATGGTTTCTAAGTTTGATACATGGTATATCAAATAGTGTATCTACGGGATAACACAGTTATAAACCACCTATGTAAGTGTGAAGTGTAAGTCGCTTCAAGGAGAATCCGGTAAGGCCGGTTCTCTAAGCACTTATTAACCGAGATGTGTTCAAGGCTGAAACGAACAAAACAATGAGAGCCAAAAATAGTTCAAGGGTTAATTGTGTGACTTATGTTGTCTAGGTATACACCAAAGCTCGACGGTTCAAAGATATCAAATCTACCAATTGACCGAGTATATCCGATATATGTTCACTATGGAAAGTTTAAAGGGAAACCTACTTATCCAGATGTGATTAACCCTTACTTACAAGACACACAAGTATTTCATGCATATGTTTTAACTATAGCCATTCCCCATTCATGTGGGGGATTGTTGGGTTTAGCAAGGTGTGAATGAGAAATAAAAAGAGAAAATGGAAAGTGGAGGAACCAATGAAAGTGGGGGAACCAATTTTGGAGAGAAAAATGAAAAGTCATTGCAAAGTGCAAATGAAAAGTCATTTTTACCATATTGGCAAAAGAAAGGAAATTGTTGTCCTTATATTAGGAAACACTTTCTTTAGTTCTTAAAGGGTTAAGAAGAAGATGCCCCCTCGCGCCGTCGTCGTCGCTCGCTCAGCCTCGGCCTCGGATTCGGCTTCGGCTTCGGATTTGGCAAATGATGTGATTGATTGATAATATTTTTGGACAAAATTTATTTAATCAATCTTGTTAATTCATTTTCTTTTCTCTTATAAATTAATTCAGAATATTAGTTAAATAACATAATTAATTTGGCGCAACGAATTATTTGAACTTCGTGCGTAATGGTAAATTCATTTGAAAGGATTTGTTTCTTCCGAAAAGTCGTTACTTTTCCCAAAAGACACAACGTTCTAGAAAAAATGAGTCTGAACAGACGCGTTCCTTGCTGTAAATGGCAATAAATAAGAGGTCTTTTTCATTTTTCAAACACTGAAAATTTTTTTTCTCTGCATACATTTTCTTACATAATCAAAATTGTCGATCGACTGAGTCTGTGTGTGCTCTTGTTGTTGTTCTTGCGTTCATTGAAGTTATTGAAGTTTGAGGTACCGCTACTTCTTTAACAGGTTAATTCGTTTTATCTTGGGAGGAATTAATCTGTAACCTCGGGTACAATGATGGGATTAAATTTCTTAAGGAAACACAGTGGTTTCTGTGGACTCGGATTAAAAATCATTTTGTTTATTTCATCTTTTTCTGTTTCTTTATTTTTGACTAACCTGAATACAGGAGATAACAGTAGTCACCAATAAACCTTCTCCTATGGGTAACAAATGGGCATTTAAGTTTTCACATCTCCATGATGTCATTCGCAACACGTTATACACCAAAAAGTAGCATTATTTCCCTTGATTCTTCATGTTGTTTTGCGAATGCCTTCACATTTGTTAAGGTTGCAGTCAATTACTACACAATCTATTTTTTTCTGTCTGATCTTGTTCTTTTGTCTGATATTTTCCGTGTGTAGGTACTTTCAAATTGAATAGGAGTTAAGAATTAACATAAATTACTGTTGAGAATTAATATGTCGCATTCAGGGTTCATACATCCTTCTTTTCTCCCTATATTTTTTCTTTCTTAGAAACTGGATAACTCTTTTAAATTAGGCAATACATATAGCATTGGAAAGACTACTGAAATTGTGTTTCTCTGATTTCATGTAGCTGATTGATTTTTTTTGTAGGCTCTTTGTTTCATTTCATATTTTATTTTCTATGAAGTGCATCTCATTTACGCTTATTTCTTTCTTGGTTGATGTAGACTTTGATCTAAATCTGTCGGTGGTGCTTCTTGTTGTTGAAAGCGACTGCAAAACTACTTTTTTGAAGGCTCTGTGTTGATTGGTTTTGTAAGGTATGTTTTTTTCTTTTTCTAAACATTTCTTCTTTACTGATCTGTTTTTGAAAATATTTCACGTATTTGTCCAATTTTATTTTTTTTTTGGCAATAAACTGTAAATATTATTACCACAAACCAGCCAAAGTTTTAACAATACAGCGAAAGAACTAAAACATCTACTTAAAACTACCATTTTAGAAGGATTCCCATTAACAATCGGGAATCAAAAACTAAGAACTCAACTTCTCAACTAAGTTTATACACTTCCTACCCTTCTTGGTGGTTTTCACCAGGCATAGTCTTTCTTTATCGACAAACTTTATTTGTTGTAGTATATCTTTCTGTTGTGCATTGTAGTCTTTAAAGATTTTCTGATTACTGGCTTGGTAGATATAGTAAATCACAGCTCCATACACTGCTGCCACTATCTCTTTCTTTAACTTGCTCCAATGTCTTTGTTTGATCCATTGCAAACTTTCCACGACATCTGCTTGTGGGATTTGAATCCCCAGCCATACTGAAACTTCCCTCCACAATTCTCTTTTCCATTGACTTGATATAAATAGATGAGTAGAGTCCTCTTCAAACAGTTGATCACAGAGTACACAACTTGTACTTTCACATTGTATCCCCATAGACGTTAATCTATTTCTTGTCAACAATTTCTTCTGATTAGATAACCTCAATATAAACCTATGCTTAGGTTGCATTACCCTAGTCCAAATTAGAGCAGTTGTGTCCAGAGTTATTCCTGTTTCGATCATAGTCGTGTAGCTCTTAGTAATAGAGTAGTTAACCAGATGAAGTTATAGTATATCTGTTACTTCTATGCCATCCTATCATGCTCATTTTCAACTTGTTGAGTCTCCTCCAATACCAACTGCTTTCATTAGGAGGTTGATGAGTCGAAAAGTAATCTTCATTTTTCATATAAATTCCATGGATCTATTTCACCCATAGAGCTTCCTTTTGGTGATATAACAACCATATCAACTTCCCTACAATTGCTTTATTCCAGTGTTGACAACTTCTGATATTGAGCCCTCCTTGAGTTTTGGGCTTGCACACATTATTCCATACCACAAGTGCAATCTTCCTTGTGTTTTCATTGCAACCCCACAAAAACTCTTTGCATTTCCTGTCCACCTCCTTTATAATGCTCTGAGGTAGGATGAAAACTGAACCCCAAAAGTTGTCCAAATTTTTTTGGTCATTTCTTTTGCTATATTTTTTAATCGGATCTTATCTGCCATTTATTAAGAGGTACTGGTGGTTGCAATCTTTTAGTGTGTTCCATCGACTTTTGAGTAATGGTAACTACCGCTGTCCAAACTTTAATGTGTTCAATACAGGTAATAAAAAATTGCAGAACTGTAAGAAAATTTAAATGCTACAAAAAGAAAAATATAAAATATTTCACCTTTTTTTGTTTAGTCTTTACATACTCTTCTGTAAATATAATGGGATCAGTTTATAGGACCTATCTAACCTTTGTTTGTAAGTTTATAAATTTGTTGTGAACCTACTTTGTATATTCAGTTCCTAACCATAAATGTAGAGACTATAGACCAGATCATCTTGATGAGTTTTCCAACTTTACAAGAATTTCAATTGAACTGTGGATTTTTGAGCTGAAATTTTACATAAATAACATATGTTGTGAATATCTTGGTCATTGTTTCAGAGTTTAGTTGCAAGCAGGTCTTGGTATATTCCTCATGTAATCACCATTCGATTCCCTCATTTGCTTTAAAATCATCTGCAAAGTTTGTTCTGCCATACATTCAAGAAAAAGAGTAACCATAATTAGATTTACATTATGGTTCCTAACGTTTTTTAAGAAGTAAGAAGTTGTATTAATAGTTATCATGGAGATGCAAGATAGCCACAAAGAAAATAGTTGATAACTTTAGAATTGCCAAAAAAATAATTGAGATCTGGAAGTTAAAACTTATAGCAAAAACTCAAAGTTGTTTAACTAATAAGAGGGAGCTAATGATGTCTATTGGGGAAATAACATCATTTACAGAAGATTTTTTATAAATAACTAAACATATTATTGATGTTTAGAATGTACATTCAATAGTTATTATTTTGAAATATTTGGTCTTACTATTTATATGTTGAATTTTCTTGAATTGCTAGATTTTTGTCATGTAATTTGACTATTCAAGTCTGTCTAACCTTGTTTTTACCATCTTTTGAGTACCTGGTTGTTATACTAATGTATTGTTATATCTATTTTGCATGCATGAAGATTATGGCTCCTAATAAACAATGGATGGAACTTATTTACGATAGACTTTCTAATGCTTATACAGATGGGGTAGATAATTTCTTGGATTATGCTTTTACAAAATTAGGAGAACCAATGTCGATCCGTTGTCCATGTATTAAATGTGGTAATGCAACTTCTAGAACACGTGTTGTAGTTATGTCACATTTAATAGTACATGAGATAATACCAAGTTATACTCTTTGGGATCACAATGGGGAGATGTCAGGTGAAGCACAATTAGATTTTGAATTTATAGATGATAATGGCATTGAAGAGGATGATGGTGAGGATGAAATAATGTTGACACCCAATTTTGGACCTCCACAATATATATTAATCATCGAGTTTCATAAATTCGAAATGATTTGAAATAATTGACTTATAAAGTTCAAAATATTTTTCAAGTTACTTCTAATTAATTTTACCATTTTTATAATTTTTAAGTAATATATATGTTTTATATAATTTTGTATATAATTAGTATATTTTATAAACATTTCGAAATCATCTCAAAAAGATTTTAATTTTAGTAAGTATTTTATTAAATTAATTTAGTTTAAATTATGATTATAATTTTGAATCATTAATTTACAATTAAGTTAGTTATTTTATTTTGTTAAGATTAAGAAGCTCGTTAATTAATTAATATTAATTCGTTTTATTTGGGATTTAGCCGAATTTGTTAATTTAACTCAATTTGACTCTTTCTTAAAACTCCAAGATCTAACCTATCTTTGACCTCACCTAAAGTTCATTAAAAGACCAAGTTTTGGGCCTTTTCCTCCCAAATTCAACCGACCCTGCCCACAAAATACAACAATACAATACAACAACATACGCACGACCCAAACAGCACCCCCGACCCACCCCCATACGCATGCTCTTCTTCCTCACCGAGCAAAATCGCGAAGAACTCCCAAAACTAGTCCAACAACAGCGAACCAAGCCCAGAAATCGTAAACCAAGTAAGCTGCAAATCCAGTCCAGAAACGTGATCCAAATCGTGATCCAGCAATCTAGCGACCCAAGTCCAGCTCGCGCATCTGTCTCCCTCTCTCCCTTATCCTCTCCGTACGGGAATAATCCAGGTGTCTCCATCTTCTTGTCTCTTCGTCCTTTCCCTTGAATCGGACGGATACCATTCTCATTCCGTTGAGAATGGTACGAATTCCAGTTGTTGGCAACCTTATCCTCAAGGGAGGTTTGAACTTCAAATTTGAATTTCACCCAATTTCCCCCCATTTCAGCTTTAGTTTCTTCTATAAAAGTCCCTCTTTGCCTTCAGTTTAAGGTTGGACAAAATAGAGTTGGAAAATATGGATTAGAAAAGTAGAAAAATAAGGTCGATACTTAGACATTAGATACAACATTATAGAGAAAATACAAAGGTTTTCGAGTCTAAAATAGACCTAAAAATTGACAAGCAAGATATAGGGCACTTAAGTTTCGGTTTCGTTTTGAATTCGACTTTCTTGTTGTTGTCTCGATTTCTCATTCTAGTGGTGGAATCGTCATCGTGGCTAGCTCGTTCTCATCTTAGTCGCTGCCCAAAAGGAGGTAAATTCTTTCTTAGCTTTGTTAATTCATCGTTCTTCTATGTGTTCTGTTTATGTGTTCTTAGTTTTGTTTTATGTTTCTATAGGTTAGAATTTGGTTGACGAGTATTATCTAGAGCAATGCTCCTCTATTTATTTTGTTAGTATTTTACTGTTATAGTCACTAATCTTCTTAGCTTATTTGATTATATTCCGGTTACTCGTTTGAATCATCCATCAAGATTAATGTTTATCTTGGGTTTACCCCTCTTATTTGTTCGATAATAGGCGTCTGAATTCGTGTTTGTGCATCTAAGAAATGTCAAATGCATTGGTGCGATTTCTCTGTCTAGAGCTACTGTTTGCAAAGTTGTATTTTTTTTTTGTCTAGTATTTCTTCTTTGACATGATGGTGTCCATGTTTGCGCTTCTTCATAGTCGATATTTGTTCAAGTTCTAACTTGTTGGTAACCTGTCTAGGCATAGTTTCGAGTCCATTTCAGTGGGTGTTGCTTCGAAATGAGTTCTAAATCTGCGAATCTTCTTAGTCTTAATTCAAAAAATGTGCATGTATTCAACTTAAGGCTAATCTTGTTCCTGGTTTCTGCATATACTCTTGTGGCTTAATATTTTCTTAAGCTTGTGGGCTGTGCAAAGTTTTCCTTTCATATCCATTTGAATTTCAACTACTCGTTATGCCATCTTAGATTGATTTTATGCTTAGTATGGTGTTGGGATTAATGGTTTAGTGCTTCTAATATATGTGTGACAGCATATTGGTCTCTTCTTATGTGATCTCTTTAAGTGTTTTGAGTAAAGTTGGAGCAAATATCTGATTTACTGTTCAAGTATAGCTTTCTCTATTTGTAGCCAATTGTTTTGTTAATATTGTTATGCCTCCAACTTCCGCCTTAATTTAATTTATTGGTTTGGTTGTTAAATCTAGTAGGCTACAATTTCCACTCTATTGAAAGAATTTAGACTTAGAACTTGTTGATATGAAAAAACTCTCCAATTTAAATATGGGGTGAAGTCGAATTATTCTTTTGGTTGAGATTTCTGCCCTTTTGGGAAGATTGTTGTTTCGTATTTAACATAAGCATTATTTCTTCTATTTAACTAGTTTTCTCGCTGCTCCTCCACACTTTATTTGTCGTGATTAATGTTCATAGGATAGTGGCTTGGTGTTGTTTCTTTTTTCCTAAACTGTTCTTCATGGCAATGATCTTACATCCTCCCCTTTTCCTTTAACCTGTGCTATTAAGTGAATATCGTATATTTGTTAATCAATTTTGTTCAGTTCAATTAAACCGTGACTAAGTTGAATTCAAAAGCTTGTAAACCTCTTTTATTTATATGTTGTGGAAGCCTTCGACTTATAATTTAAGCATGAAATGACTCTGTTTGATTTTAGCGTTTCTTTCTTGATCTAGACTATAGTTTCCCTTAGATACTTATTTTGTTGAAACTTTTGGTTTGACAACAGTAGCCTTCTGATTCTGTCCCGTTGTTCTGGATGAATTTTATCTCATTAAATTGTGTTGATACATTGTTTTAACTATACTCTTCTTTGGAAAATTTTCACTAATCTTCTTTAGTTGTTTTTTTTTTTCATTCTATGCAACTGTTATCTCTATTTGTATATCATGAAATGACACCTTAGAGTTCTCCATTATTCTTTTCTTTAGCTTAAATGGAGATTGCTTAAGTTCTGTGTCCATTTCAAATCAAGAGTTCTCATTTACTTGTTTGTTAATATGTTGGGAATTTTGGATGTCTACCTTGTTTGATAGAAAAACATATTGTTATTTAGATATGGTTACTTGTATAAGATGTCTACTTATCCTTTTCTTTTCTCTCATTTACATGATCACTCTCTCGTCGGAGTCCAAGTTGGACTCAAATCCATTTCCTTTGCATTTTGAACCGGGCCACGGAGGCCCAAGTTCATTCTCTTTCTCGAGTCAACCCTCAATTACCAATAATGGAGCAGACGAACAGGTCCAATTGAAACCAAAAAGGGCTAGAAAACTAAAAATGCAGGTCCCGGGAGCCGAGATATACTAATATACAGTGTGATACAACGATATACACTCAATGTATACGCTGTATAAATGTAGAGAAATGGGCCCAAAGAGCCCTAAGAATTCAGCTTTGTATTTTGTTATTATTGGGCTTATGCCCCTTTTATTTTAATTAGGGAAAAGGATCAAATATGCCGCTAAACTATTCGAAAAGATCTAGATACACCCCCGTTTAAAGTTTGGCTCACTCGTGCCCTCGCCGTCCAACTTTTCGTCTAGATATGCCCTTAGGGACGTTAAACGCCAAATGGAATTGCAACGTCATTTTTACATTACTACGTTGCATTGGAAAATGGTCAAATATACCCCTAAACTATTCGAAAAGGTCTAGATATACCCCCCTTTTAAATAAACTACCCGACCCGTTTTCAACAATTTTTTTTAAATTTTTATTTTTTTGGTAAATTCCAAAATTGAGTAATTGACTAATAAAAAATAGGAAAAATATATAAAATTAACGTAAAAAAATTCACAAATAAATATAGTAACCTTAAATTCAACAATTTCAACAATTTTTTTAAATTTTTATTTTTTTCGATAAATCATGAAAATGAGTAATTGATTAATAAAAAATATGAAAAATATAACCTAAAAATTCAGCATAAAGTCATTTTCATATTTTTCATATTTTTTACTAATCAATTACTCATTTTCATGATTTATCGAAAAAAATAAAAATTTTAAAAAATTGTTGAATTTAAGGTTACTATATTTATTTGCGAATTTTTGGCGTTAATATTATATTTTTTTCATATTTTTCCTATTTTTTTATTGGTCAATTACTCATTTTCGGGATTTACCGAAAAAAATAAAAATTGTTGAAAATGGGTCGGGTAGTTTATTTAAAAGGGGGGTATATCTAGACCTTTTCGAATAGTTTAGGGGTATATTTGACCCTTTTCCAATGCCACGTGGTAATGCAAAAATGACGTGGCAATTCCATTTGGTGTTTAACGCCCATAAGGGCATATCTAGACGAAAAGTTGGACGACGAGGGCACAAGTGACCCAAACTTTAAACGGGGTATATCTAGACCTTTTCGAATAGTTTAGGGGCATATTTGACCCTTTTCCCTTTTAATTATTATTACCTTGTTAGTTTGTAGGACAGGTGGAATTGGGCCAAAGGCCCAAAACGAAATTAGGCTCAAGTACTGACCCAGGCGGACATAAAACCGGACTTGGGCCTAAATCTCTTTCCTTTTATCATCCAGATGCCTTGGTTGTTTACTTGTTATTATTTGCTAATAATTTTAAGGTTTTCGAAATTAAATTCCCCAAAAGAATAACTGTTTTGTGTTAACTATTAAAAATTAAACAAATATTTATTTTTACTTGACTTTAGAATATTTACCTAAATATTATCCTTATAACATTTCCCCTTTCCCCCTTAGTTATTTTAAACTCTTAAATTGTTAATTTCCTAAAGTTGTTAAGCAAGCTTATCTTTTAAAAGTATTAGCCAAATAGTTAATTATCGAATAATCGCATGTTAGCGGGCATTTCGGGTGCCTTTAAATCCTTCCCAAAATGCTAATATGAACCACGAACCCCCTTTTAATATTTTCATTGGATTTCTGTTTTAATCTTTTGGAAAAATTGTTTTCTTAATTTTACTTTAAAAATTAAGTGGCGACTCTTAAAACCAGTCTAATATATTTTCAAAATAAAACAGAATGACGACTCTGCTGGGAAGTTGAATAAGTTCTAACCTTAAAATTATCTTATTTGGCTATTTGTTTAAATTGCTTAATTGTTTTAATTCTTGTATATTATAAATTGTGGCATTCATGGCATCGATTCCGTCAAACGGCAAATAGTTTGCATCAGAAAAAAGGCAATTATGTGGCTTTCCACGACTGTCCTTCAAAAAAGTACATTTGTATTCTTTTGAAGTGATAAACGAATAGTTGGCTTGTGGTCATCCAACGTCGTTTATTCTACTTCACCCCGTAGTTTGTCCAATTCGGGTAACCATGTCTTGTCTAAACCAACTCTTAGTCAACTATCGTAGAGCGAAACCAAATCCCTTTTAGCACATTGAACTAAGACGACCCAACACCCAAGGTGTGTTGGGCCCATTAGAGAGACCACCTTGAGTTCAAAACGGTCCACGACCTAAACAGATGATCATACTTATATGTTAAATTTGAAGGATACATACGTTGTTTGAAGAATCATTGTCCCTTGGGGGTAAGGAGTAGATTATAGCTTATTCTAGTTGAAGAAAAAGATTTACAAGCTACTAGCCCATCCAAAGACGTCAGCATTCGGAGATGAGAAAAAATTCAGATCGAAGGATCTTCCATGTAGGCATAGCTTAGGATGGTACCCCTGCGTGGGATTGATAATTTGTATCACTTTCCTCTATTATGTATCCCCATTCAGTTTATTCATAGAATTTGTGTAATTTGGATTTTAGGGGGCAATGAAATGTTTCAAATGACGTATACATCCCTCAAATCATTAGACCTATCCTTGGCATAAAAGGGTCACATATCTATTTAGAGTGCGCAATATCTTTTTGTGTGCTACATTATTACCTGCTTGTGTGAATATGTTGCTTTATTTGGAGATGTTCTAGCTCACTCCTATTGGAAATATTTTAGGACCACTAAGCATAAATATTAAGTCACTATCAACGTGCGTCCAAATACTCTTCGAATCTTTGTTTTCCAACAAAATTCAAACTTCATTTTTCAAATCTTACTTTCTCATTTATGAAAAAAGGTTAACCCTATATCTCAAGTCGAAAAGAAATTCAAGGGCTGAACTACGTAGGACCTGAATTCTTCTGCTTGAGATACCTAGGCAACCTATCAAGGCTTGGTCCCCATTTTTGAAATTCTTTTTATCTTTTCCAACTCTTACAGGGAGATTGAAATTTCATCTCAACCGAAAATCAGAAGTGTCAAAAGGACCTTGGCTCCACACAAGTCAACCTTCCTATTATTCACTAATTCCAAAATCAAATAGACAATTTTTTGTCTATTTAGTCATCTCCTATATTTGTGGGCTAGTTTATCTTCGAATGAAGCGACTCTTGTATTACCTATTACCTACACAAACTAACACATTTATCTTTTGAGTTATTTTTCTTTGTCAGGTACTCAAAACTGATTTGTGTTAAGAAATTGGTTGAACATTCAAAGTTCTCAAAGATTCCTTCTCTAATTGAAATTTGTTAAAAGGAAAAAGAAAATGACTCAAACTAGTGAGAATACAGGCCTGACTGAAGTTGCTATAGTTTATCCCTCTACCGTTGAACAAAATGAGTTAATTGCACAACTAATGCAATAGTTTGCTGAATTGAGGGTTGAGCTCTAGAAAAAACAAGATTTGTCAATTTCGACTGTCGATCACTGTCGATGTCAACATCTAGGCGATGGAAGATTTACACTCCATATTACTCCTCTGAATTCAAACTCGGAACATGTCCAGAATAACCCACCCACCAACCTTGCTCAAAATCCCTCAACTATCAACTTAACTACCCCAAATCTTCAGCAGACCAACACTTCATACCAAACACCACCTCCTTTTCAAAGCCTGAATCCCAACCCTCAAGTCTTCCATCCCCCTCAAAATCAAAATGCTAACAACTCTCAAACATTCCCTCCATTTCAAAGCCTAAATATCAACAATCCTCAAACATCCCTTTTCATGTACCAGACCCCTGCAAAAGGCATTCAAAATCCACCAAATGCTCAACCCTTACCTCCAAAATTCACTTTTGATATCCCAGTCCAAACCGAACCACACCTTCACTAAACTGCCTATTCCGAACTTGACCACTACAAAGAGAAGGAGAAGGAGTGGAGGGCCAATGAGAAAAATACTAAGCAGACCATGAAGGAAGAGATTGCAAAAGTGATAAAAGAACTTGATTACTGTACAGAAGTTGTGGGGCTAAACTACAAAAATTTATGCATTCATCCAGATTTGGACCTTTCGGAAGGGTTCAAAGTGCCAAAGTTCATCACTTTTAATGGAACTGGAAATCCTCTAAAACATCTAAAAGTTTATTGTGATCAACTCATGGGATTGGCAAAAATGAAGCATTATTGATGGGTCTCTTCAGTCGAAGTTTAAATGGAGAAGCTCTAGAGTGGCTTACATTACAAGAATTAAAGCAATGGACTAGTTGGAATGCACTCGCAAAGGATTTCACTGAAAGATTTGGACATAATGTAGAAGTTGCCCCTGATCGCTACTATTTGGAGAAGGTCAAACAGAAGTCCATAGAAAACTATCGAGAGTACGCTCTTCATTGGAGAAAAGAGGTTGTAAGAGTTCAACCTCCCATGCCTGAACGTGAGATGACTGAAATGTTTATTTAAACTCAAAAGCCTGAGTACTATGAGAGAATGTTGTGCATGATGGGACAAAAATTTGTTGAGATTGTTAAGGTGGGAGAAGCTTTGGAAGATGGTTTCAAGTCTGGAAATGTCACAAACCTTGCTGCATTGCGATCTAATGGCAAAGCTATCAGAATTAGTGATATGAATATACCAAAAGGAAAAGAAGAAGAGGTATCGGTTGTCATGGCGACCCGTATGCAGTCGGCCCAACAAAGAAAATATCAAAACCGCCATCTCAATCAGAAAAAATTCCCTCGTCCAAATTTTAGGAAGTCTCCTATGGTATTTACACCACTAAGGGAATCTCAAACTCAACTTTATGAAAGGTTGAAAGCAATGGGTATGCTCCATACTATAGTAGGAGGACCGGCTAATCCTTTGGGAAAATTTTACAGGGCCAATCGAAGATATGCTTATCATTCAGGAGCTGTTGGACACAACACTAAGAATTGTTCAACCCTCAAACATAAGATTCAAAATATGATCAACAACAATTTGATCAATATTGAGGAAACCACATCAAGGGATAACATATTGGATGCTTAAGAGTGAGTGCAAGACATTTCTGAACAGAGTCGTTTGAAGATATTCGGTCGAAAAGAAGTATGCCCAATGTCGGCCAGAATTCTGCATATGAAGTTATTGTTATATTTCTTTTGGAAATGCATATTTTAATCCCTTTCTTCCCATTTTATTGCACATTTCTTGTAATGAACTACGTCTGACCTGAATTCTCAAGACTGAGATACGTAGGTGGCCTATGTTGGCCTCGGTCACCCTTTTATTCAACTTCCAATATTTCTTTGTACTTGGAACTACGTTTGACCTGATTCCTGCCTGAATGGGATATGTAGGCGCCATAACGGCTTAGTCATATTCCCCGTAAGATTTCCAATTTTCTTTATAATGGAAAGTGGGACAGAATTTTTGAGAGGATCTCAAAAATTCATTTGAACATAGACTTCTCCAACAAGTCAAGACAGAAGATCAAAATGCAATTGGATAGGTTTTTTAAGTGGATCTCAAAATTCCACAAGATGACATTTTCTAGAGAATCAAGCTGGAAATCATGTTGAAATGTGCAATTGGGACAGAATTTTTGAGATCACCTCAAAAATTCCACAAAAATGTAATTTGTTAAAAGACTTATACTTATTATTATTGAGGCAAACTGGGACATTATTTTGAGGAGGGACCTCAAAATTCCAGAATGACCAACCTTAGAATTTACAAAGCAAGTTACAAGATTTTCCCATATTTTAGACCGGGACATCATTTTTGAGGAAGGTCCTAAAAAATTCCATCAAGATTACATTTCGGAGAGCGGATGAGAGTGCAAGTCAACTGCATGAAGAAGCATGGAGACACTACCAACACAAATCAGTCTTTCAAACAAAGAATTTTTCTTTGGATGCCGGAACATCGAAGTCACAGAAATGTAATGTCAAGCTGTCAAGTGTGACAAAAGGCATCATTTACACCCATCGTGGCTTCATCAACAAAACTTAGAAATCTTTCAATCTTATTTTATCTTCATTTCATTATGTTGCCTCAAGTGATTTATAAACAATTTCTTTTTATTTTGCAGGAATATTGAAGACAAACGCTAATAGATTCTTCCAAAGTTTTAAGAAACAACATGTCGAAGATCGCTAGTGACAAGTCACGATCAAAGTCACAATTAGGCTCACCACAGTCTGATCTTGATAAAATGAATGACTTAATCTAGCACTTTATCTTTAATTTTATTCTTTACTTCATCGTCGATACTAATTTTTCATGTCCAGCTTTGTAGGTGATAGTATTGGTAAAGTCAGAATCATCTGTGAAATTGACATTAAATCTGAAGATAATCAAAAGCGACACTATCTTAGAAGTGTTGCAAGGGAAAATCACCAAGTCCATCACATCAGAAAAGATGTTGGAGATCGTAATATCCTCATGATGGTCGAAGCTATCAAATCGTGACAAGTTTTCGATAATGATTGAATATTTCCGCAACAAACTCAAATTTTGTTGAGTTTGTTAAGGAAGGCGAGAGTGACTTTAATCTTCATGTGAAAGAATTAAGCCATTCACCTCGATAATTCTATCTTTTAAAAAGAGAGTTGTAGTTGCGACATGCATATACATTGATATGCTTTTTTTAGTATGATTGTCAAGTAGCAATTTAGGCATACGTGTTTCTTGACAATGTCAGGGTTGAGATTTCAAAATTTGTTGGGAATATTATCAAGCCTCCACCTCGTTACAGTTGGAATATTATCGAGCCATCCACCTCGTTATAGCTGGATCATTATCAAGCCATCTGGCTCGCTGTAGAGATCATCGGAGTTTGCCATGCACAAAACAAGCAATGACATCTCCAAATCCTTAGTATGAGTTATAATGAACAGACGGTGTTCGAAAGCGGTATCCATTATCTTTTACTCTCAATACTTCTTTATTTGCTCGTCTAGTTGAAAATGATGTTTATGCCTATTCATAAAGAAATACTCATTTGTTATATGAATGATTTTTCTTTATTTTTCGACTCAAACCGCTTGCTAAAGCGGCATTATGTCTACTAATTATTTACTTTGAGTGTGCAAACATATACTGAACATACTTATGTGACATCTTTCACAACAAGAGTAACTGAAAAACATCGTAAGAGATGCTACCACTTTTTCCAATTACAGTTTCTACTAACAAGTTTATTTTAGTCTTTGTCGAGAGCATCCAAGAGGATGAATTCATAACCACAGATGCGAACGACATCAACAAGGATGTAGCACAACGTGGAACTTTTTCTTAGCAGCGAACTGAGACATAGTTCGAGGAGGAGTATCAAACTCTCAAGACATGAGTTGAGGAACGATTTCCACCACAATCAAACCACACCCCTATCAAAAGGCATGTGGGCTTTTCTTTGGATTTATCAGTTTCAGTTTTGCATCTGGTAAATTTTGATTTTCATCGGGAGCAACTTTCTAATTCAAGTGATAATACACCAAGAGCTTTGGAAATTATGTTTGTGCAAGTTTTTACTTATGGATGTGAAGAGCTCCGCATTCATGGCTAAGAGGCTGCAAGCCTCTTTTTCATACTCAACTTGTTTGTCACTCTTCAAAAACCAAAGGTTATCTTAGCATAATCGATTTTCTTTTCAAACGATCGAGTGAAACTACAAGCAGCCTGATTCCCTAAGTTGAGGGATATGTAGGCGGGCCAATGTTGAAAACTCGGCTGTATTCCAACATTCTCTCTTAAAATCTTATTCCCAAGCATTCTGGTCTCTTCATAATTCGATATCAGGATAACTTTTGAATTTTTCCAAATTGGTGCGTTAAATCGAGCTTATCGAACTACAAGTGCCTGAATTCTCATATAGCCTGAGATATGTAGGAAACCCATTTCCAATATTCAGCCATAATTTTTAAAGTCCGTACCAAAGCTTTTCTCTGAAAGATGAAGATGTTGTCGGTCAAAATTGGATTTGTCAATTTCATTTGCCTCGAATTTATTTCATCAATCCAAGTCAAACGAGGGACAATTGTTGACATCCAATTTTGGACCTCCACAATATATATTAATCATCGAGTTTCATAAATTCGAAACAATTTGAAATAATTGACTTTATAAAGTTCTAAATATTTTTCAAGTTACTTCTAATTAATTTTACCATTTTTATAATTTTTAAGTAATATATATGTTTTATATAATTTTGTATACAATTAGTATATTTTATAAACTTTCGAAAATCATCTCAAAAAGATTTTAATTTTAGGAAGTATTTTAGTAAATTAATTTAGTTTAAATTATGGTTATAATTTTGAATCATTAATTTACAATTAAGTTAGTTATTTTATTTTGTTAAGATTAAGAAGCTCGTTAATTAATTAATATTAATTCATTTTATTTGGGATTTAGCCGAATTTGTTAATTTAACTCAATTTGACTCTTTCTTAAAACTCCAAGATCTAACCTATCTTCGACCTCACCTTAAGATCACTAAAAGACCAAGTTTTGGGCCTTTTCCTTTCAAATTCAACCGGCCCTGCCCATAAAATACAACAAGACAATACAGCAACATACGCACGATCCAAACTGCACCCCGACCCACCCCTATACGCGTGCTCTTCTTCCTCAGCGAGGAGAATCGCGAAGAACTCCCAAAACCAGTCCAGCAGCAGCGAACCAAGCCCAGAAATCACAAACCTAATACACTGCAAATCCAGTCAAGAAACGCAATCCAAATCGCGAACCAGCAATCCAGAGACCAGAGTCCAGCTTGCGCGTCTGTCTCCCTCTCTCCCTTATCCTCTCCGTATGGGAATAATCCAGGTGTCTCCATCTTCTGGTCCCTTCGTCCTTTCCCTTGAATCAGACGGATACCATTCTCATTCCATTGAGAATGGTACGAATTCTAGTTGTTGGCAACCTTATCCTCAAGGGAGGTTTGAACTTCAAATTTGAAATTCACCCAATTTTCACCTGATTTTCCCCCATTTTAGCTTTAGTTTCTTCTATAAAAGTCCCTCTTTGTCTTTAGTTTAAGGTTGGAAAAAATAGGGTTGGAAAATATGGGTTAGAAAAGTATAAAAATAAGGTCGATACTCAGACATTAGATACAACATTACAGAGAAAATACAAAGGTTTACGAGTCTAAAATAGACCCAAAAATTGACAAGCAAGATAGAGGGCACTTAAGTTTTGGTTTCATTTTGAATTTGACTTTCTTGTTGTTGTGTCGGTTTCTCATTCTGGTGGTGGAATCGTCATCGTGGATAGCTTGTTCTCGACTTCTCGTCTCAGTCGCTGCCCAAAAGGAGGTAAATTCTTTCTTAGCTTTGTTAATTTGTCGTTCTTCTATGTGTTCTGTTTATGTGTTCTTAGTTTTGTTTTATGTCTCTATAGGTTAGAATTTGGTTGATGAGTATTATCTAGAGCAATGTTCCTCTATTTCTTTTGTTAATATTTTACTGTGATAGTCACAAATCTTCTTAGATTATTTGATTATATTCCAGTTACTCGTTTGAATCATCCATAAAGATTAATGTTTATCTTGGGTTTACCCCTCGTATTTGTTCGATAATAGGCATCTGAATTCGTGTTTGTGCATCTAAGAAATGTCAAATGCATTGGTGCAATTTGTCTGTCTAGAGCTACTGAATTAGATTGATTTTATGATTAGTATGGTGTTGGGATTAATGGTTTAGTGCTTCTAATATATGTGTGACAGCATAATGGTCTGTTCTTATGTGATCTCTTTAAGTGTTTTTTGTAAAGTTGGAGCAAAATTCTGATTTACTGTTCAAGTATAGCTTCTCTGTTTGTAGCCAATTGTTTTGTTAATAATTTTATGCCTCCAACTTCCGCCTTAATTTAATGTATTGGTTTGGTTGTTAAATCTAGTAGGCTACAATTTCCACTCTATTGAAAGAATTTAGACTTAGAACTTGTTGATATGAAAAAGCTCTCCAATTTAAATATAGGGTGAAGTCGAACTATTCTTTTGGTTGAGATTTTTGCCCTTTTGGGAAGATTGTTGTTTCGTATTTAACATAAGCATCATTTCCTTTGTTTAACTAGTTTTCTCGCTGCTCCTCCACACTTTATTTGTCGTGATTAATGTTCATAAGATAGTGGTTTTGTGTTGTTTCTTTTTTTCCTAAACTGTTCTATATGGCAATGATCTTCCATCCTTCCCTTTTCCTTTAACCCGTGCTATTAAGTGAATATTGTATCTTTGTTAATCAATTTTGTTCAGTTCAATTAAAACGTGACTAAATTGTAATCAAAAGCTTGTAAACCTCTTTTCGTTATATGTTGTGGAAGCCTTCAACTTATAATTTGAGCATGAAATGACTCGGTTTGATTTTAGCTTTTCTTTCATGATCTGGACTATAGTTTCCCTTAGATACTTATTTTGTTGAAATTTTTGGTTTTGATAATAGTAGCCTTCTGATTTTGTCCCGTTGTTTTGGATGAATTTTATCTCATTAAATTGTGTTGATACATTGTTTTAACTATACTCTTCTTTGGAAATTTTTCACTAATCTTCTTTAGTTGTTTTTTTTTCATTCTATGCAACTGTTATCTTTATTTGTATATCATAAAATGACACCTTAGAGTTCTCCATTAATCTTTTCTTTAGCTTAAATGGAGATTGCTTAAGTTCTGTGTCCATTTCAAATCAAGAGTTCTCATTTACTTGTTTGTTAATATGTTGGGAATTTTGGATGTCTACCTTGTTTGATAGCAAAGCATATTGTTATATAGATATGGTTACTTGTATAATATGTCTGCTTATCCTTTTCTTTTATCTCTTTTACATGATCACTCTCTTGTTGGAGTCCAAGTTGGACTCAAATCCTTCTCCTTTGCATTTCGAACAGGGCCACGGAGTCCCAAGTTCATTCTCTTCCTCGAGTCAACCCTCAATTACCAATAATGGAGCAGAAGAACAGGTCCAATTGAAAGCAAAAAGGGCCAGAAAACTAAAAATGCAGGTCCCCAGAGTCGAAATATACTAATATATAGTGTGATACATCGATATACACTCACTGTATACGCTGTATAAATGCAGTGAAATGGGCCCAAAAAGCCCTAAAATTTCTGCTTTGTATTATGTTATTATTGGGCCTATTCCCCTTTTATTGTAATTATTATTACCTTGTTAGTTTGTAGGACAGGTGGAATTGGGCCAATGGCCCAAAACGAAATTAGGCCCAAGTACTGGCCCAAGCGGACAGAAAACCAGACTTGGGCTCAAATCTCTTTTCTTTTATCATCCAGATGCCTTGGCTGTTTACTTGCTATTATTTGCTAATAATTTTAAGGTTTTCGAAATTCAATTCCCCAAAAGAATAACTGTTTTGTGTTAACTATTAAAAATTAAACAAATATTTATTTTTACTTGATGCTAGAATATTTACCTAAATATTTTCCTTATAACATTTCCCCTTTCCCCCTTAGTTATTTTAAACTCTTAAATTGTTAATTTCCTAAAGTTGTTAAGCAAGCTTATCATTTAAAAGTATTAGACAAATAGTTAATTACCGGATAATCGCATATTATCGGGCATTTCGGGTGCCTTTAAATCCTCCCCAAAATGCTAATATGCATCCCGACCCCCTTTTAATATTTTCATTAGATTTCTGTTTTAATCTTTTGAAAAAATAGTTTTCTTAATTTTACTTTAAAAATTAAGTGGCGACTCTTAAAACCAGTCTAGTATATTTTTAAAATAAAAAAAATACATGGGTTGCTAAGAGATTTGTGCCCCAATTTTGATGGAGATAAGATGAATAATAGTACTGGTGATGATCTTCGGGAGGATGAACCAAATGCTGAAGAAAAAAGATTCTATAGGTTATTGAAAGATCTTGATCTACCATTATATGAATGTGCAAAAGTTTCCAAACTTTCTACTTTGATTAAATTGCTTTAGCTTAAAAGTATTGGTCATTGGAGTAAAGATTCATTTACGATGCTGTTAAAGTTTTTGAAAGATGATTTATTGCTTGATGGAACAAACTTGCCAGATTCATATTATGAGGCAAAGAAGGTAATTCGAGATCTTGAGCTTTCTTGTAAGAAGATTGATGCATGTAAGAATGATTGCATGTTCTATTGGAAGGATGATAATTGTCTTCAATCGTGCAAAGTTTGTGGTGCATCTAGATGGAAGGATGCTAAACATTGTGGGGAAACAAAATTGAAAAAAGGAAAAAGATATCATGCAAGATTTTACATTATTTTCCTCTAAAGCCAAGACTTCAAAGATTATTTATGTGCTCAAAGACATCTCTTTTGATGTCATGGCATCATGACAAAAGAGTTGATGATGGAATAATGAGGCATCCAGCTGATTCAATGGCATGGAATTTTTTTGATGAACTTCACCCATCTTTTGCAGTTGAGCCTCGTAATGTACGACTTGGACTTGCTAGTGATGATTTCCAACCATTTGGAATGTCGAGAGCTCCCTACAACATTTGGCCTGTGGTACTTGTTCCTTATAATTTGCCACCTTGGCTTTGCATGAAGCAAGATAATTTTATTTTGTCAATGCTTATACCTGGTCATGGTAGTCTTGGTGATGCAATTGATGTTTATATACAACCTTTAGTAGAGGAGTTGAATGAATTATGGGAAACTGGAGTGGAGACATTTAATGCATCAACTAGAAAGAATTTTACATTACATGCATCTTTGTTGTGGACAATTAATGACTTTCCAGCACATGCAAATTTGTCTGGATGGAGTACAAAAGGAAAATTGGTTTGCCCATGTTGCAATAATAAAACTTGCTCTACAAGCCTAACAAATGGCCAAAAACAGTGTTATATGGGCCATAGATGCTATCTTCCTCTTAATTATAAATGGAGAAATGATAAAGTGTCATTTGATAAGACTATTGAGCATAGGCTACCACCAGAAATGTTGTCTGGTGATGATATACTTGATCAGGTTGCTGATTTAAATGGGTTGCCATTAACAAAGGATCCACAGAAAAATATTAAAATATCACATAAGAAAATGGGTGATAATTGGAATAAGAAGAGTATATTCTTTGATCATTCATATCGAAAAACCTTATTGTTGCGACATAATCTTGATGTGATGCACATTGAGAAGAACATATGTGACAGTATTTTGGGGACAATTTTAGATGTCAAAGGGAAAACAAAAGACACATTGAGTACTCGGTTGGATTTACAAGCAATGAATATACGAAAAGAATTGCATCCAATACAAAATGGAGATGAATATGAGTTGCCGGCAACATCTTACACATTATCTATTGAAGAGAAGCAAAAGTTTTTCAATTTTTTGAAGAATTTAAAGGTCCCAGATGGATTTTCCTCAAATATTTCTCAATGTGTCAACCTTAAGGATAAAAAATTTCAGGATTAAAAAGTCATGATTGTCAGATAATTCTACAACATTTACTCTCACTTGCCATGTGTGGTATTCTTTGCAAATCTGTGTCTGAATCACTTATTGAGTTGTCTATGTTTTTCAAAGTTCTTGGAGCAAAATGTTTGAGCATAGAGGAGTTGGAACAAATAGAAGCCCAAATACCAAAAACACTATGCAAGTTAGAAAAGGTGTTCCCCCCTGCTTTTTTTGATGTCATGGTACACTTGTCTATTCATTTACCTAATGAAGCTAGGATTGCTGAACCAGTTCAATATCGATGGATGTATCCAATAGAGAGATACGTACACTTTTTGAAGTGTTTTATTGGTAATATGGCTCACCTTGAAGGTTCGATTGTAGAGGGATATTTAGCAGTTGAATGTATGACATTATGTTCAAGGTATTTGAATACAATAAAGACAAAGTTTAATTGTCCGGAGAGAAATTATGATGGTGGGGTAATTGAATCTGAGGGTGGCTTAACCATATTTTGTGAACTTGGAAAATTTTTAAAGGTAGTTCACCAGACATACTTGATTCGCATGATTTGGAGGAGGCACAGTTTTATATTTTGAAGAACTGTAATGAAATTCAACCATTTCTCGAGTAAGTATTGATTAAATCTAATAATTTATTTCTATCTTGTCCATATTTTAACTTAAAATAACATGTAGAACTTCAATTCATTGTAGAGAATTTTCACAAATTCATAGTGAGACCTCTCAACAAAGTTCAGATGTAGAGTGGAATAGACAATTCATTAGTTGGTTATAAAAATAGGTGAGTAGAAATTAATCAATTTTCTTAAATCAAGTATGTAAATATTGTTTTCTAAAAGGGTATTTGATGTTGTTAGGTTGCAGAGTTATACAAACATGATGATAGTAAGAGAATGGAAGATTTGCTATCATTATCACGTGGTCCTCTGCCATATGTGACAAGATTCAAAGGCCATATTGTTAATGGATATAGGTTTCATGTGCAAGAGTATGATCAATATTTGAAAATTCAGAATTTGTGGGGTAGCTATAGTAGGTGAGATTGATGAAGAGCAAAAACATATGAATTACTATGGCGAGTTAACCGAGGTTCTTGAATTACAATTTGTTGGGGAGAGAAGATTGACTTTATTTTGATGTAAATGGTTTGATGTGTATGATTAGAAGAGGGGAGTTAAAATGGATGAATATGGCTTTGTAAGTGTTAACCATCGGCCATGTTTGAAAATAAATGAGCCATTTGTATTAGCCAGCCAAGCATCACAAGTATTTTATGTTATCGATCATTCAAATAAAGGTTGGCATATAGTGCAAAATGTTCAACCTTATGATTTTTTTGATATATTGGAAAAAAAGGATGATGACTTAGAAGAGTTAAATTACTCTACACAAATGAAAAGAAAAAGAACTCATTAAGGTTATGTTTGCTTTTACTTTATTAATTTTTTATGGTAATGATTCTTTATAGTATTTTCTGTGAAAATTTGTTTAATGATATTGGTCTTTAATGTGGCCTTGTTTTTATTAAGTAGTAATGGTTCATGCGAGGAACCTGTGTTACATGAACCTGTGTCTTTTTCTGAATGCGTTTTCAGTTCAGATTTCATCTTATGAAAAACTTCCTCACCTATTTGATCTTTTGTTTGGAAGACTTTGCTCTTATTATTATTATTAATTATATTATTATTATTTTGTATTAGGTTGACATGAATCCATCAAAAACTGTGAAGTATGAAATGAGACAAGCTTCAAAAATTCCAAAGCATGAACTCATTCAGCCTGGTGCCTTAGCAAAGGGACTAGGTCAAAGTTTGAAAGTTATTAGCACTACAAGAGTTAATGCTGAACAAAGGACTCTGACTTCCAAAAATAGAAGTTACAATGCCACAACTTCTAAGTTGAATAAGCTAGCAGACAATAGTTTCCATGTGAATCCTTGTTTGATGAAAAGGAAGACAATGGTCCCCTCCATCAAGGAGCTGAAATGAATCAATACACTTTGACCAGTGATGCAAGGGCTCGAGGACAAAGCTTAGGGATTAATGCTGAAAAAATGACTCTGATTGGCAAAAATAGAAGTACTACAACAACTTCTAGTCGAAATAAGCCAGCAAAGACTAGTATCCCTATTCCTCATAATTTTTATCCAATGGAAGATGATGACACCCTCTTTCTAGAAGAGAACTGACTCGAGATGCTCAAAGAAGTGATAATTTGCAAAAGAGTTAGTCCAGTTAATCTATTTGATCAAGAAATTTTGCTTAGCTTTCTCTACTTAATCTCCTTTGTATTCTTTCTGTTATTAATAATGGGCATGAACTTCTTATTTTGGTTGATTTCCATCAAAATTTGCAGGTGCATTTGAATTTGATAAGTCAAAAAAAAGTGATTGGAGTACTTCAATTTGCTCAAAAAAGTGATGCTAGTATTTTATTTTATTTGTGCAACTTTTTTTGTTAGTTCAATTGAAGTGTTAGTTTTTATAACTTGCACTTAAATTTGAAGGTTCGTTTGAATCTGGAAAAGCAAAAGAAGTGTTTGAAGTGGCTCAAGGTGCTAAGGAAACTGAAACTAGTATGTATTTTCTCTTATATAGTATTTTCTTGTTGTTACCTGTAAAGCAGTCAAAATATTATCTTGAACAAAAGTTGCATGATTCTTTGCTACCAAATAACTTACAACATATTTTGATTTCTGACAAAATAGTTTCGAGATGAATTTATAGATCACAATAAAACACGAGATAGGTCTGCACTGACTAGCATTCTCAGGAACCAGGACATTCGAGATAAGGGGGAAATATTAGTAGCATTTATCTGTCTTAGTAACTGACCATTCCGGAAGAAATCCAATAGTTCTTTAGAAACATCTTTCCCACGATATCCCAAGCTTCTCTGTAGAAATCACTACCATAGCCATCAGGACTAGGTCTGCTTTTCTTATGAATACTAAACACAACTTTCCTAATATCCTTTGCATTAAGAAGTTTCAATATTTCCAATTGTTGTTCAATAGCTTGCTTCAATTGTCTCTGTTTAATAACTGGGTAAAAATACCTTATGTTTGCATCTCCAAGCCTGATCCAGTTTGCCTGACTTCTCTGTAGTAGGAACATCTCTGCTAAGTTAGAAGATTGTTTGAATTATATCAGTTTTTTGTTGTGATTATTTTCAGCATTATTGCCCTGAGTGTTATTCAAATTATTGTTCTTTTCATTGACTACTACTTCCTTGTGATTCTATGTTGTGCATTTTTCCTTTGAGATTGTGTCACTATTGTCATGGGCTATTTCACCTACGGCCTTCACGACTTGGGTCAATATTTGGAAAGCCGACCTTATTTCCACATTTATCATAGCCCCCGTATCAATAGGAGCTTGAGGGACTTGAGGATCTTGGGGACCTTGGGGAGGAACTCCCTCATTCACAATCTCCTCTTCGATCCTTCTTGCGTTCGCCCTTCTTGTATTCATATTCTAAGGACACAAGAGAAGGGTTAGGAAAAGGACTTTATAGAGTTAAAACTCTAAGGCACGACCAAAGAGTAATGAAAGAAGTGAAATATCCTAAACATCTTATAGCCTCCTATTCATAAATGTGGCGCGCTTCACACTCATGAACAAGACTCTACTAGACGTGGCTTATGAGACATCATCCTAAAACCATCCCAAAATCTTGTGCTGTGATACCATGTTTGTCATAACCCGAGCCTACACCCCGGACATGACACGGCAAACAAGACTCCGAAGATCCTCATACAAGCCTCATAACATTCATAACATAAGACATTAGAAAATGGTGCGAAATTAAAAAAATTTACAATCAAAGTCTTTTCATAAAACCAAATGGAAGTCTAGACATTGTCTTAATAACCATCTAATACAATCGAGAATCAATAAGGGTCACAACCATTAACAACATAGTCTCAAAAGAAAAAGTAGAAGAAACTAGAAATGAACAACTTCCGTCCTCGAACCATGAGGACTCACCAAAAGCGTGGAGAGAATCAATCCAAGCTTTACTCAAAGGGAGAAGTACACCTCAACGATCGGGACCTACACTTATAGAAAAATGTAGAAAATATGGGTTAGCACAAAATTGCACTAAGCATGGTAGCCATGCATAAAAAATCCTTAAAACATGCTAAAAAGGGACATTTAGTTGAAACATTTATTTTTATCAAGTTTAAAAGTCATCATGCACAATTGTGAAGAAACATAAGTCAAACCATCTCATAACCAACCCTAAGCTACACTTGTGCAATGCATAGGTAAGAGCCCATAATCCTACCTAATACGAAGTACCACTTTTAGGTCACCAACATCATACATATCTTACCTTGACCTCATCCATAGTTAACATGGAAACATTCATGTTCATAGCTTGTAGCAAGTAAAGTCACGCTTAGCAACAATTCATATCATTCATGCATAATTCATAAGTCTTCATAGCATAAGAGAACCACACCACAACTACTCTTAAAGCCTACTTGCGCAGTGCATAAATGGAGTCCCATACCCCCGCTCATACTAAGTAGAACCTCTTAAGAAGCCATAGTTATAGTTCATGCTCATGTTCTTGTCATAGTTCATTTTCTTGTCATGTAGGGAAATATAGCCTTAACTGACATAAACCATGTGAGCTACATGGAATCCGGTGTCATGTCCCCACACAGAAAAGAGGTGTCCTACTTGCCTAAGGTAGAACTCATGTTTGATAGCCTAAGTGGATCCATTAGCTATAATCTATGTGGGCACATAGTTATGGGATAAGGAAGGTGTTACTTGAAACCCGGCCTAACATGGGGAGAGCTTCCACCTTACAACATCCACTCAGTGCTAAGCATCAAATTCCCATAGAGTAGTTCATTCTCTTTTAACATTATTACGCATGAGAGGGATGCCATTGGCCTACCGACCCAAGGTACATTATTCCACACATGAAAGGGTGCCATTAGCCTACCGATTCAAGGTACATTATTAGGATAGCTCATTAAATCCTCATGAAAGGGGTACCATTGGCCTATCGATTCAAGGTTCATTATTTGTCAATCATGAAGGGATGTCTTAGGCCTACCGATTCAAGGATCATCATTACATTACTTCATGGACTCATCATGAAAGGAATACCATCGACTTATCGATTCAAGACAAAGCCTTAGAGTACTTTAATAATCATTTATGAAAGGGATGCCATTAGCCTACCGATTCAAGGTTCATTAAGTCAAGATCCTTTTAGTTACACAAGAAGAGGATGCCCTAAGCCTACCAATTCATGGTACATTGATCAAGATCAGTTTAAATTACACATGAAGAGGATGCCTTAAGCCTACCAATTCATGGTACACTATACATTGAGAAAACCTTTTTACAATCATGTCATCATCATTCACAAGTGTATAGTTGAGAATAGCCTTTCAACAACAACATAATTGCATTATAGTCATGATCACATTACTTTCAATATCTTTACAAAACATGTACATAAGCATCATGATTATACAAAATCTCATAGTTTGTCCGTAAAGGACCATAAATCATAATTCATCAACACACCTATAATTACTACACTTTAGGCATGGGTAATAACATAATTCAATTAATTCAATTAATCTAAAAATACACCCATTTACATGACTTTCAATCAACCCAACAAGATCATCATAGTTATAATTAATCCATGCATAATAATTTGTAAGGGTATAGGGGAGAATGATCTTTCAATCAATACCACAATTACACCATAGTCATAGAATCTTCATTCTCAAAGTAATTCTTGAAGAACATGCATAATTCTCATGTTCATGTACAAATTCTCATAATTTACCCTTCAAGAATCATGAATCACATTCAACCCAACATCTAGAATTTCTACATTAGATATGGGTAATAACATAACTCAATAAATTCAATTAATTCATATAAGACCCATTCACATGCTTCTAAAATCAATTAACCCACATTAAGATCATAATTTAGCAATATAGGGGATCCATGGGTTCTTGGGGGAATTTCACAATAATTCAACCATAAATCATCGATTCAATCATAACCTAATATAATTCAACCATTGAAAACATTATTAAGAAGAACCCATGTCACTTGAAAAAAAACCCTATCTTTTGGGGAATGGTAAGATTTGAAATCAAGTTTTGAAGGGGCTCTATGGGTGGAATCTACGCATATATGAAAAATACCATACCTTGATGAAGAATATTCAAAGAATTTGATGAAAAACCCTTGATTTCTTCAAGAACAAGCTTCAATTTTACTCTTCTTCTTCTTGGGTTTTTAGAGAGAGAAATATTGTGAGGAAGATGAACTTATGATTTTGATTTGGGTCTTTGTGAAAGTGATTTTGTTTTGGTGTTTGTTGACTTAAAATAACTTATATATTTATTTAAAATTAATATAAAACATACCCATTTAAATTGGACTTAAAAATAAAAATTACAAAACTACCCCTCACCCAAGTGGACTGCCCACATGCCGTGGTCCCTCACGTGGACTTGATGCCTTTGGCTTTTGAAGCTAAGGCATTGTCCACGAGGGTCTCCACGTGCAGTGAAAGCTTCCACGAGCCGTGGACCCTAGCGTGAACCACGCCTATAGCCCACGTGACTAAGGTAATTATCACGGAGTCTCTCCAAGGGCAGTGAAGTCCTTCACGCCTCGTGGACCCTCGCGTGGACTTTTTCTTTGCCCAAAATGGCTAAGGCATTGTTCACGAGAGGGGCTTCACATGTAGTGGAGTCTTCCACCTTTCATGAACCCTCAAGTGAACTACCTCCTTGACCAAAAATGTCTAAGGCAGTGTTCACGAGAGCTTCTGAGGGCAGTGAAGGCTTTCACGCGCTTTGAAGCCTCACTTGAACAATGCCTTTTGCCCACACGGCTAAGGCAACGTTCAAGAGTGTTTGTACGAGCAGTGATTCCTTTCACCTTCCTTCAACCCTCACTTGAACTTATACTTGGTCAAATTTTGGGGGCTATTTTACAACTCTAAACCACACATAAAATTCTAGTACTCATACATAAGGCTCTAGTTTCACCTATTAATTTTCCGGGTGTTATACATATATTCCAACAAGTGGTATTAGAGCTTGACTTTTCTATTTGGGTAACACCAAGAAAAGAAAAGATCCTGAAGGAATGGTTGCTCCACCAAGCCTGGAAGAAGTTCAGTCCACCACTAGACCACCTCGCTTCAATGGACAATTTTATGGATGGTGGAAGATGTGCATGCATAACTACATCAATGCTGAAGACACTGAGCTATGGGATGTGATTCTTGATGGACCTTACATTCCCACCAAAGATGTAGTAGATGGAGAACTCACCAAGGTGATTCCCAAAATCAGAAGGGAATATAATAAAGCTGATAGGAAAAAGATAGAAAAGAACTATAAAGCAAAAGAGCTGCTAGTGTGTGGGATTGGTCCAAATGAATACAACAGAATCTATGCATGCGAGACAACTAAATAAATTTGGGATTGTCTCAAAACAACTCATGAAGGAACGACACAAGCTAATGAGTCTAAAGTATATATGCTAACGACTCAATATGAGAATTTATGTATGAAGGAAGGTGAAACCATCCATGAGATAAATACAAGATTCACTTCCATAACCAACAAACTAAGATGTCTTGGTGAGCCTATTCTCCCAAGCAAACAAGTTCAAAAGATTCTCAGGGTGCTTCCCAAGATATGGGAGAGCAAAGTGAATGTTATCACTGAATCAAGAGACCTGAAGGTACTCATCATGGATTATTTGATTGGAAACCTTCAAACCTACGAGTTGAACAGGCAATAGGGGTCAATCGTGAAGGAAAGAAAGAAGGAGAAATCAGTGACCTTGAAAATGTCTCTGAATGATGGGTCAAAAGAGGAGGATGAGATGGCATATCTCACTAAAAGGTTTCAGAAGATAATCAAGAAGCATAGAGGGTTCCAAAAGAAAGGGTCTACCAGCAGAGCAACTGTAACACCGCTGAATACTAGACCAACATTCGCATGTCTATACAACATTGCTTAATTACTAGAATATGTTTTATTCTAATTTTGGGAACTTGAAATTTTGTGATATTTGCAACCTTGGTTAGCATAATTGTGATCATAATTTAAGGTATTGTATGAGGGTATTTACGTAATTTTCTAATTAGAATTACATATAAATTGAAAGTGTTGGTATTAGGTATATACATATAGGTATATATGTATGCTTTCTGGGCAGCCTACTTTTATTTGGGCAGCCCTTTTAGTGACAGCTGCACATGTGACTAGACTCACTTTTGAGACTATTTTGACACCTCTTCTAGTAAAATTTGTCTCACTTGAAGTATAAGAACCTTAGAACATTATCTAACAAGTTGTTCTTCAAAATCACAAGAGAAAAACTTGGCCCTTTTGGCTGGAATTCGAGACACACAATTCTTTTTGGTAAGTGACGAAATCTGTTTCTGAGCTGGGTAGTGTTTGGTATTTTATGCATATCTCCTTCTATAGAACTTAGTTTACAGTAAATAAATATGATTTCGAAAGCTAATTCGTAGCCCTACAACCCCTATGTTTATGTAAAACTCTAATTTAGCTGTTATGGATTCGAAATATGGGACACAACATAGGAAAAGTTTTGTCCACATATCGGAATTAGAAATCCTGTATGATCAACTGTTAGTGTTTTGATGATATCTCTTTGTAAAAAATATATTTTGTGGTGATTCTTGATTGTTTGCAACCTTAATAGATGTACCTACATCTTTCATGAAGAGTATACACTCCATTTTTAATGCCTTTTTCCTTTTTAAATATAAGTTGTGACATGAGCTACTAGGTTGGCTAGAATTTCTGTTTAGGGATCATAGTCGTATTTGTACAGGCTAAGCTTACTTGTAATGATAATCATGTTTTACATAAATATTATTGAGCTGCTAGGAATTAAAGAAGTTATTTAATTGTATTTTTAAGGTTGTATATACTCGTGAACAAGTTGAGGACCTTGAAATGTTTGTTGGTCTACGGTCTGAACTCGCGAAGGTGTGTTGGACTGTTTATTTGCTAAAGCACTGAGGTTTGTGTACAAACTTGTACTTGAACTCTTTTAACTGCTGGTATATCTGAAAGTTTATCTTGGTACCTTGGTTACCCCTAGTCACTTTGCATTATCGTGTTGATATCCTTTAAGATATTAAAAATGCTTGTGTAACTCTCCCACTTGTACGGATTGTTTGATCACTTGGTACTCTTGTTGGAACCTTGTCCTTCTTGTGGCTGTGACTTTGTCACTATTAGCATGCCTCTTGATTCGAATCATTTGCCATCTTGACTCTGGATTTTTAGTCTGTCTTAAGAATGGAAGTTGTCAATTTTAAGTACGAACTAGAAAGCCATTGTTAATATAGTTCTTGGTTCTCTTGATTATTGGGCTTTGACCCTTCTTGATACAGGGCATCGGCCCTTCTTGATACATGCTTGTGCTTGGTGTGACGACATGATGTATATATTGGGCAAACCTTGTTGTTGAATCTCTTGGAAAATGGTGCTATGAGCGTTCTTGACATTTGGATCTTTAAATATTGAACTTGATACTCTTATACATATTGTTTACTTGATTTATTTATTATGTTCAATTATGCTGCCCGTGACTTGAGAAAGGTAACTTGGTGAATCTGAGGGCTCCGAACCTACAGTTTTTGCACCACTAAGCTATATTCTTAGCGATAGTTGTTTCTATCGTAGGGAATGTTCGAGAGGATGCATGAAGTTGGTCATGGGAGATGGAGATTTTGAAAGCCTTAAGGAAAATCACATTTGCATATAGGCATCTATATTGTGTATAAACCTTGGAAATTGTACATGATCTATGTGTTGTATATATACATGAAATTTTGAGGACTAATTTGATCATGTCACCATGGGTTGTAATATAAGTATGTCTATATGTTTTGTTCTTTTGGTGTGTGTAAACCCAAGTCTTGTAATATACGAAATTTACTATTAGTTTTGAATGTTTGTGTGAAGCATGAACCGACTGATTTCGGTACTCGGAAGTTGGTAATATTCTTGTTATCTCATCCTTAAGTGTGAGGATAATATATGCATGAAAAGCTCGTCAGTTATTTGCTTAAATTATTCTGGGAGGGTTTTCCGTCATAAGTTAAATTATGTGCCATGTAAATTTTAACATCAAACAAATGTTTAAATGGGCAAGATGTATATCCTTAACTAAATTCTTCGTTATGAACCTAATCCCTCTACTAGATTAAAATCAATATGCCCTTCGTTGATCTCTTTTAAATGTCGCAAGTATTAAATTAGGTTTCTCATTAAGTGGTAGAATCCCTCCAAAAGGGTTGCTACAGCAGCAAATGCAAATGATCTTTGCCACAAATGTGGGAAGCCTAGACATTTCATGAGGGACTGTCAAAGGCAGAAGTAGGAAGCTCAGGACTTCAAACCTCGCAGAAGGGACCAGGTCCCAGATCATGCCAGAAAAAAGGCTCACGCATATCAAGTAGTGAAGAAAGTCTTTGCAGTCTGGGGAAAAGGCTCCAGTGAATCAGAGGAAGAAGAGAACAACCATGAAGATGTCTCAATGATGGCCGTCAAAGGTGATGAAACCGTGTTCAACTCCATTTTCTCACTGATGGCAAAATCAGACGATGAAGAGAACCAGGATGAGGTAACCCTTTTTTATCATAAAAGTGATCTAGATACTTTATCCATTAAAAAGTTAAGAAAACATGCTGCAGTACTAATTGACTCAGTAGATTAACTAACCACTGAGAATATTATGATAAGTGAAAAACTGAGTCTGTGTGAGGATGAAAATGCAGCCTTTAACTCTCAAATGTCTGAAATGAGTATTAGGATAAATATTATAGAAACTGGGAGCATGTAGCCTAGTGAGGAACCTGGTACCTCTGAGGGTGGGAAACGGAAACTCAGTAGCTTTGAGGTCGAATTAGAAGAAAAGTTAAAGGCATCGGAGTTTAAATTAGTGGCTTCTCTTGAAAATAATTTTCAACTAATGAAAGACCTTAGTAAGATAAAAGAAGAGCTGAACCATTCCTTGAAATGGACTGATTCGTCTAAAATCCTTTCGAACTTAGCCAATTAGAAGTTCAACAACAAAAAGGGCTTAGGTTGTAGACAAATAGAACCTCCCTATATTGTAGGATTCGTTTCACTTGTGATAGAAACGTTTCAACCTTGGGTGAATCATTGTAAGAACTTATTTGAGGGAAACTTCGTGTCTTACACTAAAGTCTATATTAATCAGTTGGGTTAGTATAGGGGCAATGTAGGCATTGCTTTGGCTCATTGAGTGATAGTGTATTACTCAAGGTAAAGATTTGTAGGTTAATCTCATGTGTGTTGTAAACTGGGTTTTACTTTGGCTTGTGAAGTTTAGTAAAAGCAGTTTGAAAATCCTGTGAGACAGGTCGTGGTTTTACTCCCTTGAGCAAGGAGGTTTCCACATAAAGTTGTGTGTGCCATATTTACTTTCAGTACTTAGTTACTTTCTATTATTGTAATCGTGATAAGGACCTGGTTCTATCATAACTACTGTACGCATACATTCCAATAAGTGGTATCAGAGCTTGACTTTTCTATTTGGGTAACACCAAGAAAAGAAAAGATCCCGAAGGAATGGCTGCTCCACCTAACATGGAAGAAGGTCAGTCAACCACCAGACCACCTCGTTGCAACGGATAATTTTATGGTTGGTGGAAGAATTGCATGCATGACTACATCAATGCTGAAGACACTAAGCTGTGGGACGTGATTCTTGATGGACCTTACATTCCCACAAGAGAGGTAACAGATGGAGAGCTTACTAAGATGGTTGCCAAAACCAGAAAGGAATACAATGAAACAGACAGGAAGAAGATAGAGAAGAACTATAAAGAGAAGAAGATTATGGTATGTGGAATTGTCTCAGACGAGTACAACATAATTTCTACTTGTGAGATAGCTAAAGAGATATGGGACTGCCTCAAAACAGCCTATGAGGGAATGACACAAGTGAAGGATTCTAAGGTTGATATGCTTACGACTAAATATGAGAACTTTTTTATGAAGGAAGGTGAAACCATTCACGAGATGAATTCAAGATTCACTTCCATAACAAATGGACTGAGATGTCTTGGGGAGCCTATTCCACCAAGAAAACAAGTTCAAAAGATTCTTAAAGTGCTTTCCAAGTCATGGTAGAGTAAAGTGAATGCTATAACAGAAGCAAAAGATCTGAAGGTGCTCAGAATGGATGAGCTGATTGGAAATCTCCAAACCTACGAGCTGAACAAACAGTAGGGGTCAACCATGAAAGAGGGAAAGAAGGAAAAATCAATGGCTTTGAAAACTGTAACATCCGGCAATTTGAAATAACTATGAAAAGGCTTAGAATTGGAAATAGTCATTTTTGGAAGGAATTAAAAATCTGGAAAAAAAATTGGTTAAGTATGGGAAAAAGTGAGTTTTTGGCCTACTTTGAATAGTTATAACTCCTAGCTCAGGATGTGTTAGGTGTAGTTCCAGTTATGTTTGGAAAGTTCGTGGAATGGTCTATCCAACGCCACCGAGTTTGCTCGATTCCGAGTTCGTATGAGGGAGTTATGCCCTTGGAGGTTGGGCAGTTGACAGGAAATCCGTCCGGAAATTTGTAAGGGTATTTTGGTCATTTCCCTAGCCTTTTCTTTTGGATATATATTAGTGTGTTAGACTGATTTTGATCAGTTTTTTCTCATTTTAAAGAGTGAGAGTGAGGGTTTGTGAGTGAAGAAGAGAAGAAAAGGAGAAAGAGAAGATCAAGCAAGGTTTCATTAAAGATCGTTGTGGATATCGTCGGGGGTGATCCCTATTAGGTATGTGAGCTCATAGTGTTGGGTTGGTTCTTTCCCCCACACACCAAACTCATTTAATTTCGAGAAAAGATTTAGTTGTGGTTGTTGAAATCTTGTAGTGATGTTTATTGAAGTTGTAGTTGTGTTGTGCTGAAGTTCTTGTTGGTTTGGTGGATGTTTTCGGTGGTGTTTTGAGTTGAATCTATTGTATGTTGAGGGTTTTAATGATTCTAAGTGTTTGGGGCTGGAACCTTTGAGGTTTAGAAGGTTTAGAGTTGGAAAAAAAAGAAGGAGAAAAGTCGAGTTTTCGGGGAAAAGGGCTGGGGCGTCGCGCCAACCAGCGCGCCCCAAATGGGGCTCTGAAACCCAGCCCTTGTGGCGGCGCGCCAGCAGAGCACCAGCAGGCCCCTGCTGAGCTTCGAGGGCTGGCGCTCCGCGCCTTGCAAAGCGCCAAGGACGCCAAGTTTTGCCCATTCTTTTCACACTTTCTCATGCATGTTCCTTTGTATTGTACCTATGTTTTATAGTTGTTTACAACACTCCAAGGTACGTCTAAACGTCAAGAACTCGTCCATAACATGTGATCAATCACCTTGAATCCATAATTCCAATTCAAGGAGAGTTATTTTCCAAGTCAATTGAAGTTAAGAGTTAAGTCTAGAAGTTAAAGAAGTGAGTCAAAGCAAGTTTTTAAAGTTATTCAAGAGTCTTATTAAATGTTTTAACTTCATTTTAAGGCTCAAGTTTCAAGTCAAGTAAAGAGTAAAGAGTCAAGAGTTTCAAGTTGAGTAAAGAGTATAGAGTTGAGTTCATTTCTCAAAAGTTATTAGGGAACTATGTATTCTTAAAGAAGTTTCTAAATGTTTTTACATTTGAGTAAGAAAGGAACTATGAGAACCATGTAGCCAACATGAGTTCATATCAACTCAACTCTCCATAAGAACCATGTAGCCAACATGGGATTTAACGGGTCATACTTTTTAGATGATCACATAAGATTAAGCTAGTGGATCCACTTAGTAAATGTAGCTTCCTATATCACGGTAAGGTATAGGATGGTCTTTGGGCAACGTGAGGTAAAACGTTGTATCATCACTAGGGCTCATAGTGGTGGTTGTCGGTTAAAGAATCTCCCACTAAAGTTATATTACTTTTATATAAGTAAAGTTGAGTTTGTTATCGTTTTATCCTTAACGAACTAAGTTTTTTACACTATTTTACAAGCTTTATATATTGCATGTGTCTTATTGCTTTATATTGAGTTCAGTTATTTATAAATTGAACAGAGCCAAGGTAAGAGTTCCTTTGTACTCCTTCCAAGCTTAAGTTGTGGTTTAGCTTTCCAGCTCGCATACTCGTACATTCAATGTACTGATGCCAGTTGGCCTGCATCTTACTATGAGGCAGACACAGGTACCCAGGCCCAGCATTCGGTTCGCCGTTGATCCAGTTGAGTACTTCAGAGTCAGTGGTGAGCCTCTTTGCATTCCGAAGGACTCAGTTATTTTGTTCTCTTAATTTTGTTTTATTAGGATGTTGTAGGGTCTGTCCCAACATCCATCTTAGTATTTTAAAGGCTTCATAGACAGTCAGTCAGTTAGTTTAGAGTCTCTCATCTATGTATATATGTAAATATTCTATTTTGGGACTCGAGTTGCCTTTTTGCCCAAATTTTATCAGTTGGGTTGTTTTATAACCTTGCATTGCATTGCATTGAGTTATTCCGCTGAGTTAAGAAAGCTAGGCCAAGGGTTCGCTTGGGGGCCAGCAATAGTCTTCGAGTGCCGGCCACGTCTAGGGTGTAGGCTCGGAGCGTGACAAAAACATCTTCAAACGATGGGACTGAGGAAGAGGAAGAGGATGATATGGCATATGTCACTAGAAAGTTCCAGAAGATTATCAAAAAGCATATAGGCTTTCAAAAGAAGGGTTCGAATAGTAGAACAGCAAATGCAAAATATCCTTGTCATAAATGTGGCAAACCTGGTCATTTTATAAGGGACTGTCCAAGTCAAAAGTAGGAAACTCAGGACTTCAGACCTTGAAGAAGGGACCAGGTCTCAGACCATGCCAAGAGAAAGGATCATCCTGATCAACTAGTGAAGAAAGCCTTAACTGTCTGGGGAAATGCATCCAGCGAATTCGAGGAAGAGGTAGATGGCCATGAAGATGTCTCGATAATGGCTGTCGAAGATGATGAAACTATGTTCAATTCTATTTTCTCACTAATAGCAAAATCTGACGATGAAGAGGATCTGGATGAGGTAACCTTTTTCGATCTCAAAAATGACCTAGACACTCTTTTCATTAAAAGATTGAGAAAACTTGTTGCTGTATTAATTGACTCAGTTGATGAATTAACTTCTAAAAATTTGATGATAAGTGAAAAACTGAGTTTGTGCGAGGATGAAAACTCAACTCTTATCTCTCAAATGTCTGAAATAAGTGTTAGGATAGGTATCCTAGAGACTAGTAGTTTGCAACCCAACAAGGAACCTGGTACCTATGAGGGTGGGAAGCGAAAACTCTATAACTTTGAGGTTGAGCTAGAAGAGAAACTGAACACATCTGAGTCTAAGTTAGTTGCCTCCCTTGAAAGGAACTCTCAACAAGTGAAGGATCTGTGTAAGATCAAAGAAGAGTTAAACCACTCCCTCAAATGGACTGATTCGTCTAAGATACTCTCCAACTTAGCAAATTAGAAGTTCAACAGTAAAAATGGGTTAGGTTGTAGACAGATAGAGCCTCCCAACAATCCTCATAGTATATATGTGTCTATCTCTGACAATCTTTTGTGTACCCATTGTGGAAGAAATGGTCATCTGAAAGAAAAATGTGAGATTCTGATAGAAGTAAAAGAAAGGTAGGAGAGGTTTCTTAAATCAAGAAAAGTTGTTGTAAAAATAAATAGGTACCTGGTCCAGCTACCATTTTAGCAAGAACATTTTGCCCCCATGGACAGGAAGGTTTCTCATTAAGCCTTTTGACAGTTTTTGGGAACTCTATCTGAAGTGGGTTTCTAAGTCTAATAAGTGATCCTTATGCAGAAGAGAGGAAGCAGTTAGTGCTGGTACATGGATAGTGGATGCTCAAGGCACATGACTGGAGACACTCTAAAATTCCTCTCTTTTGAAGCACACCATGGCGGTGGTGTGTCGTTTGGTGGTGGGAAGAAGGGTTTTGTTTTCAAAATTGGCAAGATAGGAAGAGCAGCTGATCATTCCATAGACAATGTACATTATGTGAATGGTTTGAAATACAATCTCTTGAGTGTATCCCAAATTTGCGACAGTGGTAATGAAGTTAAGTTCATGTCTGATAGGTGTTTGGTTACTAACTGTGTAACTAACAAGGTTGTTATGTCTACCAAAAGAGTCAAAGATATGTATGTTGCAGATCTTGACTCAGTAGAAGGAGACAATCTTTCATGTCTAAGTGCTCAAGTTGACAATGTAAATATATGGCATAGGCGATTGGGTCATGTGAGTACATCCTTGCTGAACAAGCTTGTAGCAGAAGTTTTCTGATGATAAAGTTTGTGATACCTGTGTAAAAGGTAAACAGACAAAATCATCTTTCAAAACCAACAAAGGTGTGAGCACAACCAGACCCTTAGAACTTCTCCACATAGATCTATGTGGACCTGTTAGAGTTCAAAGCAGAAGAGGTAAGAAGTATATTCTGGTAGTTGTTGGTAATTTTCCAGGTTCACCTGGAACATGTTTCTGTGGACTAAGGACGAGACAACCGGACTTCTGATCACCTTTTCCAAAGCAATTCAATTAAAGATAAATTGCAAGATAGCTAGCATCAGATCTCACCATGGCAGAGAGTTTGAAAACTCTCAAATTGAAAGCTTTTGTGCTGAAAATGGAATCCATCACAACTTCTCTACACCAAGAACTCCCTAGCAAAATGGAGTTGTTGAAAGGAAGAACAAAACATTGGTGGATATTGCTAGAACCATGTTGATTGACTCAGGGCTAGCAATGAATTTTTGCAGAAGCAGTCAACACAGCCTGTTATGTTACAAATAGGTGTCGTATCAGGTCCATGATTAATAAAGCACCTTATGAGTTGTTGAATGATAGAAAACCTTCAATTGCTCATCTGAAGCCATTTGTTTGCAAATGCTTTGTACTGAATAATGGAAAGGATGACATTGGCAAGTTTGATGTCAAGAGTGATGAAAGGGTGTTTGTCGGGTACTCTTCTACCAGCAAGGCATACAGAGTTTTGAACTCTATGTGTTGAAGAGAGCATGCATTTGATATTTGATGAGTCTGATGATAAGAGCAATGATGAACACAAAGAACACACTAAATTGGAGGAGTTGATTAAGCGAAGACATGACAAGGCAATCCAAAATCCTAGAAGCTAACAGGGTGCAAGGGAAAACGGTGTAGAACTCACAGAAGAACCTGGTCCCTCTGGTTCAGCTCAGGAAGCATAATCTTAAAATCCAGAATGTGAAGAAGGTGAATCTATTATTGATGTTGAAGAAGTTATAACTAGAAAGTCCAGATGGAAACATCAATCGTCACATCCACTGGACAATCTCATCTCTCCACTTGACTCTGGAATACAAACTAGATCCAAAACAAGAAATCTAGTTGCATATTCAGCCTTCATATCAACCATCGTACCTAAGAATATCAAAGAGGCTAAACTGGATGCAAATTGGGTGAGATCAATGCACGAAGAACTTCATCAGTTTGAGAGAAACAAAGTATGACACCTGGTCGTCAGACTTCTCAACAGAACCATTATTGGGACTAGGTGGGTCTTTAGAAACAAACTTGATGAGCATGGGATCATTACTAGGAACAAGTCAAGACTTGTGGTGCAAGGATATAATCAGGAGGAAGGGATTGACTATGACGATCCATTTGCTCTTGTAGCCAGAATGGAAGCCATTACAATCTTGATAGCCTTTGTTGCCCATATGAAGTTTAAACTATTTCAAATGGATGTCAAGAGTGTCTTCTTGAATAGGAATTTGAAAGAAGAGGTGTATATTAAACAACCTCCAGGTTTTGAAGATGTTGATCTCCCAAACCATGTGCTGAAGTTGGATAAAGCTCTATATGGTCTAAAGCAAGCTCCCAAAGCTTGGTATGAATGCCCGTCTGAATTCCTCCTTGCTAATGGGTCCAAAAGAGGTAAAATTGATAATACTTTGTTCCTAAAATATATGTAGATAACATAATCTTTGGAGCTAATTCATATTCACTATGCAAAGAGTTTGCTGATTTGATGAGTACTGAATTTGAAATGAGCATGATGAGGGAGCATACTTTCTTCCTAGGACTGCAGATCAAACAATCTTCTCATGGAACATCTATATGTCAAGAGAAGTATATAAAAGAATTTCTCAAAAAGTTCAATCTGCTTGAGGCGAAAGTCCTTGATACTCCTATAAGCACGAGTGTGAAACTTGATCTGGATGAAGATGGATTTAAGGTTAATCAGACCATGTACAAGGGAATTATTGGGTCACTTCTGTACCTCACTGCAAGTAGGTCTGCCATAGTCTTCAACGTAGGGATGTGTGCAAGGTTTCAAGCAGCACCAAAGAAATCACACTTGAAGGCAGCCAAACGAATTCTGAGATATTTGAAGGGAACTCAGGACCTAGTCCTCTTCTATCCTAGTGGTGACTCGTTTGATCTAATTGGTTATGTTGATGCTGATTATGTAGGTTTTCTTGTTGATCGAAAAAGCATATCAGGCATGGCACACTTCCTAGGATCGTCACTGATTTCTTGGGGGACTAAGAATCAAAATTCAGTGGCACTGTCTATAGCATAAGCAGAGTATGTGGTTGTTGCATCATGTTGTACTCAACTCGTATGGGTCAAGTAGTAATTGGAAGACTTTGGTGTTCTCACAGACACTATTCCTCTAATATATGACAACACTAGTGAAATGAACATGGCCAAGAACCCTGTTCAGCATAAGAGGAAAAAACACATAGATGTGAGGCATCACTTCCTATGGGACAATGTTGAGAAGAAAAATGTGGTGATGAGTTTCTGCAAGTCAGAAGATCAGCTGGCTGATATATTTACAAAGTCGTTGAATAGAGAATGCTTTATTAAAAATAGACTGAGGCTGGGGATGCACAAGATAACCTGATTCCATAAGAAGTTTACACAAAATCTTCCAGTTTGATTATGTTAAGGAAGGAAGGTATCTATACTTGTTGCAATGCTTATCGCTTGAGAATTCACTTTTGGTACCTTACTACAAGTATACACTCATGGCATATTGGTTGAAGGGAAAATCTAACCATACAGGCGGGACTATATACTAAATGGGACCTGGTCCTCGAGAGGTTAGTATCACTTATGCTACATTGTGTGTCTGTCAATGGTCACTGCCACGTGTCCCTTACCCATTCATTGCATCAGTTTCACACGTCTTTTCACTTTAAATCCAAGAGTCGCTACCTTTCATGGACCCGATACCCTCTTGTGCTTAAATACAACTGTTTTTAGTGTATCCAAACACCCTAATATCTTCTTAAATCTTCTTTTGTGATGCATTACTCTTTTTGTAAAAACTGTTCCTTCTTCTCATCAAAATGACTAACTCATATTCATCTTCAAAGCTTCCCATTCCCTTAGAAATTGAAAACCCCTGTTCTTTCAATTTCTCCATTCCTCCCCCAGAAGAATCTCCTTCGACACTAGTCTATGGAGTTGGCAAGACAGGTGAATCCATCACATCTCACACTGAAGTAATGGCATCTCCTATTGTTCCATCTGGAGAAAATTTTCCCTACTCTCCAACATTGGTTCTATCCAAAGAGAAATCCCAACACTTAGAGGGCCAATCGATTGTGAAACCCAGTGTTGCCCCTCCTACAGAAGAAGTGGAAATGGTATCAAGGGTTGTGTCGTCTACCATGTCTGAACGACTATTTGATGGGGATTTTCCAGAGGGAAAGGGCCCTGAGCCAAATATCCTAGCAGTGGTAGCCGAATTAGTGGTTGTACAAAGTCTGGCTTCCCTTAGAGGCAACGTTCAACCAACTTTGCTGGAATAGAAGTTGAGGTCGCCGGAACAGGTCCCTCACAATGTTCAACCTGTGTTTGACCAAACTCCTAAGTCATTTGATGTTGAAAGTGAGAAAGAAGACGAAGAAGAAGAAGAAAAATTTCCCTTGGTTTGGAGAAAAAAAGGGATTCGAGGTGCTAACATCTTGACAGTGGGTGTCCCAGATCTAGAAACAGTTAAGAGTGTCCCTGACACTGATTTTAATAATGAGCCCACTGAGATTGCAAAGGAGAGGAAATAAAAAAGGAAAGGAAAGATGGTTGAGTCCCATACAAAGAGGGACAAGAAGAGGTATGGCACCAGGAGTGAAATGCATAAGGTCATGGGAAGTGACATTGCAGCAAACGTGATTCAAACAGAAAGTGCTAGGAAGAGAAGAAGGGAAGGTCATATTCCTGAAGAACCCACCTCAACTCCTTTGCCTGTTGGGTCCAGTGATACATGATGAGTCCACAAATTGGACTCATTTAGGTTATATTTTTATAGAAATTGTGTCCTCAAATGCTTATTTTATCTCAATATCTGATGAAGACCCTTAAGTTTCAGGTATTTAAAGATTGAAGGAGACCATGGACACTACTTTGCAAAAAGGAACGAAAAGGTTGAAAAGAACGAATAAAATAAAGGTCTGAGGATTGTCAAGTCCACTTGGCGAGTCGTCGAAGGCTCTCACTTCACCTTTGGTTCCAGTGTGTTGAACCTTGAAGGAAAGGATCAAGTCGGCGGAAAAGGGGAGCAATCGGCGCATCGTCGAGATGTTCCATGAGGCAGTACTATGTCGCCCAATGACCCAGAGCACGATGATGCTTAAGGATGGTGCAAGACGGCGATGAACTACATCAAGGGGAGAATCACTGAGTTGATCGGCGATTCCGACTAATGTCGCCGAATGGTCCGCTGCAGCACAGATTTCTTTAAAACTATAAATACTTGTAGAGAGTTTTAGCTTTGTATCATCAAATTTTTAGTGTGAAACAATTAATATAATTTTAGTACTTTTTATTTTTGCTCTGAGTTTGAGAGGGTTTTGGAAACTTGAAGAAGAAGAAGAGGGTTTCATCTCCAAGAATTTGGACTTGGGTCTCTTGGATTCTTCATTCTTGGCCTGTAACAAGACTTAAATCTTCATACCCATTTGAATGCAAGCTCATTTAGGTATAAATTTCTATCTCTTAATGTGTGGCTAAAAACCCCAATTGTTGGGGTGTGATTTAGCGAATATGGGTTAAGATTGTTGTGGTTGAATTTAACAAATTTGTAGTTGCAAATACAAGTTTATTTATGTGTTTTTGTCTTGCTCGAGAGAGAGGTCACGAAACCAAGACAACTAGATTGATGGCCTAAGGAGTGGGTCAACATGAGGTTCAGCTCGAGAGGGTGAACCCTAGTCCCATATCCTAACACTCAGCTCGAGAGAGTGAGTGGTGTAAGGTGTAGGCTAGTTTCATGCGGCAAGTGGGTGTCTGAGAGGAACCCATTTGAAACGGGGTAAGTTGTTCGAGAGAGAATTTATTCCCACGTATAGCTTAGCCTAGTCTCTATTACTCTACAATTTTTTTATCGAAAACATGTACCCAATAATTTAGATTAACCTGTATTCCGGTCACATCCCAAGAATCCCCTCTCATTCATAGATTTCTTTATTATTTCTACTATTTTTGCTATATTTGTGACAAAACCCCTATTGTTAATTGACACTCTTGTTTCCCCCCTTTAATTTACAATGTTTTAATCGTTAATGTGTTTAGCTACGACTAGTTATTACTAAATTTTATTTTTCTATTAATTCTCGAAACCACTCCTTTGGGACTCGACCCCAACCCTTGGTTGGGTTATTATACTATTGCACGATCGTACACTTGCATCGGAAGTTATGTCGTTGATTACGCAAACATAAATACAGAATCCGATGATGTTGTTGCGTATGTGGCAAAGAGAAGGAAGGAAGCAGAGGTTGAGAGAGTCAAATCAAAGGAGGCTCAGAAATCTCCTGTAAAGAAAGTGAGTAAAAGGGCTACTGAGCAGTCCAAACCAATCAAGGTACCAGGTCCTCGTATTCAAAAGCCAGTAGAAGAAAAGGAGCTGACCAGCGAAGCACGTATAGCAGAGATTGAGAACCAAAAGGTGCTAAACAGTAGAGTCTTCGATCCTGAGATTCTTACGGAACTTGGAATGTCCACTCTTTTTTATTCAGTTTCCCTGCAAAACTGATGTTCGCAAATATTTCTATAAGGTGGAGCTTCTAGAGAATAGAGGAATCAGGACTACTGTCAACAATGTCAAAATCTTTCTAGATAAGGAAACCTTGGGGATTATTTTGGGTGTGCCTGTGAAGGGGATCCGGTCCATTGAAGGATGGAAACCGTCAAGTGATTTCACTAAACATGCTACAAAGAGGGGGGATATAAAGTGAGCAAGTTTGCAAAAGAAGTTTCTGAAGGGGGAATACCAGCTATTCTTTGAGTTCATCAATAAGGTACTGGTACCAAGGACAGAGAAGAGAACTGTAACATCTGTTGCTGACCTATTTCTCATGTAAAAAATGGATGAACTCGAGGAGATCAATTTTCCTGCTATAATACTTGAACATATGCACAGGGTGATGACTTGGAAGTCAGCCAAACATGGCATCCCTTATGACTATTTGCTAAACTATGTGTTCAAACATTTTGAAGTACCTCTTGGACGAGGAGTACCAGGTACCATCAAGCAAATGTTTATTGTTGTTACTCTTTTGGAGTGTGAATATGTTGAAGGGAAAGCTAAGGGTCGGTCTCAGGTAGCGGATCTTATAGAGCAGCAAGCCTCTCTCAAACGAGAGTTCCCTGGCCTTACCGTGATCTTGAACGATAAGGAGGTTGAGATTGCGCAACTGAAATCTAAGTTGCAGAAGTCTGTCTCGAAGGGACCCGGTACCAGTGTTGTGGACGAGCAAGTGGTGCAGCAGTTGAGAGCTGAGAAGGAGCAACTGCTGAAGACAAATGCCTCACTTACTGAGAAAGTCAAAGCTCTCAACAAGCAAGTCATTCAGGCTCATGAGGCTGCAAATGAGTAGATGTCCTTGCTAATGCGAACCCTTACTCCCCTTTCCCCTTCGTCCTAAACGAGTCTAGTCTCCCTGGTTTATTCATCCTTGTGTCAAAACTCTAGTGGCTATGTGTATTGTTTTGGCTAATTCATGTGGTCAGCTTTTGTGATCTAATGATATTTTCTATTGTGCCCTATTTAGTATGTTTTGATATTCTCTTTCTGCTTACATGTACATGTTCTGTGTGGCCCATGGCCCTAAATTCTTAAATGTTTTGCATGCAACTCGCATATGTTTACTGCTATTCCTTTTCAATGATGTCCAAAGGAGGAATTAAGGTGAACTGTTGTGAAATTAGAGAAGGGAACTGAACTAAGGGGGAAGAACAGTGATATGGGGAATAGGGGGAATTAATGTATTTTTGAATGAATGCTTAGCACTCATGTGAGGTTGTTTGTAGGTTGCTTGTCGTCATCAAAAAGGGGGAAATTGATATGTCTTAATGCTCCCAGATGTTTTGATGATCTCCTCACAAGTGCAGGGACCCGGTCCTCTGCAGAGTACGCTCGTCCAGGACCATATGCTATACAGCTGGCAAGCTATCGCGTCAGAGTTTAGTGAGGTCGTCAGTGTACCACACCAATAAGAAAGGACGAGGTTGTTTGTACATCGGTCAATAACTCTTCATGGTTGATAAATTCAACAACACAAACAACAAATCATTCATTCATGCAAAGAGAGAGATTCAAGCCTCAAAACAGCAAGGGACCTAATAGATTGCATTGTTGCTTCCTGAACCAATTGTTACTTTGATTGCTTTTAATTGTACTTATATTGTAGGATTCATTTCACTTGTGATAGAAACGTTTCAACCTTGGGTGAATCATTGTAAGAACTTATTTGAGGGCAACTTCGTGTCTTACTCTAAAGTCTATATTAATCAGTTGGGTTAGTATAGGGGCAATGTTGGCATTGCTTTGGCTCATTGAGTGATAGTGTATTAATCAGGGTAGAGATTAGCAGGTTAATCTCGTGTGTGTTGTAAACTGGGTTTTACTTTGGCTTGTGAATTTTAGTAAAAGCAGTTTGAAAATCCTGTGAGACAGGTCAGGTTTTACTCCCTTGAGCAAGGAGGTTTCCACGTAAAGTTGTGTGTGCCATCTTTACTTTTAGTACTTATTTACTTTCTGTTATTGTAATCGTGCTAAGGACCTAGTTCTATCGCAACTTGTGGACGCATACATTCCAACATGTTTTGTACTTCAAACACAAGTGATGTAGCATTTGTTCTTCAAGTCGAACATGCAGTTTATTCCTTTGTGCAAAGCTGGAATAGTATTCCTAAACTTTTGTGTCTTACTGGTTCCAATAAGGTTGAGGTCAAATATCATGGTGCAAATCCCCACAGCCAGTTGTTGCAAGTGTTGTAATGGACCAACACATTGATGCTCCTCCTTCTGTCATGAAAATTTCCACATGTTTTACTCGTGTCTTTTTCCAGCAACAAGAAAGTAGTAGAATGAACAGCAAAAAGAGTCGCACATATAAGCTTCAGTACTCGTACCCCAAATTAACTGAACTTTCTCCAATCTGGCAAACATGGCACTTACTCAAGTATCCATATGATTGAAAAATGTGGGGCAAGGCTTCACAAGGGATGTTGGATATCAAATCTAACATTATAAACCTGGATTTTGTGTACCTCAAAGCGATTCGCTTAAGTTCATCAATCATAGTGTAAGTTGATTTGAAAACAAAGATTGTCAATGGCAAAAGAGAAATTATCTAAGATTGCAATAAGCGTTTCTAGAAATCCAAACTGACGCCCATGCTGTGTAGAAAACAAAAAGCACTAAAAATGTATCCCAAGCCCTGTAACGGGGATTAGAGGAGCATCCCAAGAACCAATTGGAGTTTAATTTATAGTCGGAGATAGACTCAGAATTTATGGAAATTTTGTTGCCGCTTTAGTGAAAAATGTGGGTTTGCATCAATGGAGTTAGTTATCTATAGGTTTATTGTCCATAACGGACTTGCATTTGATCTTAAAACTGAAAGTTCCAAACTTATTGTATTGAAGTGGTGGTATTACGAGTTTACAGAGGTGAAGGGTCAATTAGCAATGAAAATGGTCATATGAATATATCGACTTGTAGGTTTTCAGACAAATTCAGAAAGAAGAAGAATGGGAGAGTCATACCATTCAATGTGGAAGCATGCACATACAACCACAAATCATATTATGATGCATGTTTTGTAATGTACAAATTTTATTCATCCTCAACTTAGAGTCAGGTTCTCTATGCTCGTGTTATCAAAGGTGTGGAGGAAATCACGAATCAAGGGGCGACCAATATCAAAGGGATTAATATATAGTTATGTAGAAAGACAGAGACTTTAGTTTGTTTTGTATGCACTTTGGCATTTAATTAGTTGGAATCAAAGCTTTAATAGCACATGTACAGTCTTTCTAATTTGGCGACAAAAGCTACTACATCAATAACTAATATTCTTCTTGGTTCTGTGGTCAGTTCCAACTTCAAATTAGTACTAATATTTTTGTTTCCCATGTCATTGGCTCCTCTGTTTTTTAAAGTAGTGTCGTGATGGCATGAGTCTTTAGCTGAGGAAGTAGACAAAGCAGATCATTTTGTTGAGTATTTCATGTGGCATGACATGTATACTATTCTATGAGCGTCTAAATAAAACCAAAAAATTACTACGACATGTGTATTGAATAAAAGAAAACTTGATCTACTCCCAAAAGTAGCATTATATTGCTTTGTTATTACCTGCAAAGGTATACTGAGACAAGCCTTTACAAGAATTTGCACCTCATCTACACTTGCATAAAAATATATGCGTTTGTTGCTGAAGGTTGCTCACTTAAGCCCTGGCACCATGTGATACTCAAAATGCCTTACAAAATTATCCAAAGTGAACGACACTTTCTACATAACTATAACCGCCTCATCTCCGATGAGAACTTGCACTACTTTGGTCAAGTATATATACCTAAAGTAAGTTTAAACACATCATCAACTCTATTGGTTATCATTTATTTTTGGCTTTGGACTGGGAATCACTTAAGGTTTTAAGAAATTAGTTCGTAATTTTAATGGATATCTGCATTATAGCTCCGGCAAACCAAAGTTTAGTTGCATTCTTTGGATTCTTCACTTCAAACACTTGCAAATATATTTGAAATGTAATCTATTATGATGCAACTTTGTCTAGTCATAGCATTACAAAATGGATGAACTTGCGTGAACAAAATTTTATCGTTAAATTAAACAGTCATAAACAAGATATTTGACATACAAGCACTCACGTTTGAGCAAAATTACCCCAAGGGGACCCGACTTTCGACATAACTATAAATGCCATTGATGTAACTTTTCTTAGGAAGCCCTTTTGATGTAATTCTAAAATAGGAATTACAAGAAAATGCGGAAAATCGAAAGACAAGAAATTAAGATAACTAGATAGACACACAAAGAGGAAATCAAAAGCAACCTAAGACACACAAAGAGGAAATCAAAAGCAACCTAAGAGTATATTAAACCTAAAGACCTCAATCGATAAATCCTACAATAGCACCTAACTCTTACGAAGACCTCAAGGGAATCGAGTTCACCTTGCAAATCCCGTTTCTAAACAATAATCAAAACAAGCTTTACCAAGCTCAACACTCAAACATGAGTTTTCAGTTTTCAACATTCAAAATAGTCTACTCTAAAATGATCCTACCCTTGATTTTCACCCCACCCCTACCCTAGACGCCCCCCCCCCTAAAAAAAATTTAAAGTTTGTTTTTAAAAAATACTTTCAATTTCAATTTTTTTATTTTTCACCGCCCCTACGGACCCTACCCTAACCTCCCCCTCTCCCCCACCCCCTTCCAAAAAAAATTAAGTTTGTTTTTTTTTAAAAAAAATAATTTCAATTTTTTACTTTTTTACCCTATCNCCCCCCCCCCCCGCGCCAACCCCCACCTCAGAAAAGATTTAAGTTTGTTTCTAAAATATATTTTCAATTTCAATTCAAAAAATTATTTTCTACTTTTTAGTAAAAATAAAAGATATTTTCTCAAAAATATTTTTTATTTATAAATCAAACACTAAAAGATCTTTTTAGGAAAATATTTTCTATTCATCAACCAAACATGAGAAAATAAGTCAAAATGTACTTGTTTTCCAAGAATACATTTTCCTTCATATCAAACACACCCAAAATGTTTTCCAATTTTCTCATGTTTGGCTAGATTAAATGTTTAGAAAATATTTTCCAAATCAACTCATTTTCCTCAAATTTAAGGAAAATGACTTCCCTTCAAAAGTTAAGGAAAACATTTTCCAAAACTTTACTTTATCGTTTAATTTTTTTCTTACCCTACCCATACCCCGTACCCGACCCTCCCCATTCAAAAAAAAATTAAATTTCTTATTTTTTAAATATATTAATGTTCAATTTTTTTTTAATGAATTAAAGTTTGATCAATAAAAGTAAGATGAAACAATTAATTAACTTATGAAATTTTTATGTTTATGAGAAAATATACAATACAAAAATTTCATATCACATGTCCAAACAAAACTTCAACTTCATCTCATAATTTCATATCGCATAGCCAAACGAGCCCTAAGAGTCTTACCAGGAAACAGAGAGAAAAAAAATATCAATAAACTTTAGTCGTCAGCCTTGAACATTCAAAACATTAAGAATTCTGCCGGCAAAATAGTATCAATTCCTCTAGAAATTTAATAATCTCGACAACTGTGTCTCTGCATATCATTTTTTGAATTGCGTTAATGATTTATTTAGCGGACCTGCTGTAATTTTCAATCCCAGCACAAAGAAGTAAGATATCTGTCCGACCCAAATGAAGGTAAATATTGGAATACATATTCATTAGGTTTTGAGTTGGAAAAAAATAAGTACAAAGTTCTCTTGACAACATATCATTATTATTCTCAAGAAAGGTACACAAAATATTGGGGTTTCACTTTAGGCATAGATAAATCATGGAGAGACACTCGGGACATTTTCCCTTATATTCCGTGTTGTATGCCCAATAATTTCATTAGTGGAGTCATCTATCAGTTTGCTATAGTCTATGACTCATTTATCATTGCATTTGATGTTAAATCTGAAAAATTGAAATTATTGCATTATGGAATCCAACTAAGGGTGTGTTTGATACGAAGGAAAATGTTTTCTTGGAAAACAAGTAGAGTTCTAACTTATTTTCTCATGTTTGGTTGGTGAATGAAAGATATTTTTCAAAAAAATATCTTTTATTTTTGGCTTGAGACTAAAAAAATACTCTTTCGGAAAAAACTTTTGGATACGAAAATCAACCCCAATAATAGATCTAGAAACCGATCCCGACATCCAAACTAGGACAAGACTTTGATGATCGTTCCAAAATCTGACCCTGAGATTTGACCCAAGACCTGACGGGAATTTTTTTTTTCAAAAATAATTATTTTTAATTGTTTTTTGACGGGAATGGCCTGGGTGGGGGCGGGGGTAGGGTTTGGCATAAAAATGAAAAAAAAATTAAATATGAAATATTTTCCAAAAAATAAAATTTCTTAATTTTTTTTTGACGGGAATGGCCTTGGTGGAGGTGGGGGAGTAGGGGGTGGCGTAAAAAGTAAAAAATAAATTAAATTTGAAATATATTTTCCAAAAATATTTTTTTTGACGGGAATGACCTGCGTGGGGTGGGGCGCAGGGGGGG
>NC_064283.1:51744228-51822538 GCF_019186545.1 Solanum stenotomum | reverse complement strand
AGGGGGGTCAGGAGTAGGGGTGGTAGGGGTTAGGTGGGGTTAAAAAATCTTCATATTCAAAACATTTTTCAAAAATTTTTATTTTTTTTGTTTGAGGGGGAGGGGGTGGTTTGGTGGTAGGGATAAAAATATATTTGAAATTATTTTATAATATAATCCTCCCACATAGTACGGACAACCTTCTCGATTTAAAGGTATATATATATATATGTACTCTTTAAATTTAGTTAATAAATTATTTTATTCTTGAGCTTTAATATATCTTTGCAAGAAAATCAAAAGCCAAGATGATATTATTACAAATGGATTATATCAACCGATTTCTCATTAATAACCCATCTCTATTGGTTTCTCCATCAATGCAAATTAACTATTCCAAGCTTTTGGTGCTACTTGTTTTTAGTTTTCACTAAATATTCATAGGAAACCATATTTTCATTGCAACTTTTTTGACTCTTGCATTTCTTTCTAAGATGTTCCGAAAAATATCTCTTTGAGCCAAGGGTCTATACAAAACGATCTCTCTATCCGACAATGATAGAGATAAGGTCCACGTACACCTCACTACTTGTGAAACTTTAATTTTTTGAATTTATAATTGTTTTTGTTGTATTATATTCATAGGAAAACATACATGGGGTATATGTGGCATGATGAAAATAATTATTTTTTAAAAATAAAATAATTATGAATAAACTTTTTATATTATTTTTTTTTCAAAAAAAAATACTATTTTTCACTCAACATGTCAAACATCATAAAACATTTCTAAACAAATATTTTTTTCGAAAATCATTTTGCACAAAATATGACTTTAATAATACCAAACACGCCCACATTGTTTTTTAACCAATTTCCAATGCATATGCCGGCAAAGAAGTAGTGCATATATCTTACTTTCGTACTGATCGTTCAGTTTTGGCATTGTCTTGCTCATTTTTTAAATTTTTTTTTATCATTGTATGGTGGTCATGAGACCTTTATATTGATGAATAAAATTACAATGCTAAGGGAAGCTTAAGCTCAATCTATTGTTTCAATAGCTGCTTCGCAAAAATTAAGATTCTAATAAAAACTATACAAGTTTTGTATAAATCTATAAGTCCAGCGTGATAGACAAAACTAGCTATAATATCTAAACTGGATCAGTTCTATACAAAATAATTCTTCTTCTGCTTATGCCTTAGGGACTCCATATATTTGTATGAGATCAAGTTTGTAAGGTTCGATGACTATCGATGGTAGTTGAGCATGTGCAAAAATAATCAACTCCTCATTTGTAATACTCCATTTTACCAAGGCATATGCAACTTGGTTGGCTTCCCTGTAACAATGTCGAACCTCACAAGTAATAGTACTTGAAATATTTTGAATATGAGTATAGTTGTTACGTATTTGTTTTTATAATGTATCATATTATATTATTATATGGTTTGTATCGTATTATGTTGTGCTCTATCTTTTTTATTAATATAATATTTAAATAGATTGTATCGTTTTAGTTACTACATATTGTGACAAATTAGTAGTTTGAAGGACAAACTACATGAAAAATAGGATGCATGATAAAGCTATTATAGTAAAGTTAGGGTAAATGATAAAATAGAACTACTAGAAGTATTTAATACCACTAACTATCATTACCACAGGGCCACTAAAGTCGTTCCTTGGGACCCATATTTTTGGGGGGTCCCATTTTAATTTTTTTTTTTTTTACTTATAATGATATTTTTAAAAAAAAAATTATATGTACTATGAGTGCTATAATTTTACTAAGGAAATTGCATTTAAAAAAATTATATGTACCAGCAGGGAACTATATGTGATTACTGATTATATTACTACAAAAGATAAATTTAATTTCAATTTGAATTGTCTTAACTTGTTATCATCATATGACTTTATATTGATAGTGTCAAACACAGCCACATAGTTTTTTAACCAATGCATATATATGCCGGCAAAGAATTCATGTCCATTTTTGGCCTTATATCTTCATTCTTGAATTCGTATATATATACAGCCCCCTCTTTTCTACATAAAAAATCAACACTCCTGAAGATGGCTGATGCCTTTCTGTCATTTGCACTTCGAAAATTGGGTGATTTCCTCAGTCAACAAGTTTCCCTGCTTACAAGTCTCAGAGATGAAATCAAATGGCTGAGAAATGAGCTACTCTTCATACAACCTTTCCTCAAAGATGCAGAACTAAAGCAATGTGGAGATCAAAGAGTTGTACAATGGGTGTTTGAGATCAACTCTATTGCTAATGATGCTGTTGCTATACTCGAGACTTACACCTTTGAGGCTGGTAAACGTGCTAGTTGTCTCAAGGCTTGTGCTTGCATATGTAGGAAGGAGAAGAAATTATACAATGTCTCCAAGGAGATCAAATCACTCAAGAAACGAATCATGGATATCTCTCGCAAATGAGACACTTATGGTATTACAAATATCAATAGTAATGCTGGAGAAGGGCCAAGTAACCAGGTTGCAACATTGAGGAGAACTACCTCATATATGGATGACCAGGATTACATTTTTGTTGGCTTTCAGGATGTTGTACAAACATTGCTAGCTGAACTTCTCAAAGCAGAGCCTCGTCGAAGCGTCCTCTCCATTTATGGAATGGGGGGTTTAGGCAAGACCACTCTTGCGAGAAAACTTTACATTAGTCCTAATATAGCCTCTAGTTTCCTTACACACGCTTGGATATGTGTTTCGCAAGAGTACAACACCATGGATCTTCTTAGGAATATCATAAAATCCATCCACGATCGCACCATGGAAACTCTAGATTTGTTGGAAAGGATGACAGAAGGAGATCTAGAAATTTATCTTCATGATCTATTAAAAGAACGCAAATACCTTGTGGTGGTTGATGATGTATGGCAGAAAGAAGCATGGGAGAGTTTGAAAAGAGCATTCTCGGATAGCAAGAATGGCAGCAGAGGCATTATTACCACGCGCAAAGAGGATGTCGCTGAAAGAGCAGACGACAGAGGTTTTGCTCATAAACTTTGTTTCCTAAGCCAAGAAGAAAGTTGGGATCTCTTTCGTAGGAAACTACTTGATGTTCGAGCAATAGTTCCAAAAATGGAAAGTCTAGCTAAGGATATGGTGGAAAAGTGTAGAGGCTTACCTCTTGCAATTGTTGTATTGAGCAGACTACTTTCGCATAAAAAGGGGCTAAACGAATGGCAAAAGGTGAAAGATCACCTTTGGAAGAACATTAAAGAAGATAAATCTATTGAAATCTCTAACATACTATCATTAAGCTACAATGATTTGTCAGTTGTGCTCAAGCAGTGTTTTCTTTACTTTGGTATTTTTCCAGAAGATCAAGTTCTCGAGACTGATAACATAATACGATTGTGGATGGCCGAGGGTTTCATACCCAGAGGAGAAGAAAGAATGGAGGATACCGCTGAAGGCTTCTTGAATGAGCTGATAAGACGAAGCTTGGTTCAAGTGGCTAAAACATTTTGGGAAAGAGTTACTGAATGTAAGGTTCATGATTTACTCCATGATCTTGCGATACAAAAGGCATTGGAGGTGAACTTCTTTGACATTTATAATCCAAAAAGCCACTCCACACTACTAAAAAAATAGTGAATACCGACCTAAAAATTTCCGACCTCAAATGGAGGTCGGTATTTACAAGTAGTCGGTTTTTATGCAAAATAAAGTGGGAAAATCAAATTCCGACCTCTGGAGGTCGGAATTTTTCCCGGAAAAAAATGAATTACAATAAAAACCGACCTCTTGATGTCGGTATTAAACAAGTAACAAATAATATCGATGTATGTCGGTAAAATTAAATAGTATGTAAAAAATAAATTAATATAAAATACCGACCTCATGAGGTCGGTATTTTTTATATTTAATTGAGAAAATAATACCGACATCAAGAGGTCGGTTTTTGTTTCTGGGAAAAATTCCGACCTCCTGAGGTCGGAATTTGGTTATTTTGCATAAAAAATGACTTCTTGATGTCGGTTATAATATCGACTTCTGAATGTCGGTAAATTAAATAGTATGTAATTAAAATACAGACCTCATGAGGTCGATATTTTTTCTAATTACTATTAATTAAAGTGACATCCGGAGGTCGGTATTTTTATTTCATCTATTACTTTTAAAAGCGACATCCAGAGGTCGGTATTTTTATTTCATCTATTACTTTTAAATGCGACATCCGGAGGTCGGTATTTTTATTTCATCTATTACTTTTAAAAGCGACATCCGGAGGTCGGTATTTTTATTATTACTTTTAAAAGCGACATCCGGGGGTCGGTTTGTTGTTCATTTTACACCTATAACAATTTTTGTATACTATGAAATTACGTTGATATGAAAACCGACAACAAGTAGTCGGTTTTTATGCAAAATAAAGCGGGAAAACAAAATTCCGACCTCAAGAGGTCGGAATTTTTCCCAGAAAATGAATTACAATAAAAATCGACCTCTTGATGTCGGTATTATTTTCTCAATTAAATATAAAAAACAAAATTGAGAAATATTTTGATTTAATTTTATTTAAATCGTCTTCCGGAGGACGATTTTGTGTAATATAAAAAACAAAAAAATTATAATATTGACTTCTGGAAGTCGGTAAAATTAAATAGTATGTAATAAATTAATATTTTCAATTAACTTTAAATAAATCGTCTTCCGAATGACGGTAATTTATACAAGTTAAAAAATAATTTAATATAAAATACCGACCTCCCGATGTCAATATTATTTAATTAACATGATTACTTTTTAATGTGATACCGACCTCATGACGTCGGTATTTTTTTATTAAATCTAATTACTTTTAATAAAAGCGACATCCGGAGGCCGGTTTGTTTAAAATATTCCTATTAATAATCATAATTTTGCAATTGTGCATAATACTAAAATTTCATTTTACACCTACAATTAATTGTTCAAAAAGTGTAACAATTTTGTATACTTCAATAAATAAAAAGTTAGAATTCGTGGAATAAATAAAAAAATATCTATAAATCCATATTTAGAGTATGAAACTACGTTGATATGAATTAGGAGATAATTATACTTATATTTCTAGAGTAATGTACAAATTCTATCAGTCCTTCGTCTAATCATGAACTTAATATCTGAAGTCATGATGTAGAGGTGAAGAGCTAACATATAATCCATTCGAGTATGAAATGCACGCGAGATAGCTAGTATTATTATATACGTTCGATCTAATTGAATGGATGTTAAGTGTAGTGATCACCTTCTAATTATGATGACATGTAAACGATACTTTATCGGAGTATAAAATACGTTGATTAATTATATACTACTCGAGTAGTTTAACAAATCAATTAAAGAAATATCGATGATCAATTCAAGGAGATTTATATATTAAATTTGATATTGATAAACTTTTGTTGATCAATTAAATTAAATTTATATAATTAGGAGTTATATAATTTAAATTTATAAAATTAACTTGATCGATAAATTAAATTTATTAAATTAAACTTATGTTGATGTGTAGTTAAATTTTATATATATATATTTGATATTGATAAACTTTTGTTGGTCAAAAAAATTAAATTTATATAATTAGGAGTTATATAATTTAAATTTATAAAATTAACTCTATCGATAAATTAAATTTATTAAATTAAACTTATGTTGATGTGTAGTTAAATTTTATATATATATATTTGATATTGATAAACTTTTGTTGGTCAAAAAAATTAAATTTATATAATTAGGAGTTATATAATTTAAATTTATAAAATTAACTCTATCGATAAATTAAATTTATTAAATTAAACTTATGTTGATGTGTAGTTAAATTTTATATATATATATTTGATATTGATAAACTTTTGTTGGTCAAAAAAATTAAATTTATATAATTAGGAGTTATATAATTTAAATTTATAAAATTAACTCTATCGATAAATTAAATTTATTAAATTAAACTTATGTTGATGTGTAGTTAAATTTTATATATATATATTTGATATTGATAAACTTTTGTTGGTCAAAAAAATTAAATTTATATAATTAGGAGTTATATAATTTAAATTTATAAAATTAACTCTATCGATAAATTAAATTTATTAAATTAAACTTATGTTGATGTGTAGTTAAATTTTATATATATATATTTGATATTGATAAACTTTTGTTGGTCAAAAAAATTAAATTTATATAATTAGGAGTTATATAATTTAAATTTATAAAATTAACTCTATCGATAAATTAAATTTATTAAATTAAACTTATGTTGATGTGTAGTTAAATTTTATATATATATATTTGATATTGATAAACTTTTGTTGGTCAAAAAAATTAAATTTATATAATTAGGAGTTATATAATTTAAATTTATAAAATTAACTCTATCGATAAATTAAATTTATTAAATTAAACTTATGTTGATGTGTAGTTAAATTTTATATATATATATTTGATATTGATAAACTTTTGTTGGTCAAAAAAATTAAATTTATATAATTAGGAGTTATATAATTTAAATTTATAAAATTAACTCTATCGATAAATTAAATTTATTAAATTAAACTTATGTTGATGTGTAGTTAAATTTTATATATATATATTTGATATTGATAAACTTTTGTTGGTCAAAAAAATTAAATTTATATAATTAGGAGTTATATAATTTAAATTTATAAAATTAACTCTATCGATAAATTAAATTTATTAAATTAAACTTATGTTGATGTGTAGTTAAATTTTATATATATATATTTGATATTGATAAACTTTTGTTGGTCAAAAAAATTAAATTTATATAATTAGGAGTTATATAATTTAAATTTATAAAATTAACTCTATCGATAAATTAAATTTATTAAATTAAACTTATGTTGATGTGTAGTTAAATTTTATATATATATATTTGATATTGATAAACTTTTGTTGGTCAAAAAAATTAAATTTATATAATTAGGAGTTATATAATTTAAATTTATAAAATTAACTCTATCGATAAATTAAATTTATTAAATTAAACTTATGTTGATGTGTAGTTAAATTTTATATATATATATTTGATATTGATAAACTTTTGTTGGTCAAAAAAATTAAATTTATATAATTAGGAGTTATATAATTTAAATTTATAAAATTAACTCTATCGATAAATTAAATTTATTAAATTAAACTTATGTTGATGTGTAGTTAAATTTTATATATATATATTTGATATTGATAAACTTTTGTTGGTCAAAAAAATTAAATTTATATAATTAGGAGTTATATAATTTAAATTTATAAAATTAACTCTATCGATAAATTAAATTTATTAAATTAAACTTATGTTGATGTGTAGTTAAATTTTATATATATATATTTGATATTGATAAACTTTTGTTGGTCAAAAAAATTAAATTTATATAATTAGGAGTTATATAATTTAAATTTATAAAATTAACTCTATCGATAAATTAAATTTATTAAATTAAACTTATGTTGATGTGTAGTTAAATTTTATATATATATATTTGATATTGATAAACTTTTGTTGGTCAAAAAAATTAAATTTATATAATTAGGAGTTATATAATTTAAATTTATAAAATTAACTCTATCGATAAATTAAATTTATTAAATTAAACTTATGTTGATGTGTAGTTAAATTTTATATATATATATTTGATATTGATAAACTTTTGTTGGTCAAAAAAATTAAATTTATATAATTAGGAGTTATATAATTTAAATTTATAAAATTAACTCTATCGATAAATTAAATTTATTAAATTAAACTTATGTTGATGTGTAGTTAAATTTTATATATATATATTTGATATTGATAAACTTTTGTTGGTCAAAAAAATTAAATTTATATAATTAGGAGTTATATAATTTAAATTTATAAAATTAACTCTATCGATAAATTAAATTTATTAAATTAAACTTATGTTGATGTGTAGTTAAATTTTATATATATATATTTGATATTGATAAACTTTTGTTGGTCAAAAAAATTAAATTTATATAATTAGGAGTTATATAATTTAAATTTATAAAATTAACTCTATCGATAAATTAAATTTATTAAATTAAACTTATGTTGATGTGTAGTTAAATTTTATATATATATATTTGATATTGATAAACTTTTGTTGGTCAAAAAAATTAAATTTATATAATTAGGAGTTATATAATTTAAATTTATAAAATTAACTCTATCGATAAATTAAATTTATTAAATTAAACTTATGTTGATGTGTAGTTAAATTTTATATATATATATTTGATATTGATAAACTTTTGTTGGTCAAAAAAATTAAATTTATATAATTAGGAGTTATATAATTTAAATTTATAAAATTAACTCTATCGATAAATTAAATTTATTAAATTAAACTTATGTTGATGTGTAGTTAAATTTTATATATATATATTTGATATTGATAAACTTTTGTTGGTCAAAAAAATTAAATTTATATAATTAGGAGTTATATAATTTAAATTTATAAAATTAACTCTATCGATAAATTAAATTTATTAAATTAAACTTATGTTGATGTGTAGTTAAATTTTATATATATATATTTGATATTGATAAACTTTTGTTGGTCAAAAAAATTAAATTTATATAATTAGGAGTTATATAATTTAAATTTATAAAATTAACTCTATCGATAAATTAAATTTATTAAATTAAACTTATGTTGATGTGTAGTTAAATTTTATATATATATATTTGATATTGATAAACTTTTGTTGGTCAAAAAAATTAAATTTATATAATTAGGAGTTATATAATTTAAATTTATAAAATTAACTCTATCGATAAATTAAATTTATTAAATTAAACTTATGTTGATGTGTAGTTAAATTTTATATATATATATTTGATATTGATAAACTTTTGTTGGTCAAAAAAATTAAATTTATATAATTAGGAGTTATATAATTTAAATTTATAAAATTAACTCTATCGATAAATTAAATTTATTAAATTAAACTTATGTTGATGTGTAGTTAAATTTTATATATATATATTTGATATTGATAAACTTTTGTTGGTCAAAAAAATTAAATTTATATAATTAGGAGTTATATAATTTAAATTTATAAAATTAACTCTATCGATAAATTAAATTTATTAAATTAAACTTATGTTGATGTGTAGTTAAATTTTATATATATATATTTGATATTGATAAACTTTTGTTGGTCAAAAAAATTAAATTTATATAATTAGGAGTTATATAATTTAAATTTATAAAATTAACTCTATCGATAAATTAAATTTATTAAATTAAACTTATGTTGATGTGTAGTTAAATTTTATATATATATATTTGATATTGATAAACTTTTGTTGGTCAAAAAAATTAAATTTATATAATTAGGAGTTATATAATTTAAATTTATAAAATTAACTCTATCGATAAATTAAATTTATTAAATTAAACTTATGTTGATGTGTAGTTAAATTTTATATATATATATTTGATATTGATAAACTTTTGTTGGTCAAAAAAATTAAATTTATATAATTAGGAGTTATATAATTTAAATTTATAAAATTAACTCTATCGATAAATTAAATTTATTAAATTAAACTTATGTTGATGTGTAGTTAAATTTTATATATATATATTTGATATTGATAAACTTTTGTTGGTCAAAAAAATTAAATTTATATAATTAGGAGTTATATAATTTAAATTTATAAAATTAACTCTATCGATAAATTAAATTTATTAAATTAAACTTATGTTGATGTGTAGTTAAATTTTATATATATATATTTGATATTGATAAACTTTTGTTGGTCAAAAAAATTAAATTTATATAATTAGGAGTTATATAATTTAAATTTATAAAATTAACTCTATCGATAAATTAAATTTATTAAATTAAACTTATGTTGATGTGTAGTTAAATTTTATATATATATATTTGATATTGATAAACTTTTGTTGGTCAAAAAAATTAAATTTATATAATTAGGAGTTATATAATTTAAATTTATAAAATTAACTCTATCGATAAATTAAATTTATTAAATTAAACTTATGTTGATGTGTAGTTAAATTTTATATATATATATTTGATATTGATAAACTTTTGTTGGTCAAAAAAATTAAATTTATATAATTAGGAGTTATATAATTTAAATTTATAAAATTAACTCTATCGATAAATTAAATTTATTAAATTAAACTTATGTTGATGTGTAGTTAAATTTTATATATATATATTTGATATTGATAAACTTTTGTTGGTCAAAAAAATTAAATTTATATAATTAGGAGTTATATAATTTAAATTTATAAAATTAACTCTATCGATAAATTAAATTTATTAAATTAAACTTATGTTGATGTGTAGTTAAATTTTATATATATATATTTGATATTGATAAACTTTTGTTGGTCAAAAAAATTAAATTTATATAATTAGGAGTTATATAATTTAAATTTATAAANTACCAACACTAGTTGATCCTATTGATGACAAAATTGATTTTCTTGCAAGATCGATTTGTGTCCATCTAGTGTTGACACTTAACTTTAAATTTAGAAATAATATATTTGTTGAGCATAAGAACCAACACTAGTTGATCCTATTGATGACAAAATTGATTTTCTTGCAAGATCGATTTGTGTCCATCTAGTGTTGATATTAAGCTTTAATTTAGGAATAATGTGTTTGTTAAGCATAAGTCCCAACACTAGTTGATCCTATTGATGACAAAATTGATTTTCTTGCAAGATCGATTTGTGTCCATCTAGTGTTGACACTTAGCTTTAAATTTAGAAATAATATATTTGTTAAGCATAAGTACCAACACTATTTGATCCTGTAGATGATAAAATTGATTTAGTTGGTGGATTTAGTTGTTGGAATTAAGGCAAAACTAAACTAGGTAAAGTTAAAAAGTTGTTATGTTGTTTAAATAAGTTAAAATAAATAATGTGGTTTAGTTAGTGAATTTAGTTGTTGGAATTAAGTTAAAACTAAACTAGTTAACGTTAAAAAGTTGTTAAGTTGTTTAAATAAGTTAAAATAAATAATGAGGGTTAGTTAGTGAATTTAGTTGTTGGAATTAAGTCAAAACTAAACTAGTTAACGTTAAAAAGTTGTTAAGTTGTTTAAATAAGTTAAAATAAATAATGTGGGTTAGTTAGTGAATTTAATTGCTGGAATTAAGTCAAAACTAAACTTATCTCAATATCGAGCTTGCAACTATAGCCGAAAGAAAGAAGAAGAGAGAAGAAAGAGAGAAAAAGAGAGAAGAAGAGAGAAGAAGAGAGAGGAGGAGATTGCGGCAGCAAAGGAGGTAGAGAACAAGAGGTATGCAGCGCTTCAGGCCCAACTAACTTTTTTTTTGAATCAGGAAATATTCTTCCTCCATGTCCGGCTAGCAGTGATGAATCTGATCAGGAGGATGATGAGAATCATAAGTCTGATAAGGAAAGTGAGGGTGATGAGAATGGTAAGTCTGATAAGGAGAGTGAGGGTGATGAGGAGTAGTTGTATCTATTTGACATTTTAGACTTCTATATTTTTGGAATTGTTTAATTTGATCGTATTTTAGTTTATTTTGAAGTTGGATGAAGTTTATTTTGAAATAGTTTAATGTATATGTTGAAAATATTGTTTTGTTTTGGTTGGATGAAGTTTATTTGGCTTTGGGTTGTTTTGGTTGGATGAAATTTATTTCGCTTTGGGTTGTTTTGGTTGGATGAATTTTATTTGGCTTCGGGTTGTTTTGGTTGGATGAAGTTTATTTGGCTTTGGGTTGTTTTGGTATAAATATGCAGGTGGGCAACTAAAAATTGTAGCAATTTGCTGCCTGTTTTGTAGCAGAAAATCGACCTCCGGAGGTCGGAATTTCAAAAATAAAAAATAAAAATACCGACCTCCGGAGGTTAGAATTCCAAAACTAAAAAATAAAAATACCGACCTCCGGAGGTCAGAATTTTAAAAATACAAAACTAAAAATACCGACCTCCGGAGGTCAGAATTTTAAAAATACAAAAATAAAAATACCGACCTCTGGAGGTCAGAATTTCAACATTACAAAAATAAAAATACCAATCTCCGGAGGTCAAAATTTCAAAAATACAAAAATAAAAATACCGACCTCCGGAGGTCGGAATTTCAACATTACAAAAATAAAAATACCGACCTCCGGAGGTCAGAATTTCAACATTACAAAAATAAAAATACCGACCTTCGGAGGTCAGAATTTCAACATTAGAAAAATAAAAATACCGACCTCCGGAGGTCATAATCTCAAAATGCAAAAATAAAAATACCGACCTCCTGAGGTCGAAATTTAAAAAAATGAATATTTCGACATAAAATAAAAACTGACCTCCAGAGGTCGGTATTGAATAGCGACCCAGCTTTTTCCGACCTAAGCTGGGATGCCGGTTTTAGGTCGGTATTTCAGGGAATACCGACCTCCGGAGGTCGGTATTGGTAGGTCGGTATTCACTGTTTTTTTAGTATTGTCATATCCTCTTTATGTATCAGACATGTCATTCATAGTCAAGGAGAAAGGTACCCCTCAGTTGATCTTTCTAACTTAAAGTTGAGGTCACTTATGTCCTTCGATCCAGATTTTTGTAAGATGAGTCTTATAAACTTCAGGAGTGTGTTCCAACATCTGTATGTGTTGTACTTGGAGATGCGTGTTGACAATATGTCTATTGTATAAGTACCTGATGCCATAGGAAGTTTGTACCACCTCAAGTTCTTAAGCTTGAAAGGTATCGATGACCTTCCGTCTTCCATTGGCAACCTCAAGAATCTACAGACACTTGTTGTCAATGAGTGCGGATACACTTGCCAACTACCCCGCGAGACAGTTGACCTAATAAATTTAAGACATTTAGTTGCTCGGTATTCAAAACCTCTGGTACATATAAGCAAACTCACTAGTCTTCAAGTTGTTGATGGCATCCATTGTGATCAATGGAAAGATGTTGACCCTGTTGATTTAGTCAATCTTGGAGAATTAAGCATGCATCATATTAAGAAATCTTACTCCCTAAACAACATTAGCAGCTTGAAAAACCTTAGCATTCTCACATTGTTTTGTGAAGGTTATAAAACATTCCCATCCCTTGAATTTGTTAATTGCTGTGAAAAGCTCTAGAAATTGAGGTTAAATGGGGTGATTGAGAAATTGCCTGATCTGTTTCCAAATTCCATCACAATGATGGTTCTGAGGGACTCAAGACTGACAAAAGATCCGATGCCTATTTTGGGAACATTGCCAAACCTAAGGAATCTCGAATTGATTACAGCTTATGAAGGAAAAGAAATGATGTGCAGAGATAACAGCTTCAGTCAACTAGACTTCCTTATTCTTAATGATCTTTACAACCTAGAAAGATGGCATTTAGCCACAAATTCCATGCCTCTGATTAAAGGTTTTGCTATTTATGATTGTCCAAACTTGAAGAAGATTCCAGAGAGAATGAAAGACGTGAAGCAAGTAACTTTGTTCATTTTTTCTTTTATATAAATTGTGTGTGAAATAATATTTGTGTGAAACGGGGAGAAAAAGCGGTCACTTGAAGACATTCACCTTCATCAAGTTGGGCTATTGAAGCATCAATCAACTTTCTCTCTTTACTCATTATTTCAACAGAACTGGTTTTCAATGTTCCATTTCTTTTTGTTTTTCGCTTTTTTAAGTATGTGGAATTGGTTCCAACATTACTTTTTTTTTTTGCGTATTCTGTGCAGATTATTTTATTTATCTAAAGGTAAATTAATGACGAGGTTAATATATATGAGAACATAGAATAATTATGTAAAATCTTACTTGATTACGGCGTGCTATATATCATGGTATTGAAGCTCAAGTTGAACTCGTTGATTGTTCATGAGGTACGACCAATATTGGTTCACTTGAAAAAAATTTGGAAATAGATACACTCATTGATGGGTTGACTAGTAACTTGCTTCATTCATGAAGTAAGTTACAACTCCACTAAACAACTCTCTATAGTAAAAGAGGACGAGCTAAGTATACGTAAGAAGATTATAAGTATTTTCGCAATGAATACATCAATTTCACCATAATAATAGGTTGGGCATATCAATTAGACAACAAACCCAATTTCAAACTCAACTGTACTTCATACATAACAAGATTATAAGCTAAATCCACAGTTTTGAGGTTCGATTCTTACCTCAAATAGGTGAAACCCGTCGATTATAGCAGCCTCCGATTCAAAAAAGTCAATTGTTTCTCCACTTCAATCTTCTCTCTCCAAAAGTATTTAGAACAAATATGAAATTTGGATCGAAGAAGAACAAGTTACCTAAGGGAAAATCATAAAATGGCAAATAATATATTCTTACCCTGATGGTATATTTGGAGATAATATATTAGATGAAAGTCAGTCAATTGTGAATTCTTTTGTCAGAAAGTCAAATAACTTTTTTTTTATTGGGAAAATACATAAGTACCCCCCAGCCTATGTCCGAAATCCCAGAGACACACTTAACCTTTACTAAGGTCCTATTACCCCCCGAACTTAATTTATCTATAATATTCTACCCCTTTTCGGCCTACGTGGCACTATCCTCGAAAAAAATGTCAACATGCGTTGGGCCCACAAGACAGTGTCACGTAGGCCAAAAAGGGGTAGAATATTACATATAAAATAAGTTCGGGGGGGTAATAGGACCTTAGTAAAGGTTAGGTGTGTCTTTGGGATTTCGGGTATAGGCTAGGGGGTACTTATGCATTTTCCCTTTTTTTATTACCCCAAGTCACTCAACTATGAGTTTTTCTCTCAGAAAGTCACTCAACTATGAGTTTTACTCTTAGAAAGTCACTTAACTTTCTTTTATAACCTCTGGTACGTATAAAATATATTTGTATTCAGAACCTCTGATACGTAACTAGGTATAAGTAAACTCACTAGTCTTCAAGATATCTCTAGTGACCAGTGGAAAGATATTAACCCTGTTGATTTAGTTAATCTTCGAGAATTAAGCATGCATCATAGTGATAAATCTTACTCCTTAAACAACATTAGCCGCTTGAAAAACCTTAGCACTCTCAGATTGTTTTGTGAAGGTTATAAATCATTCCCATCCCTTGAAATTGTTAATTGTTATGAAAAGCTCCAAAAATTGTGGTTAGAAGGGAGGATAGAGAAACTGCCTAATTTGTTTGCAAATTCTATCACAATGATGGTTTTGAGGGACTCAAGACTGACACAAGATCCAATGCCTATTTTGGGAATGTTGCCTAACCTAAGGAATCTCAAATTGATTTGAGCTTTTGAAGGAAAAGAAATAATGTGCAGTGATAACAGTTTCAGTTAACTAGAGTTTCTTACTCTTTTAAGTCTAGAGAATCTAGAAAGATGGCATTTGGCCACAACTGTTGATAAAATCAACAATGTGAGCTCCCAAACTCCATTAATGGAGAACTCATTGGTGAGAGAGAGAGAGCAATCGAGAGAGAAAACTCATGGAGAAAAAAATATCTTTTATTGAATGTGAATTAGGAAGAACAAGTATTACAATGTGGAGATATATATACAAAATCACTAATCAACAAACTTGATTCTAACTGAATTTCTAACTAACTTTACTGTTCATTAACTAACTAACTAATTTCATACTTTATATTCTCAACAACTGTCATGCCTCTCATTAAAGGTCTTCGTATCCAAGATTGTCGAAAGCGGAAGGAGATTACAGAAAGGATAAAATAACGTGTAGCTTTTCAAGCATACATGAAGTTTTATTTGATAATAGAAAAGGTAAATATACAAACAAATCGCAATCCTACATAATTTTTTTCATTTTTTCTTTTTATATAAATAATGTGTTAAATAATATTTGTGTTAAACAAGAGTAAAAGCTGTCACTTGAAGAACTGGTTTTCACCTTCATCAACTTGAGCTCTCACTTTACTCATTATTTCAACATTCACTTGAGTTTTCAATCTTCCATTTCTTTTTGTTTTTCGCTTTTTTAAGCATGTGGAATTGGTTCCAACATTACTTTTTTTTTTGTGTATTCTGTGCAAAATTATTTTATTGATCTAAAGGTAAATTACTGACGAGGTTAATATATATGAGGGCATAGAATAATTATGTAAAATCTTACTTGATTACGGCGTGCAATCATGGTATTGAAGCTCAAGTTGAACTCGTTGATTGTTCAATGAGGTACGAGCAATACTCGTTCACTTAAAAAATTGTTGGAAATAGATACACTCATTGATGGGTTGACTAATACCTTGCTTCATTCATGAAGTGAGTTACAACTCCACTAAATAACTCCCTATATTAAAAGAGGAAGAACTATGCATTAATATTGAATGTAGTGGGAGTTATGGGATAAGGGGTGATGTAACTCATAAATGAATTAGAGTTACAAGTCTTAACTTTGTCCTATAAAAGGGAGGACTTGGGAACATCCAAAGACAACACAAAAAACACAAAAAGAGAGTTCCTCAGTTAAAGAGTTCAGTTGTTGTGAAAAACAATTAATATAAGACTCCATAGTGATCTTGTAAGAAACCACTTAGGCAGTTGGTGGTGATAGCACTTGATCCTAGAACAAGAAGATATGTATAATTCCGCATAAATCTCCAAGTATAAATCCTTCATTGGTATCAGAGCAAGGTTTGTTAGATGTGATTATCTTTTTACCAGTGTATCATTAAAATTTAGTGATAAGCGAATTTTTCGATTTTATTACATTTCGAAAAAGGTTTTCATTTTTTTTTATAAACGTATTGACTGTTGGCTAAGTTACCTTCTAGAGTGGAGTAACAAACTGAACAAGCCATATATTAATGGAAATATATTTTTGACAGCTTCCCATCGATATATTATTTGTAATGTTACGATACCGGATGAAGGAGATATAGGTGTTGAAAGTTGGCTGTCAAAGAAGAAAAAGAAACTGGAAATGTCAGCAAGACTGCCCAACTTTCAAGCTCATTTTCTCCCTCTTCATGTTTCCGATGTGTGCAAGAAATATATCACTGAAAAGATATTATCATAATCTTTCCAATGATCTATTATTTATAATTTTTTTGACATCGAATAAAGGATACATGAGTGCTGAAAGTTCGCTGCTTGAAAACATAACCGGGAAATTGTTTAAATTCTAACAGTTTTCTAGGCAAATTTTAATTAAAAAAAATAGTAATCCATGATTATGGTATATGTCATTTGTTTTGAGACATATGTATATTGAATGATATATATATATATATATATATATATATAGTGGGAGTTTTTATTGATAGACTATTACTACTAGAAATATGATCTAATGGCACGGTTAAGTTACCGTAGCAATAGGCTTAGCTACCGTTGCTGTATCTCTAACGCCACGGTTTAGCCAACTGCTACAACAGAAGGCGTAGCAATAGATCTAGTGCGACGGTTGTGTCCGACGGTTACAATAATTGTAGCAGTAGATGGCCCTATTGCAACGGTTTTCGGATTAATTAATTGCCAACGGTTATAGCTGTATTGGTACGGTTATGAACCGTCACACTAAAGTTTTATGCCACATTTATTTCCAGTCCATTGCCGACGGTTAACACCCCTATTGGTACAGTTATGTACCGTCGCGATAAATTTTTATGCAACAGTTCTTTATAGGTTGTTGCTACGATTATTTTAACAACTATTTCATTCTATTGCAACAGTTATTATATGGTAATGCATCAGTTTTAAGCTATTATAATTGTTGCTCAATGTCTATTGCTACCGTTATTACAGTTTAATGCAACAATTCTTTTTTTTCTGCAACAATTATTATCAAGCTATTGCAACGATTAATATTAGGCTATCCCAACATATCTATACTATGGGTTTCACATATATTATTAATTGAGTCATTGCAATACTTTTATAGCATAAAATACACAAAAAGATCATGGAAGAAGTTATATTTCATTACCAAAATTATAATCTAACATCCATGGTGGCAATTGGGTACGTAGTAACGATATAAGCAAAATACATAAACATTTTCAGCCATTCAAAAAGGGTGAAATGTACAGATGCACCACACAATCTTCAAAAATAACAGACTTCCAAAACCTAAGTAAAGTTAACATCAACTCAGTTTAGCTCCTATGTCAAGTCTTCAGTACTGCTTTCATCTCCTTCGATATCATTACCTACATACAATTAATGAAAATACAAAATAATTTAGCAATTTTGTTGCAAAAGTTCAATGACTTCAGTGATATATTTTAAAGTTATCACTCAATACCTACAACATGCATAAAATTCAATTAGATTCAAATGACATTAAGAAAATAGCATAGTTGCAAGAGATATTTGCATACTACTTCTGGGAATTATAGCAGCTAGAGTCACTATTCAAGTACAGAACATGGCTGGCTTTTCTTCACTGGTCTGCGCAACTACCATATAGTGTTTAATAGACCAACCTGTTAAGTGATATGTACTTCCTCATGTCTTAGAATGCCTCCCTACAGTTTTGAGCTGGGAGATTTGGAAGACTAGACCAGCCTGTTTGATATGTACGAGATTTGAAGGCTCAAAGGTTTCTACTTACAGAGTTGCGGAACAGGTAAAAAGATTGATGATTCTAATTCTTAACAAACACTTTCCATATCTTAATTTCAGAAGAAGTTGGAAAGAGTTGTGCAGCAAGATTGAAAGAGCAAAGCCAACTATTAACAGATTGAAAGAGCAAAGCCAGCAAGAGTTGTGCAGCAGTTTCTAACATGTATTTATGCACTTTTATTTTCAGTTATTTTTATACCCTTCAGGGACATGTTATCTCAGATGTGAGTCTATCTTCGAGCTACATCCAAACTTATAGTCAATGTATACAGCACTTTTTGTACAAGGATGAAATTTTCATCCTTATTAACCCCCATCATTAAAAACATAGTCAATACCTGCCATCCATATCTCCAATGTCATTGTCTTGCCTATAATGACTAGCATGTTAACCAAGTACGCCACGAAAGAGAAGCAGTGATTGCAAGACATTCAAAACACAACGGAATGCTTGCAATCATCTTCAAATCAAAAGACTACTACGTTATGATGACGGAAGAATGTAAGTATACTATTGGGGGGTGGAATCTCAGCTGCAAAAGCAATCAAAACAGTCCACAGAGAGGAGAAACAATTAATCTTCATAAACAGGATAATTGTTACAACACTGCAGCTACTGGAAATTTTATTCAGATTAGCCTGACACTAAAAGCAGGGGAAGAAGTAGGGTTAGGAAAAATGGGAGGAAACACAGAAGCCGAAACCAACCCTCTCAAAAAAGAAAAGCAAAATATGATAACACATGCCATTCACAAGAGGTGTCTGCTAACACAGGCCATTCACAAAAAAATGGTAACACAGGCCAAAATCAACACAGAAGCACTTTTCTGGAACATAAGAGGTGTTAGATCATAGAAGGCCATTCACAGGCTGAAAAATCTAGTCCACGTCAACAATATTCAGTTTGTAGCCATTTTTTAACCCTTTGTTGGTCAACAAAAGATAGATAGTTACAGAATAGCACGGTACAATTTACAATAATTCATGAATAGCATCAGTGCATCACTAACACTTCAATAGCTGAACATTTCTAGAAGCCTTATATGTTGAGAGAATGAACTGAAATGGACATAACAAATAACAAATGGGAGATCTCTTAAAATAGTGGTATATAGAATGATGTTATCTCATACTTAATAACTCATAGCCGACGAGGTTGATCCTAGAAAATACTCAGCTAACTAAATGACCGACAAGGCCACAATCAGAATAAATATGTAATAACAAAATCAACAAGGCCGTACTCAATAGTCCCTTATAACATAAATGTTACAGCAGTCTAACAAACATTAAAATGCTATAACGAGAAAACAGAATCAACAATAGAGATCTTTGCTGGGGATACAATAATTTCAAAAAAAACCACTGGAAAGAGTTTTCAAGCTATAAAAGTACGTGTAATATAATCTAAATATGAAATTATCTCGAGATTCATTAGGCAATGATCAAGAGGGCTAGCTTACAAAACTCAAATCACCATCAATTCAGTTAACAAACTAGTCGATCATGAAATCGGAAAATACACTTTAAGTGTAGCCAAGAGTATTAATGTTTTCTACTGTCAAGAGAAAGTAGAGTCGCAACAGAGAAATGAAATAGAGATGCAAGAGAAAGATACAGTAGTAGTAGAAGAAGAAGAAATAGTCTAAACAGAGATTTAGCGACACTAACCTTGCTCAGCTGTTTGAGCAGAAGTAGCTTCTCTTGGTGAAGGAACGGACAATGCTGCTAGTATGTTAGGATCAATTAATCCTGCACGTTGAAGTTGTGCAACTACATCAGCAATAACTTCTTATCGCATAGTTGTCCTTTGTTCCTCCATTTGTTTCTCCATTTTTTGCATCCTTTCTTGCATTTGTTGCACTACATCATTTGTTGCATTTAAAGTTTGTTCAGAATTGTCAACTTTCTTTTTCAGAGTTGTCTTTGTAACCCCCACTCCATATAGTCTTAGACGTCCCGGATGTTCAGGACCCATGACAGCTGAAAATGCATCAACAGGCTGACCATTTGTGCTCATTTGCTTTTCTATTTCCTCCATTTCAGCCTAACAAAACATATCCAACCAGCAGTCTTGTAAATTAAAATTTAGAATAAATAATTTGTCTTAATAAAAAAATTATATTGACAATATTCGTACAATTTTACTAGTTGTGTTCTCATTCGATGCCTTGTACAAACGATCAGGTTTTCTTGTTCTTGTGACCACAAAGAGCTCCTTAGCAGATACAGATTCCTTTTCTTTTTCCTAGTCACATAAAAATAGATATCAGGAATTTCTTAAATAAAAGGTTAAGCCTAGATAATAAATAAGAAAACACACCAATTTACTGCAGATTAAAGCAAAACTCTTTTTGCCTGCTGTGTGTGGATTCATCAGCTTTTTCCGGTTCTTAGTATTTGTTTCAGACATTTTCTGCAAATAAATGAATCAATAATGTTAACCAAAGGCATATCGGTGCTACATAATGTACTAGACGAGGTGAATGTCTCAATATTTCTTTTTTCACAAATCCAACTAAAGAATATGCTTTGTAAGTATGAACGTTACTGTCATATGAAGCTAAAACCAGTCTGTAGATTTCAACAATCAAACTAAGTTTATCCAAAAGGGCACTTAGTTTAGTGAACCTTGATGCAAATTTCAGCGATCAAACTTAACTAATAAGATGAGTTCTTAAGATTTTTTATTTTTGAGTAAAGAGTTGAACACGTGACTTTTTATCCTGTTACATTTGTATCTTATCAACTACTAAATGGAATTATTGAGTTTGACATGTTGAGGATAATAAAACTTTATGAAACATATAACAGAATAACAGAAGAGTTTAGCTAACCTTCTCAAAAAAAAGAATAGCAGAAGAGAAAGTTGATTCCCCTTCAGGAAAGAAATTAGGATGATTCACTTTCTTGGAAGCCTTGCACCCTCAATGAAAATACAGTTGCATGTTATATTGGTTTGATTATCCTTTGATTGTCTTCATTCACTGAAAACTTCTTTCTTACTTACTAGCATATCTTTTAGTCAAAGAAAATGTGATAAACATAGATAATAACAGTTACAGCCACCCTTTGGTCAATCATTTATCTTCTTCAAGTCAGAACACAATAGTCACCAACTATCTTCTTACTGATGACGATACTATTACCTTTTTCATACACTAGTATCAAATCATAATTTAATAATGAAAAGGAAGACATCCTATGCAAATTTGACAATTGTGAGCCATAGATAGGATCATAGGAACAAGATAAGAGATGAAAAAATTACTGATAACCACTCTTTTTATTGAAGTGTTTGCTATTCACTATAAGGAAGGGCAAAAAAATAACGACTAATTAATCCAATCATAGTCAAAAAATTTATCCTGTTACATTTGTGACTACCACACTGAAAGAAGTAACAAACTGCAACAACATTGCAACAGAGAAGAGAATAGCAGAAGAAAAGTTAAAGAAAAATAAAGTTTCAGCAGCAACTATATCACAAAAGAGATCAGGAGAAGAATAAGTTGGATGTTTGAGATTCTGAACTACATTTTACCTTGAATTTCTCAGACTTCCAATATTTAAGGAGCTCTCTATACTGACATTCTGGAATATGACCACGCTTTTTTGTCATTCGAATTTCATCATTGTCATATGGATCGTAATAATTTATCTTTAAGTCACGTCTATGCTTTCTCCAAGCCTCTCGAATTGTTACCAAAGTCCAATCTTTTGCAGCTTCAGGAATAATGTATTTCTCCTACAATTTGGTGTCATTTAGGTCGCCAATTGAAGTAAAATATTTTTACAAGAAATTAAAAACTAGAAACTCCAAACCTTAGTATAATCCCATAAATCCTTTTTAGTATCCATGCTCCTCTAATCAAATATATCAAATGGGCAGAGAGTAGCATTTCTTGCCAATGTACCTAGGAAGCTACTTAACTCTGTCACAACGTCTTCAGTAGGACCAACCGGTTGATTTAGCCTATTCAATAAGATCAGTTTACGCTCTTTTCGTGCATGTACATTATGCATTTGCGTTTGACCTCTTTTGTTTTTACTGGAAACACCTTCAGCTATAAGAAAATATAAGAAATTAGAATTCATAGATGAATTTAGTAAGTTTCTAAGTTTATATCTTACCTTGTTCTTCAGGTTGTTCACCAGTTGGAGGAGTGACAGAGTTCTGCACTTGATCCTCTAAAGGTTGCTGCTCAAGAGGCTGCTCCTCTATAGATTGTCCATTAGCTTCAGATTGTGGTGCTACTGGTTGTTGTTCAATCAATTTAAGCAGCTGTCCTTTCTCTGACTCTATAGCTTAAACAATTTAATTTGTTGTCAATAACCGTCGTTTTTTATTTGCCAAGAATGATAATGATCCAGGTTTAGCATATGTCTTATTTTTCGCTCTTTTGTTTCTCTTTGAAGACTCTTGTTGACTCATGACCATCCAAATTTGTGTAAAAATAAGACAAAAGAAGCTTCTTAGTGCAGAATTTTCAAATGTGAAGAACAAAAACAATGAAAGTGAGAAGAACAAACAACAATAGGATCAGTAGCTGAAGCATACTATCAAGAATAATTCTCCTCTTGTTTCTTATTTGAAAAAAATTGTTGGTCAAGAGATCACTTTTCAACCATTCAACAAGGAAAATTCTAGCTCGGGGAAGATGAATAACAAGCAATGGATTCAAACTGAAGTTGATTAACTAATTTATATCTTAACTAGTTTGAAATCTAACTTTCGAGAGCTTGCTACTCAATGGGATTTTAGAGAAACGGCAGAAGATGCAAATAGAAGTATAACAAAGCAATAAACAAAGAATCTTAATTACTAATATATCTATAGTACGTACCAACATTAGCAAGAAAATATTCCAGAACAAACAGAAATCAAACAACTAGAAGTAGCAAATAGGCAGAAATCCAAATAGAGTCCAATCGACATTCATACTTTATATGATGCAACTCAAAAAGGTATTTATTACTCACTACAAAAAAGTTATGAAGAGAATGTATTCGAACAAGTTCGGAAGATCCTTTGTCAATCATCAGCCTCCATCCAATCCCAATCAGTATCATCAAAGTCATCCTCCTCTTCTGATGTTTCCATAGTTACATCTTCTGAAAGTTGTGCAAGGGAAGACAGATCAATGATATCAACAGGGAGATCTTCTCTCGACCATCTAACATCTACATCGAGCACTCTTTCTGATGAACCAATGTCATCGTTAATCTCTCGCCAAAATGTTTCTTCAATATTAGGACAATTCTCTTCCTCCAAATCATACAAATTCACTAGGACTTTATTTCCTGCATAATATACATTTTTCTCAATTGGGTCTTCCACATAAAAAACTTGATGCACTTGAGATGCTAGTACAAAAGGATCATTTGTGTTGCATTTTTTATTGAAGTATACCCGAGTCAATCCATATTTATCAACTTCATTATGAAACCAATCACATCTAAAAAGTACAACACTAAAGCAACCCCAATAATCAATCTCAATGATATCCTGAATAATTCCGTAATAGATAACCATTCCATCGATAGGATTTTGGTCCCTAGCACTAGCAAAACTATTTGTTGTTGCTGACAAAGTCACTCCACTATTTTGAGTCTTGCAAGGATCATCCCGTGTCTTTGTATGAAATCTATATCCATTAATAAAATATTCAGTATATCTTTTAGCCATAAAATTAGGCCCTTTAGCTAGCCATCTTAAGTGATTGGACACTTCAATATTTTTTACTTTATCCCTAAACCAATCACTGAATTCTCTACTATGGATCTGTGCTTTTACCCATGCATTTCCTCTGGTACGATTATCAATCAAATTCTTATGTTCCCTGCAAGCATGATATGCAATTTAAACAATGTATATTTATTAATGGAATTTAAAACACATTATCATAACATATAAATGATTTTTAAAAATAAATGACTATTTTATCTTACTTTATGAATGTCTCTATTTTTTCATCTCTAGTATTGAACAAAGCATATCGATGAGCTTCAAACCACTCATGATGCTCCATGTTAAAAGTCTTTCCTTTCCTTTTATTCATACTTCCGATTGGATGACCTGTCTTAGGAAATAAAGGTGAAGCATCTCCTTCCTCTGTTTGATTGTCCTCATCATCCTTGGTTTGATACCTACTAAATGTTGTCTTCACCATATCAGGTAGGTATCTCGAAATAAAGGTCAAACACTCTATAGCTGAAAAACCCTCTACTATTGCCCCTTCTGGATTTTTTCGATTACGAACAAGCCCCTTGAAGTCACACATAGTTCTTTCAGTAGAATACATCCAACGCAAATGAGTCGGGCCTCCAAGCTTAATTTCATCCACTAAATGAATAGGCAAATGTGTCATTATATCAAAAAAGGATGGAGGAAAAATCTTTTCAAGCTCACATTCTATATCTATGATTTCATCCTTCATCTTCTCAAGATCACTTCTTCTTATAACCTTACTACATATGGCTCTAAAATAATTTCCCAACCTAATCAAGACCAAAGACACATTCTTGGGCAACACTTTTCTGACAGCAATCTGGAGCAAGTAATGTAATATGAAATGAGCATCATGGCTTTTGTATCCTGATACTTTCATATCTTCAATTTGCACACGACTTGATATATTAGAGGCAAATCCTTTTGGTAATTTGGCATCTTTTAAAACAGTGCAAAATAATCTTTTCTCCTCTGGTTTCATAGAGAAACAAGCTTTAGCCAAATGAATATTTCCAGTATCATAATCTTTTACTGGTTGAAGCTCTTTGCGTATCCCCATCTCATGTAAGTCATAGCGAGAATTTATATGATCTTTGGACTTTCCAAGTATATCCAATAAAGTCCCAAGCAAAGTGTCACAAATATTCTTCTCTATGTGCATCACATCAAGATTGTGCCTCAATTTGTTGGTTGCCCAATACGGCAACTCAAAAAATATGGATTTTTTTTCCATGGACCATCATTCTTTCGTTTTCTTTTCTTTTGGCTCTTTCCAAAAACATTATTGAATTCACGAAGTTCTTCAAGAACTTGTACGCCTGATAAGGGAGTAGGTGCAACTTTATGCTCTTCTTTACCATTAAAGGATTTTTTATCTCTTCTATATGGATGATCATGAGGTAAAAATGCTCGATGACCCATATAACACATCTTACGACTATGTTTGAGATATTGGGAACAAGTATTGTGATTACAAGTGGGGCATGCCCATTTCCCCTTGGTACTCCATCTGGAAAGCATTGCCAATGCTGGAAAATCACTAATTGTCCACAATAAAGCTGCACGCATCATAAATGTTTGATTAGTTTTAACATCATATGTTTCCACTCCCACTTCCCATAGTTCCTTCAACTCTACAATCAGTGGTTGTAAGTATACATCTATATCATTTCCAGGAGACGATGGACCTGGAATAATCATTGACAACATTATATACTCCGACTTCATGCAAATCCATGGTGATAAGTTATAATTCATCAACATAACTGGCCATGTGCTATGAGAAATGCTCATAGTTAGGAATGGATTAAAACCATCGCTTGAAAGACCCAATCTAACATTACGAGCATCACTAGCAAAGTCAGGGTGCAAGGAATCAAAATCCTTCCAAGCTTCCCCATCAGCAAGATGTCTTAAATTTCCATCTTTGGGTCGTTCAGTATCATTCCATCTCATAGCTACAAATGTTTCAGAACACATGAATATCCTCTGAAGCCTAGGTTTTAAAGGAAAGTACCTTAAAACCTTTGCTGGAATTTTAGTGACCTTATTAGTCAAGTCATCACGAACATTCTTCCATCTAGAAGATCGACACACTGAGCACTTGTCTAACTTTGCAGTGTCATTCCAGAATAACATGCAATCGTTAGTACATGCATGAATTTTTTCATAATGAAGACCCAAATCTTTTATCACCTTTTTTGCCTTGTAGAAAGACTCGGGTATCTGAGCAAAGGGAAATGCCTCTTTTATCAAGTCTAACAAATCTGAAAAGGCTACATTACTCAACTTGTGAATGCATTTAAACAATTATAACCGAATGGTGAAATTCAACTTAGAAAAGTTCTTACACCCCGGATACAACTCTTGTTTCCCTTCTTCCACTATTTTAAAGAATCTTTTTGCATCTTCAAATAGTCCCTCTCTTACTCCTTCATGCCTCAGGTCATCTGCTACATTTCTAAAAGTATCTTGAAGTAGTTTATCAATACCGTCTTGTCTGCCGAATGTTTCATCATCATTGGTTGGATGTGGCGTATTTCTTGAGGAAAACCCTTCTCCATGGAAAACCCATTTGGTGTATCCATGAACAAACCCATGACAAATCAAGTGATCCTCTACCACATTTCGACAATGCCAATAACGATTAAAGCACTTCTTACAAGGACATAATATTTCATCTCCTTGGGAAGCTCGTTCAAATGCCTTATCTAGGAAATCTTTAACTCCACGAATATACTCATCGGTGGATCTTCGGAGATCCATCCAACTTTTATCTCCAACATCCATTGGATATCCTATGTTACATGAGCAAAACATTCAAGAAAACAATTCATGAGTACAAATCATGATTGTAAATTATCTAATATAGGTCATTAGGTAGTGCAATTTAGTTACATAACCTATATTTTACTTGATAGTTTAATTCCTCAATTTATTCTATAGTACATTGCAGGTACTGTCTTACTACACAGAAAAAATGACAGTTTATGGTGACTACTTTGTTTCTTTTCAAGATCACTTGAGCTGACCTCAAGTTGGTTATGCTTTAAGTCTGAGTACATTTAGATTAATTCTAAACAAAAAAACAACATGATTGCATAAAGTGTGTTGTGAGGACAAATTTAGCATTTGATTTAAGTTGCCTTTAGCTTGAGAATTTGAGAAGCATCTATGCACCTTTTTTGCTTTTCACTGAAAGGTATAGCTCATGATTGTATAATTGTATTCATATATTTTACATTCTACTGCAGCGATAGCAATATTCCAGCTTTGTTCATCCAAAACACTTGATGAAGAAGTTGAATCTATCTAGCGAAGATGAGGTAATAATCTTTTGTTTTGGCAGTTTAGCAATCAATAAATGTTATTCACATTTCTTGTAATTCATTATTCTGTAGGTTGAAAAAATTTATGCAAGGGCATGATTTCCTGTAATTCATTATTCTGTTGAGTGTAATGTTGCTCCTGTCAAATTTAGAACTTGGTTTTCAAGAAATATCCTGATGAGAACATTTTAGATCACTTTAAACTATTAACCAAACAACAGTACATATGAAAGTATCCCAGGGTAGTACAGATCCTAGAGCTAATGAGCAAGAGTATAATTGATATAACAGGGGACACTACATCTTCACTGCATCTACTACATATTCATTCACAACAACTACGATAATATTAGGTGAACTCACTAGGTTGAGGAAAGGAGAAATGATCTGGAACACTATTATGCTGCATAGACAAAGAGTTATATTATGCTTGGCCTATTTAGAACAAGCTGCTAGCAAAGTTCCGGCAACAAAAATAAAATGCTCCACTTAAAGGGAATGTGAAGTTTCTATACCTTGGAGGATAGAGATGTCGAAAACGTACTTCTTATCAGCCATAAAACTACAGAAATCACAATGGTCATAAAGTGATGAAACAGATGCATACATTGTGGTTTTCCAGAACATGGAAGCTTAGGAACATAAAATTTTTCCAACACATAAATAAACATACTAGAATAGTCATTACGTAGATAATAAAAAAAATTAAAAGAGAAAACATGAGCAATAGGTTTCAACATCCAAAATCCAATAAAATGGAGTTTTCACCAATTATTTTATATATATTCCACATTAGTGTAAAACATATTTTGTTCAACTTAAACGTATCATCTATGACAGTAGCTATATCAGTATACTTTGGCAACATTCATAATGATAAGCAAATCAAAATACTTCAAACTTTAGACCAATGAAAATTTTTAGTTCACATAAATAGACCAAACTCATAATGCAAATCAAAATACTCAAAGCCCTAGGACAAAATCAACTACAAAACATTAGTTGTTCCATAAAAACGAAACGCAACTTCACAATGATTTTTCACAGAGTTATCGAATCTTCAAAAAATTTGAGTTACAAACTCTAAACTACAAATGGATTATGTCAAATAGACCTAAATCATAACAAATAACATACATTTGAACAAACCCATTTGTTATTCTTTAAAAAAATTTAGAAGCCCTTAAATGGAATTTCTGATTTTGGAAAATAGTACATGTATAACCAAATAGAAACAATGAGGACTTAGAAATCACCTTAAAAACAATATACCTTTATCTGCAGAAGCTTAATTTTGAAGAAGACTACTTTTGGAGAAGAAGACCACTGAAGATGAACACTTCACACTGGAGAAGAAGACCACTGTAGCTTATCACTGAAACTGATTTCTTCACCGGAGCTCAAAATTTGCTGTCGAAGACGAAGGAATCACCGAAGTTCTGGAATTTTAGGGCTTTAATTTTGATTATTGGAGAAGAAGACCATGCACTCATCGCTTTGATTTTGGTTTATTGGAGAAATGGAATGGGTATTTAGAATGTATTTTGTTCACTAAAATAAAAAAAAGTGCGGGTCAATGAAATAAGTGGAGGGAAATAATTTATTACACATAAAATTCCCGGGTTGGGCAATTTATTTTTACTTTTCACTTAAACAAACCGTTGCCACAGGTGTTATTTTGCCACGGTTAATAAGTATGTGGCCATAGATAATCTATAGCAGCGATTATATAGATAATGACACGGTTTATATTAAGAATTACTCTATTAGTTCTAAAGATATATGGCAACGGTCATAATTGTGGCAACACATACTCTATTGCCACGGTTGTAAAATTATTGCCGAAAAAGTGTTGCAGTAGGTCAAATTTCTAGTAGTGTATTTTTCTTATTTAGAACTATCATAATTTATTAGCGGACATTTGATTTAAAAATCTCAATCCTGCATAACTTTCTTCATTTTTTTCTTTTACTCCATATAAATAGTGTGTTAATTTAATAGTATTTGTTTTAAACAGGAGAAGAACTTCTCTCACTTGGTTTTTCAATGTTCAATTTCTTTTTATTTTTGGCCTTTTTTATAATTTGTGAAATTGGTTTAAACACAACTTCTTCTTCTTCTTTTTTGCGTATTTTGTACAAAAAAAACATTTATTTATCTAAAGGTAAATTAATGACGAGGTTAATATGAGAGCATATAATGATTTCCATGAGGACATTCCGATAAAAATATTATTTTAAAAAACCTTATTATTTAAATAACGGTTAAAAAATATCTAATAAAATAGAAAATGTTTTATTTCTTAATATTTTCTAAATTGGAGTAGGATTAATATTTTCTGATTAAAAAAAATCATTATTAGAAGAAGAATGTATCTTAAAGGGTTAAGGGTCTGAAAAATACCTCAACTTTGGTCGAATTTGCTGTTGCGATACTAAACTTTCATGAGGACCTATTACCTCCCTAGACTATTTAATACCGTATTTTAAACATATATATTTGCCCACGTGGACATAAAAAATAATGCAAAATTATAAATAGTAATGTGTCCACGTGGGCACATATATACCTTTAAAATACACTATTAAATAGTTTAGGGGGTAAAAAATACGGTATTAATAGTCTAGGGAGGTATAGGTCCTTATGAAAGTTTAGTATCACAACAACAAATCCGACCAAAGTTGGGGTATTTTTCAGACCATTATCCATATCTTAAAAGAAAATATAATATATATATATATATATATATATATAAAGAAGGACATGTTTGACCCATTAAGTAACAAAAGGACATTTTTGGTCAAATTATTGAAAGGAAGGTATTTTGGACCAAACTATCAACTGATGATATTTTTGTTCATTTCACCTCTCGTCCTTATTAATTCTCGTATTATACTTGTTGAGCAACCAATCGAACCTTGTAGTATTTCAATTGACACGACATCAATTAGTACAAAACAAGCAAATAATTACAATTATTAGAATACATAGTTTCTATTGGTTGAGAAATCAATGCAATCACCATTCTATTTAAACAGTTACTTGAGGAACCTAAATTTGTAACACAAAATAAATACTAGAAATTAAGCTATAGTAATACATAAAAACAAACAAACATGGATTATTCTATTTTAAACATGAGAGCTTTAACCACTTTTATTATTATCGGATTTTTGGGGTTTACTAGTTTTGTGAAAAGTGAATCAAATATGAAAGTTGTGACTTGTGAGTTATATTTGCAATGGTAATAAGTATGATATGAGTGGTTCATCTGCAAAAAGTTTGGCTTATGCTCTTGAAGCTTTACAAAATGAGACACCAATTTGTCAAGGTTATTGTTGGAAATAATAATTCAAAGTTGGAGTAGGAATCCTAAGTTGATTAGGATTTGATATTTATGACATTTACTTATTTATGTTTAATTTGTCAGTTAGAGTGGTTCCTAGTCCTAGTTTAATTTGGTTTGTTACTAGTTATTTTCAACATACAGCAAAAATACACAGAATTAAACAGAAACATATAGAACTTTTGAGTTTATAAATAAAATATTTTTCTTCAGTTATGATTATTATGTAACATAACCTTATTTAATTATGCTTTAGCTTATGGCCATGTACATGTACTTCAAGTTTAATAAATTCAGATTGTGCTATACTTGTGCAAATTATGCAAAATCTAACTTGATTACTGCTTGCGATCGTGTGGTATTGGAGCACAAATTGAAGTTGTTGATTGTTCGATGAGGTACGAGCAATACTCCTTCACTTGAAAAATCATAGAGAGGATTTTGATCTTTCTTGATCGTCTAACATATTAAGTGTCAATTGTCCGAGCTTGGGTAAGCTTGGAGGCTCTATTCCGACTTTTCGTATAATAAAGATTTGGATTGATCTATGGTGTGTAGTTTTTTTTTCTTCATTTTCCTAAAGTTTTGAGTCATAGTGTTGTTATTGCCAATGTTTACTATCTACTATGGTTTTCTTGAATTTAAACTTTATGTTGTACTTGCTTCTATGTTTATATGTGGTGTATTTGTCGTGTGATAGAGATTAATCTATCACTTTCAAGTATTCATGTAGTTGATGTTTATTCTGTTATCTCCTTTATTCAGATTAGCAAACCAGAAATAATAAAAGATGAAAAGAAAAACACAAAGAACTATCCGAGTCCACAGAACCCACTGTGTATCCTTAAGAAATTTAATCCCCTCAAGTACCCAAGGTTGCAGATTAATTCCTCCCAAGATAAAACGGATTAACCATTAAAGAAGTAGCGGTACCTCAAACTTCGATAATTTCAACGAACTCAAAATGACAGCAACGAATCACACACACAAACACGATCGATCGATTTTGTTTTGTAAGAAATGTATGCAAAAGAAGGGAAGAATTCGATACAGAAAAATGAGAGAAAACCTCTCTATTTATAGCCAACAAAGAGTAAAGGTCACAACTCTTTGGAAAGAAGACCACCTTTCAGAAAGGTCACAATACTTTGGAAAAGGCATAACCTTTCAAACGGTCACAATCCTTTAGAAAGGACACAACCTTTCATAAAGTTCACAACCCTTCGACATAGTCATAACCCTTCATTTCCTGTTCACACCTTTAAAACCCAACAATCCCCCACATGAATAGGGAATGGCTATTGTTAAAACATATGCATGAAAAATTGTGTGATTCATAATTAAGGATTGATTGCCTCTGGATAAGTGGGTTTCCCTTTGAACTTTCCGTAGTGAACATATATCGGATATACTCGGTCAATCGGTAGATTTGATATCTTTGAACCGTCGAGCTTTGGTGTATACCTAGACAACATAAGTCACACAATCAACCCTTGAACTGTTTTTGGTTCTCATTGTTTTGTTCGTTTCAACCATGAACACGTCTCGGTTTATAAGTGCGTAGAGAACTGGCCTTACCGGATTCTCCTTGAAGCGGCTTACACTTCACACTTACATAGGTGATTTCTAAATGTGTTATCCCGTAGATACACCATATGGTATACCCTGTATCAAACTTAGAAATCATTAAAAAGTCCTAATGTCTTTATCCTTGTTACTGAACATTGTCTTATCATGAGAATGGACCATAAAAAATATTTTGACAATGTTGAACCGTCATCAATAACTTTGTTTGATCTCCTTGAACCTAGATCTTGGGATCTCCAGTCTTCTAGGTAGAGTTACCGCCACAATGACTTGTTCTCGGCCATAGTACCATTCCCTTTGATAATCTATCAACTCTCTCTCTCTAGTTAGGCCTTTTATAAGTGGATCCGACACATTATCCTTTGACTTTACATAGTCAATTATGATAATTCCACTAGAGAGTAGTTCTCTAACGATATTATGTCTACGTCATATATGACAAGACTTTCCATTATACATCATGCTTCATGCCCTACCTAATGCAAATTAACTCTCACTGTGTATGCATACTGGAGCTAAAAGGTTTGGGCCAAAAAAATTTCAAGAAATTTTGGAGTCATTCAACTTCTTTACCGGCCTTATCTAGAGTGATAAACTCAGATTTCATAGTAGAGCGAGCGATACATCTCTGTTTGGAAGATTTCCAAGAGACTGCTCCTCCACCAAGAGTAAATACATATCCACTCGTGGATTTTACTTCATTTGACCTAGTGATTCAATTTGCATCACTATATTCTTCCAATACTGTTGAATATTAGTTATAATGCAAAGCAATAGTTTTTTTTAAGTATGTTTTAAATACTCCAAAACTCTTTTCATTGTCATCCAATGAGTTTGATTGAGATTACTCATGAACCGACTTAGTTTATTAATAACATATGTTATATCTGATCGCGTACACTTCATGATATTTATCATACTTCTCAATACTCTAGCACAATCCAATTGTGAGTCACTTTTGCCTTCATTCTTTGGAAGTACAAATCTCACATTTATTGGAGTCTTGACAATATTGAAATTCAAATGCTTGAACTTTTCAATTACATTTTCAATCACATCAGTAACTTCAATGTCTTTCATATCGAAGTTACTTTCTAGCATATGCTTAGTAGCATTTATGTTAGAAATGTCTCTTTTGACGATCACAATGTCATCAACATAAAAACAAATAATGACCTTGTGATTTGAAGTGTCTTTAATGTATACACATTTATTGTAACATCCGACAATTTAAAATGAATATGAAGAAGCTTGAAATTGGAATTAGTCATTTTTGGAAAAAAATTCAGAATCTGGAAATTCGGCCAAGTGTGGAAATCAGTGAGTTTTTGGCCAATTTTGAGAAGTAATAACTCCTAGCTCAGGATCATCCACGAGTAGTTCTAGTTATGTTTGGAAAGCCCTTGGAACGATCTTTCCAACGCCACCGGGTTTACTCGATTCTGAGTTCGTATGAGCGAGTTATGCCCTTCGAAAGTTGGGCAGTTGGCAGGGAGTCCGTCCAGAAATTTAAGGGCATTTTGGTCTTTTCACAAACCATTTCTTTTGAGGTTATGTTGTTGTGTTAGGCTGATTGTGGATCATTTTTGTTCCATTTTAAAAGAGTAAGAGTTAGGGTTCTTGAGTGAAGAAGAGAAGAAGAGAGAAAGAAGAGAAGAAGAAGAAGTGGGAGCTAGGGTTGTGGATGCAAGACGTTTTCTTCATCAAATTTCTTGAGGAATCTTAGTAAAGGTATGGGATTTCTTTATCTAGGGCAAGCTATCACCCTAGAGCCAATTTCAAATGGTTTTCAACTTTTCCAAAGTTTGTGAAAAAGCCTAATTTCTACTCAAACTCAAGGGTTCTTGCATGAAACGATTTCAAATGATAAGTTATGATATTATTGATGTTTATTTGATATTTTAAGATGAAAAACTCCATGAATCCTTGTATTCTACAAAACCCCAAAATGTGTTTATAAAGTGGGTCTATTTCTATAAATTCAAAGTTGATGGAATTATGTGTAAAGTGAATTGTATTGATGTGTCTTGTGTTGTTTAATGTTTATTCATGATTAATTGTTGATAATAGGTGAATTAAGGGTGGTAAGCCTTATGGGTGAAATATTGGTGATTGCTTGGATTTTTGGTGATTTTGGCTATGGCTTTGAATTATGGTAAGAAAGCTTGAACTCTCTTTATTGAATTAATTGTTGTTGGTAGGTTGAATCCACCTTTGGTGGAAGTGTTATATCTTGTTCTTGTGTGGTATTATTGTGAATTGTAGCCATGAAGGCATTGGGGAAGTTGTTGCATGATGTTGGAATATTGTATTATTGTGAATTGAGGCCATGAAGGGCATTATATGAGTGTTATTGTATTGTTATATTATTATATATAAATGAGGCTATATGTAAAGTCCTATATGAAGCTATATGTAAAGTTTTATGTGAAGCTATATGTGAAGGTATGATGTGAATGAGTTTTATATGAAGCTATATGTGAAGGTATGATGTGAATGAGTTTTATGTGAAGCTATATGTGAAGGTATGATGTGAATGAGTTTTATGTGAAGCTATATGTGAAGGTATGATGTGAATGAGTTTTATGTGAAGCTATATGTGAAGGTATGATGTGAATGAGTTTTATGTGAAGCTATATGTGAAGGTATGATGTGAATGAGTTTTATGTGAAGCTATATGTGAAGGTATGATGTGAATGAGTTTTATGTGAAGCTATATGTGAAGGTATGATGTGAATGAGTTTTATGTGAAGCTATATGTGAAGGTATGATGTGAATGAGTTTTATGTGATGCTATATGTGAAGGTATGATGTGAATGAGTTTTATGTGAAGCTATATGTGAAGGTATGATGTGAATGAGTTTTATGTGAAGCTATATGTGAAGGTATGATGTGAATGAGTTTTATGTGAAGCTATATGTGAAGGTATGATGTGAATGAGTTTTATGTGATCTTGTGATGATCCTATGTAAAGTGGATAGCATTGTGAGTTAAAGTATGATTTCTCATGATGTATATATGAAATGATGTTGGATTATGAAGTATCCTTAAATGAAAATGTTGTGACTTGGTTGGTAGACTAAAGTGTCCCTCCTTGTTACTTAAAGTCTTGAATGCATGAATGTGTGAAATGGGCAGAACTAAGAAATGGTGCCCTTTCTATAAATGCTAAAAGAGGAATTCTAGGCCAAGACTTGAATCGGCAAAACTAAGAAATGGTGCCCTTTCATAAGTCTAGCTTTCCTAAGTAAATGTAAAACCATGAAATCGGTAGACCTAATGGTGGTAGCCCTTCTCATGTGTGAAATGATGAACCTTGGACCGGCAGGCTTAAGGCACCCTTAATGAAAAATCGGTAGGCCTAAGGCACCCTTCCAGGGGGATTTAATGAGCTATCCTTATGAACCTTGATTGGCCATGACTAAGAAATGGGGCCTTTCTTGGGAAGAGGTACTATGAGTTGGTTGAACTAGAAAAGGAACCTTCTCTAAGTACATATGTGATTGAATACTCTATGGGAAACAAGGCTAGCACCGAGTGGATGTGGTTAGGAAGGTGGCCTAGTTGAGTATGAGATTAGGCACAATGAACTTCCTTGGACATCCCCTAAACCATGTGCCTACATGGGTTGCTTACTAGTTCTACCTTTGGCAAGTAGAACAACCTCCACGGAGTAGGATAGACTCCGGATTCCATACCTAGCTAGTATGGTCTATGTCGGTTATGCCTATTCCCATCATGTGGGATGTGCACTCTAGTTATTGGATAGGTTCTACAACGTGTAGGTAGTAGTATGGGATGCTATCTACACATGGCACGAGTAGGCTTTGAAGATACTAAAGTGAGTTCCCTAAGTCTAACGACTATTATGTGAAAGTCCCCTTATGTGCTTGAATGTCTCCAAAATGGTTTCTTAAAGAATGTTGGCCTATTGATGTTATGTTGTAAAGGAAATGTCCTTATCTAAGGTAATCTTGAGGAACACTTAAGTGTGCTTGAAGAGGTTGTATGGGCGGTCACTTCTTGTCTTACTCAAGTGTGTCTTAAGATTATATTAGGTAGAGGTCCTATGGTAATGAAATGACATGTGTTCTTTTAAAGTTAAGCATGAGTTGTATATGGACATATGTTGATTATATGTATGGTGGGCTATGGTCTTATATGTTAATGTTGACTTGTATTATGTCTCTTATACTTGTAAAGGAAAGGTTTTATCAAATTGATATGAAAGCATTTATTCTTTGAAAATGTCCTTTTTGACATGTTTTTGCATGGTCTCCATACTTAGTACTTAATTGTGCTAACCCCTTTCTTTCCCTTTTTTGAACTAAAGTGTAGGGATTTGGAGAAGATGACATGTCATGGCTTTGATAGGTTTCTAAGTGTTGAAGATGAAGACTTGGTGAGTCCTCATATATTCGAGGACAATACCCCATATGTTCTTTTATGTCTTTTTAGTATTGTTTTAAGTTGTGTATGGGATTGGTCCCGAATTTTGTACTCTAAAGTATTAGATGGTTTTGAGACATCATGTATAAAGTCTAGAAAGTCTTCCGCTTGCTATTATTTTTATTTTTATTTTTTTGAAATGTTTTCTTGGTAAAGAAAGTTTTTAATTCCTTATGGTTTTAGTGTCTATGCGATGAATGAATGCTAAGACGCTTGTATTAGACCTCTTCGAGGTCGAGTACGCCGGTTTCGACTAGGGGGTGATCCCGGGTCGTGACATTTATCACATTCATTAATCTTGAATTCATTTGCCAACATAGTTTGTTCAAACTTCGCATGTCATTATTTAGGCGCTTGTTTTTAGTCCACAGAGTGACTTAACAAGTTTACAGACTTTCTTTTCTTTACCAGAACCACAAGCCCTTGGGTTGTTCCATGTAAATTTCTTCCTCCAATTTTCATTTAAAATAAAAATGTTTTCACATCCAATTTGATGAATTTGAAGGCAATATTTCGCAACTAGCGCAATTAACATCTGAATTGATGTAATCCTAGTTAGTGCTATTATCTATCAAACAAGGCTTTCTTATTGTCTAAAGCCTATGACAACAAGTCTGTCTTTGTATTTGTCAATAGTTTCATCAACTTTCTTTTCCTTTTGTAGATCCACTTTGAATCCAAAAGTTTATTTCCTCGAGGAAGATCAACCAACTCTCAAGTATGGTTTTTCAAGATTGAATCTATCTTACTATTGACAAATTTTTCTCAAAGAGAATGAGTCCACAAAGGACATAACTTTTAGAATATATGAGACTCATTTTCAAGAAGAAATGTTACAAAATAAAAATCGTAGGAAGTAATTTGTCCATTGACATTTACTACGCCTCCGAATCTCTTTATTAAGTACATTCTCCTTTGGTTCTTTCCAAGGTCGTTTAGACCCTTCACTTGACTATCCAACAGTTTGGACGTATGAACCATAAATCGACATGCTTTACTATTTGTAGCATATCCAATGAACATACAATCCAAAGTCTTAGGTCCTATTTTGACCCGTTTGGGAATAGTTCCCTCATTTTCATTTCTATGAAATAGACTGTATTGGAAATTGTTTGATCACTATCTTTCAAGAGTTATTGCTTGTATAAACTTTAAGGGACGACAAATAATTCTCTATCAGGATACAACAAAGACTGAACAAACACAACTTTCTGTTGCTCCCTTTCTTAACAAACAAACGTTTTTTTTTTAATTATTTGTTACTCCCTTTACTAACAAACAAAACTTTTTGTTTCTCTCTTTATGAACAGACAAATTTTTTTTGTTGTTCTCTTTTGCTATAATGATAGCACCCCCCACAAATTTTGTGGTAAACCTGAACTTATAAACATGACATTCAACATTTCCTTCAAAGTTCGATTTTTTCCTATCAACAATTTCATTAGATTGAGGTGAGAATGTGCAGTAATTTGATGGATGATTCCATTTTCCAAATATATTTCTGCAAAAGAAGATTCATATTCTCTACATCTACCACTTCTAATCATGACAATCTTTTATCCAACTGATTTTCAACTTCAGTTTTATATTGCCAATATGTTTCTATTGCTTCATCCTTACCATTAGTAAATAAACATAACAGTATCTAGTGCAATTGTCAATAAGGGCAATATGACCCAAATGTTTGTTTTACAACACAAACATAACATATCACTTTTCACCAATGTTCATGTCTAAAAAAAAAAATTTAATAGACATATCTTTTCATGAAAAATCACAATATTTTAAAGTGAAACTTTTTCATCAAAGAATACAATTCTTTTCAATGAGTAATATAATTTTGTGGTTTAATACTAGTCATATCATATACTAGTAAAGAGAGACTCAACGACCACAATATCAAATATACTCTAAGAATTTTGTGGATCTAACATAATACAAGATTGTCATTAAATTTCATATCTTGTACTTTCAAATTTAAATTAGATAGTAAGTCTAATTTTGTCTTTATCACAAGTAAAGAACCCCCCACATTTTAAATATGTTCTCAAAAATATTTTTCAAGTATTTCAAATTATTTTCCACATATTTTTTTCCATGCTTACACATTGGCAACACGAAACCTAGTTTTGGAGATTTAATCCATATAAACACCCATTGCAGGCACAAAAACCACTAATTTTATGTCACTAGTGTTTTTTTTTCCTTTTTGTCACAACTAGACAAACCACTTAGTATTTAGAATACTAACAATAAAGATTCAATCTTTATACAACTTGTTTCTAGTTTAACGATGAAGTTTTTATATTCTTCTAATCGTTAACCGAATGAACCTTGAATTCTGATGAAGTTTTAATATTCTTCAAATCAGTTTCACATTCAGACAGAGTAGTAAACCAAAAAGGTTTTAATCTCCAGAAACCTCAAATACAACATTGTTTCGAGCTAATGATGAAGATTTTATTTTTTTTCAATCATTTAGCCTTAATATTTCTGATGAAGATTTTATACTCTTCAAGCCAAAATATTCATTCAAACAGAGTATTTAACAAATTGGTGAAGTTTCTATACTCTTCAAACCAATGCACAATCTGATTTGTTCGTGAAGTTCTTATATTCTTCAAATCAAAGGAGAAAAAGAATCTCCAAAAGTCAAACACAATCAAATTTCACATGGAGTAGAAAACTACAAAAGTTTTATTTTTCCACCTCTAAACAGAATACATATTAATAATAATAAAGATATATTCTGAGATCATCACATAATGATCATCTATCCTAACATTTATGAAATAAATTTCATAACTTATAAAGGATAGAAAAAGAAAATAATAATCAAGAAAAATAAAGATAGAACATGATTTTTACTCTCATTGAATCATATTCTATCTGTCAGCAATAGTTTCATGCAAATCACTTTTCTTGCTAATTTTTTTTTCTTTTCTCAGTTTCCATCATATTTCTATTTTCCTCAAGAAGACATTAAATTTCAACAAGAAACTAAACTCATGTTCAAATATTGTTAGGAGACAACATTTATTCATTTACTTCTTCTCATAGTTATATAAAACCAAGAATATATGAAAAAAATAATTAAAGTGCACATCTTAGCTTTTATGCACAAAATAACTTTTTTCATTGAAAAGAAAGCTGAAGGGGTGCAATGCTTGAATGCACTTGGGATGAAAAAAAATAATCTTACCATCCAAAGAAAACTTACTACAAAAAATATACTCGAACATATTAAAGTAGTACTAATTCATCCCAAATCTCATTTATCATATGATAAAATAATTCTCTTTAATTTTTCTTCTTTTTCTTTCCCCATAAAAAGAACACAGAAAGTAATTTCCTTACCACAGAAAATACCAACATTAAATTTCTTAAGTTTGTTATCTCCTGTATTCAGATTAGCAAACCAGAAATAATAAAAGATGAAAAGAAAAACACAAAGAACTATCCGAATCCACAGAACCCACTGTGTGTCCTTAAGAAATTTAATCCCCTCAAGTACCCGAGGTTGCAGATTAATTCCTCCCAAGATAAAACGGATTAACCATTAAAGAAGTAGCGGTACCTCAAACTTTGATAATTTCAACGAACTCAAAATGACAGCAACGAATCACATACACAGACACGATCGATTGATTTTGTTTTGTAAGAAATGTATGCAATAGAAGGGAAGAATTCGATACAGAAAAATGAGAGAAAACCTCTCTATTTATAGCCAACAAAGGGTAAAGGTCACAACTCTTTGGAAAGAAGACAACCTTTCAGAAAGGTCACAATACTTTGGAAAAGGCATAACCTTTCAAACGGTCACAATCCTTTAGAAAGGACACAACCTTTCATAAAGTTCACAACCCTTCGGCATAGTCTCAACCCTTCATTTCCTGTTCACACCTTTAAAACCCAACATATTCATGTTCCATTATAGTGGAAAATAGGAACCTGTCAAAATTATTTCTTGAGATTTTAGTCTTTTTAAGTTACAGAGTTCTAAATTAATATTTTCTCAATTGCTCTTTGTCTTACTAAATTCGATAACTAGTAATGAGGGGTACTGAATCTTCTTGACAAACTGGAAAATTCTTGCAACTTCGATAAACATAAAAAAGTCGCATTATCAGGATGTAAGTCAAAAACCAAAACACAATTTGAAATTTTATCTCAACAAAACAATGGAAAAAGGAAGAAACGAAGATGAACAAAACGAGATAGGAATCTCTTCATAAGACAATCAAAGTGACAAATGACTGAATCTTTATGTATCATGGCAACAAGAGTAGGCTCTAGTTTATTAGCTGAACGAGTATTGCTCGTACCTCATTGAGCAATCAACAAATTCGACTTGACCTCCAATGTTACCATCACAAGTACTCAACAAGAATGTTTTTGCACTACTTAAACAAAGACCACAATCTGAAAATTCAATAATGGAGTTGCAAGTAGCATGGCCATAAGCTAATGCATCATTAGGATAAGGAGATGTTATGTAGTAATCATAACCTTGATTTGGTGTCACATTTTGTAATGCTTCAACAACATAAGCCAAACTTAGTGCAAATGGACCACTCTTATCATACACATTGCCATTGCAAATATGGTTAATCTCTTTGGTATTTGGTTCACTTCTCACAAAACTATTAAACAAAAACATTCCAATTATAAGGAATGTGGTTAGAATTTTCTTTCTCAAAATTGAATCCATATGTATCTAGCCTCTCTATTATCGTATATCTTCCTATCTTCTATTTGTTTTGAGTTTCACATGTTCTTGTTTAAATAGATTTGTCCATCTCTATTGGTTTCTCCATCAATGCAAATTAAATATTCAATGATTTTGGTATAACTTGTTTTTAGTTTTCACTAAATATTCATAGGAAACCATATTTTCGTTACAACTTTTTTTTACTCTTGCATTTCTTTCATGTTCTGAAAAATATTTTCTTGAGTCAATGATCTTTCGGAAACAACCTCTCTATCTGATAAAGATAGAGATATAGGTCTGTTTATACCCCACTACTTGTGGAACTTTAATTTACTAAATATATTATTGTTGTTGTATTATATTCCTAAGAAAACATACATGGAGTACATTGTTTTTTAACCAATGTATATGCCGGCAAAGAAATCTTGCTTTTGTACTGATGGTCCATTTTTGGGATTGTCTTGCTTATATCTTCATTCTTGACTTAAACTTGTATCCAAAACTTTATTTAATCATAATCTCCATAATCTTACATATTATTTTATATGATGTTGCATGTGTTGTATTATATGTGACGTTCTACTTTAGTCTCTTTAATAGTCGTGAAGATAAATATATAAAATAAATTCGAATTTACGAAGATCAATATTTCTGATTTAATCACATTGTTGCAGTTTTGAATAAATAAATATGATTGATAAAATATTTTGTTTGATATTTGCACAAGGATTTTATTTTTATAAAAATGATATTTTGAACAACATGTACATTATCAACGTTAACTAATTATTTATAAAAAAAAAATAGGGAAAACTACGCAGTTAAGCAAACTTATACTACTTAATTAGTCATTATAGTTATAGTTTGCTATAATTATCACTCGCGACTAACAGCAAGAGTTAATTACATGGGCTGACTTCGAGTTTGTATAATTCGTCGCGTTTGTATAATTCACAACTAACAATTCTTCGTTAGATTTGTATTTGTATACGATGGTTTGTATTTGTATATGACGGTGATTCCTTTGGTTTTTTAGTCTTATCACCAGATACATTCAATCTTTTTTGTATAACTTTTTAAAGTTTGTATAAACGTGTAGTTTTCGAATTTTGTATAATATATTTGTTGAATGTAATTTGTATAATATAATTTGTATAATATAAATCACCCCACATATATATTTAAGAGACAATATTACAGGTTTTAAAGCTACTTTTAAAACATTCTTGCTTATAATAGTTTAATTACGAGTTATAACAGATCACATTTTATTTAAAAATCAATTAAATCTTTACTTTATTAAATAAATAATATTTTATGATTTTATAGTTATTATTAAATGATACAAATAAATAATCTACCATAATTATCTCTTACACATTTATAGAAAATTTACCTTGATTCTTGTTCTTTTTTTACTTTTACACGTCAAACCCACACCCCTAATGTCACCACGCCTCTTCTAGTCAGTAACCCACCACCCCTACGTTCAAAAAGTAAAATTTTCCGTTGTAACAATTACTCATTCCTCTTTCACCTCATCAATCATCTTCCATTCAAACCGTTTCTATATCTCAATATCACCTCCTAAATCAGAAAATATTCCTTCTACAATCAGAAAGAAAGGGCGGTTTCACAATTAAGAATCAAGTTTTCAAGATTTTTGTTAAAACATGTCAGAAATCAGAACATACTTCTAGAAAAAGTCTCAAATTAGTAGAAGCGAGTTCTACGATTGGATTAGAGCCTCTGACGTTTAACATATTGACTCAAATGCCATCGCATAACAAGAATGCAACTCTAGCGAAAAAGGTTGGTACTTCTCAAAATAAGAAGCAGATTACATGAAAGAAGAAGAAAACTCAAGCAAAAGCAGATTACAAAAAAGGAGAAGAAAACTCAAGCAAAGAAAATTGAAAGTCCTTCAAATCAGAAGGGACAAAAGAGGAAGGGGAAAATGGTGGAACCCCATCCTGATTCGGACTCAGATTTTATAAGCGAGAAAATTATCAAAAAAATAAAAAAATCAACAAATATAGAAACGGGTCAGTCATCAAAACCCTCCAAAAGAAGAGTAACAATGAAGGAGGCTTTGGAAATTCCAATATCAAAAAGGGCAAAAAAATGGTTAGGGTAAATATTTTATCTAATTTATTTTTCAATTATTAAATTTAGTAGAATTTTTGTTATAACAGTTTATTTATGCATATTATTTGCGGCATGAATTTTTTTTTAATGCTTGACATGAAATTGTTGTGACATAAGCATACATATGTATAGTTACTATCATGGAATTGATATTAATTTGGTTATTATTTTTATCAAAAAAGGTATGAAGCATGTTTAAGATTGGTATGAATCTGACTTAATATTGATTTATGAATGTCGTATGCAATATGTTTAACATTTGTATGAAACTTATTTAATTTTGATATTAACTTTGTATACCTTTTAGCAGGAAAATTATCATTCAAAACCTCTCATTATGTTTATGAATGTGGAATGAAAAATGAATAATATTGATATGAAAAATGTCTTAATATTGATTTAGGAATGTGGTATGTAGTATGTTTTAACATCGGTATGAAACTGATTTAATTTTGGTATGAAATTGATACACCTTTTAGCAAGGAAGTTATTATTCAAAATCTCTCATATCTGTATATGAATGTGGTATGAAACATGAATAATATGGTATGAAACTGTCTTAATATTTGTATGAAGTTTGTCATCTAACTAATATATGTATATGAATGTGGTATGAAACAGAAATAATATTGGTATGAAACTGTCTTACTACTTGAAGTCATGCATCTGACAAATGTGTCTCAACAAGAGTCAAGTTCAACGTATGTATTTCTATCTTTTAGTGATTTCATCATAACAATTAATTCACTTTATTTCTTAAAATTATTTCTTTTTCATTTTTGTTTATGATTGTGGTATGTACACATGTTTATTTGTTGAATACATCAGCAATTGAGTTTTTAATATGGATTCCATTGATATCGATGCAAAGTATCATCGTCAAAGGTACGCCGCAATCATATGGCAGTACGGAAAAACAAAGAACGATGGTGGTGCGATTAGTGAGAGTGAAATAAATGAAACTGTTGCTAGCAAATTTGATGGACCCCGCATAGCAAAAGAACATGCTCCGAATACCAGCAATTATCCTACATCAAGACCACGAAAATCAAATTTGAGATAGTTGATTGGAGCTTAGACTCTTAAGTATTAGAAGTTTTTTTAAGTTTTGGATGATATATATTTGTTTTTTTTCTACTTTTTTAAGTTTTGGATGATATATAATATTCACTGTTTTCTTCTAACTATATATAATATGCACTGTTTTCTAAAGTTGGATACTAACAGTACACAATTTGGATATCAACATTTTTATTGGACTTTAGTTTGAAAAAAACTTCATAAACATAGTACCAAATATATCATATTCATTGTTAAACTTAACCTATGAATTACAGATTGTCTATTATAATTCCGAGATACCAGTTATATAAAAACTGCATACCAATTGGGTTCAACATTAAACAGTTTTAGTTTTGGATATTAATTGGAAACCAAATGAACAACAATTTAGATTACATGAAATAAGAGTGTCATAGAATTGGTATTCAATTTGTATAAATTTGGTATCCAATTCATATATGATTGTTTTTTTTTTTACTTCATAATCTAAGTCAAAAACTAAAAAAATAAAAATGTATCAAATTGGTATCCAACCTGTATAAATATTCGAAAAAACGAATTTGACAATGTAAAACAAAAGAAGAAAATCTGGTTTTTGAAATACAAAAAAAAAATCGAGGAGAGAGAAAAATTTGAACAAAAGAAGAAAATCTGATTTTTGAAATATTTTTAACTGATTAGAGTAAAAAAAGGAAAAAAAATATTCCTATTTTGTTTTGAATCTCCTAAATTTATGGCAATTATGAATTATCATTAATGTATTCAAATTAATTACTACAACTAATTCTATTTTATTTTTATTATTTTTTAAATTCGTTTTTATTATTATTTAAACTTTTTTTTAATAAACTGTTATAACCTGAAATTTTTTATTGTTACAACTTGAAAGTTTTATTATACTGTCATAATTTGAAATTATTAGTATTATATATGTCATTTATAAAATTTTCACGTATAATATAGTTATTTCGAGTTTTATCATATTTGTATAATTCCAAAATTTGTATTACTCAATTATACAAATACGCGTGAGTTATACAAACGTACTCGTGAATTATACAACGAGGTGTGAATCATACAAATTATTGCCCTCTCTCTCTCGCCTCTCTCCTCCCTCTCCCAATCTCGCTCACATCTCTCCTCCCTCTCCCATTCTCACTCGCCTCTCTCCTCCCCTAACATGTAGCTACGAATCGTAATTAGCAAATTATAGCTATGAAGCGTAATAAGCTATTTTTAATGGTGGGCTATTAGTTCACAAACTGCCTGTGGCTTGTTATTTCTTTTTATTTTCTTTGTAGTACATTACAACTAGGAGTGCTAAAAAAAAGTTGAAGTTTTTATTTTTTTGTTTTAAGATCCAAAAACTATAATATTGCAAAAAAAATGAATTGTTTTTTTAAACCCTGACCACAATATTATCTTCATAAGATGTTATTAGTAATACTCTCTGTCTCCAGAATCTTATCCAAATATTTAACAGTCCACAATTCAAGTTTTAATATTTAACAAGATATATAAATTTAAAGTTAATATCTTAAAAAAGTCATTGAATTATTAGAATTGATCTAGTAAAGTAATTGTTTTGTATCAATAAAATCTCTTAACTTAAGGTTTTTATCTTCAAAAATCACTCAACTACATTTATCATTAAAATAAAAAATTTGATATGCTAAATAAATTATTTTATATGTCATGTAAATGTAAATCTCACAAATAAATAAATAAAAAATCTAAAAAAAAAGCCAGCAATCCTTCAAACCGTAACATAAATATGGTCAAAACATGACACCTTTAGCAACTCCAGAACTCATGCAGATAGAGTGACATAAAAAATAATTTGTTTAGTCATATCAAATTTAATTTCATGATAAACATAATAGAGTGATTTTTGTAGATAGAAACCTAAAATTTGGTGATTTTATTGATATAAAACAAAGTTCAATGACTTTACTAAATAAATTTACACAATTCAATGACCTTTTAAGATATAAACTCTTAAATTTATTAGTACTATTCATCATTTTCTTCCATAAACTCATAAAATTCATAAAACATCTACTCATACTCTAATACATCATATAAATAAGTTATCTATAGTTTGTTTTGTTTACGGTGGCGAACTTGCTACAAATGCATTTCTTGTCACATTTGAATTATTCAAAATTATTGCATTGTGGAATGCATCTCGTCACGGTGTGTGTAATTACAAGAAGATGAAAAATTTAGAATGCATTTTCTCTTTCTGCTCTTGGATTGCCAGAAAGTTGTAAGATAACAACAAACTTTCTAGACGACTATAGAGACGAAATAGAAATGAGAGACTAAAATGTTGTTGATACACTTTCAAACACTCTTTATTTGACAAGTGGAAATGTGCGTTACATATCCTTATGAATGTTTTAACACATAAAAGGAGTGAGTAGATTATACGTTTTGGTTTATAGGATTCGTTAATTTATAAAAGAATCCACAGCAGACTATCTCACAAGCTAAGAGAATTCTTTTATTTTTCTCTTGTTCTCTGTTTTATGGGATTCATTTATTCTCAGGCAAACTCCATTGTAATACACAATATTTAAAAGACGGGAATGTGAAGTGAGACATTTACTTGACAGGGGTAAGAGGTAAATTCATGGATCTTTAAATTTTTAATTTACAATATAGTAAAATAATATAATTACACAAGAACTCTCAAATTTTCAACTTCAATCTAGCTAAACCATTTTTCAACTCCGAAATTTGGTAGTTCTTAATGTTCTTCATTGTTTTTGGTGTTTTTGAGGAAGAAGAAGAAGCAAAAAGAGTACATTTGATTCAAAACCTCAATTAAATAGTGTTAAATGTTGTTTGGAGGTCTTGATGAGGTAAAAATGGTTTTGCAAAATGGAGTTAAAAAAATGATGGTATAGATGAGTCAAACTTTTAACGAATGACATAAATGAGACTTTTCTCAAAGTTCAATGACATATTTAAGTCTTTTCCTTTAAAATAATTAGAAACATGATTAAGTAGATTCATAGAAAATAAAACTTATAGCATGAATTTACAAGTATAAATAATGTAATTAAAAATTATTATGAGATGCAAATCAACTCTAATATCTTTAACTTTTAAACAATAAAAGAATCATTATTCCTAAAAATATATTACTATCATCCTATGCAATTTACCTCCAAGAAAGAAACTATTCAATAAAACTTATTATCATAAAAACATCAATCCATATGACAAAAATATAAAGACCTTTTGAAATAGTGAAATAATAACATATGATAATTTTGAGACATATGACAAAAATATAAAGACCAATAAAAGTAAAGATATAAAATTTGGGTATGTATCTTTAAAGAAAATTATTAAATAATAATCACCCTCGCTATATTACCAAATAGTAAATATACGATAGTACGACTTTTTGTTTGAGTTACTCTCAATCTCCTTATTTATATAGGTGAAAAAATTATTAAGTATCATTCATTTATTAAAGAATTATGACATTCACTAAAAAATTTAACGTATAATTTATTTAAAATCTGTTAAGCGAGCCCAAAACGTTTAAGATCTGAAATGCTCTTATTGGTTCAAGTAAATATTTGTCCATCTGAAGAAAGTTGACGGGATGGGGAAAAATGGAATCCATCCAACAATCAAACATCAACACTAAGAGTTGTATTAAAAGAGCCTGATCTTAAAGGGGTAAATCAGTCCAGATATATTAATTTTCATTAGCAATAATATTCATTTTTTTTAATTCAAAATTCAAAATTTTTTTGTGATGCTAATAAGTGATACTTTTGTCTTTCCAATTATATAGATAGCAAATTAAAATATATAGTTGAGTTTTAAGAGATTGAAATAGTTAGGTAAGTGGATGAAGAATTATAGGAATGATTTTTAATTATTTTTTTAGGAAAAAATGTATAAAATAGCAAACTATTTATTCAAATTAAATGTTATAACCATAGTTTCATTTAATTCTAATCCGTAGCAAACACTTTGTCATCGCCTCTATCCCCAGAAATCTCGCTTGCCACTCTCCCAGACCGCGCTAGCCACTCTCCCTCGCCTCTCTCACTTTATACAAACACAAATGTATAAATTGCGTATTTGTTTGTATAAAGAGAGAGAAAACAGTATATACGAATACAAATACAAATGCATATATTTTCATCCTATACACTTATAATTATACAAAAACAGATCTTCCGTCCAGTTCTGTTTTGTCTTTCTCTCTTTCTCGCTTTATACAAATTACTATGTATAATTTGTGTTGTATAAAGCGACAGAGAGATTTGATATACAAATGTTTTATTTCGATTCAATTGTATACATTCAAATTTTATGCAGATATACAAACATAAAGAACATATACATATACAAACACAATTTTCATAGACATAGATGCCCGATTATACAAATCACTGCGATTTACAAATCAAATGCCAGCAATTTTATACAAATCAAAGTTGTCTGCGATTTTTATACAACTCTGATGCTCCATAGCAAACATAAAATTTATTATAAATCGCAATTATGCAAACTATAGCTATAGCATACAAATATAATTTTTATGTTTGTTAAACCTAAAATTTACTCTCTTTTATCGTTATCATCTTCTTCTTCTTTTAAAAAGAAATGACCTACATATTTTTTAACTATCCCTTTAGTAATGTTTTCTTTTTCTTCTTTTTTTCGTTAATTGTTATATTTATTATTTATTTTGTATCATGTCATTTTTTAAATTTATTTTCTATTTAAATAGTAAATTTTGTTGTTTATTATTATTTTTTTCTTTTGTTTTTGCCTTGTTCTAAAACTGTCAAGTGTCTTGATATTAGACTGCCACTTAGGAGGGAATAACTCTTTGAAATGTTCTTTTTATATAAATTCATCATTACTAATTATAATAATATCTTTGCTTAATGGTATGTGCATAGTTTTTTAATAATATTAAAAAAATGATTTTTGCACATTGTTACATCATTGGCCATTCTTTCAAATGTAAATATTACCTTATATAAAAATTAAAAAAAAACTAATAGTAATTTCGAAGCTCTAAATATCATACAATCTAAATTATTTTCTTGTTGTGATTTTTTTAAAAGAACATGAAAAAGGCAAGTGAAATTTTATTTTAATACAAAGTGTTAAATATGCACAATAATCGCGTCTCTTATTTAATTGTAAAAACTGCGTTAATCCTAATTAATTATAATTATTTAAAAAATTGGCCATTCTTTCAAATGTAAATATTACCTTATATAAAAATTAAAAAAAAAACTAATAGTAATTTCGAAGCTCTAAATATCATACAATCTAAATTATTTTCTTGTTGTGATTTTTTTAAAAGAACATGAAAAAGGCAAGTGAAATTTTATTTTAATACAAAGTGTTAAATATGCACAATAATCGCGTCTCTTATTTAATTGTAAAAACTGCTTTAATCCTAATTAATTATAATTATTTAAAAAATATGTTTTTCGTAGTGCTGATCCAATCAAGTAAATTAACTAAAATTGGGATGCACAAAGCAATAAGAAATTAGCAGATCAAAATAAAATGGATTTGATCTTGAAATAAAAATACTCCAAATCCAACAATGAGAGACTCAAAATCAAACGATACTGAAACAAATTTAAATAAATGGCTTAACAATAATAATTATGTCATGTTGCTGAGTAAGTTTTAAATTAACAACTCTCTCTCTTTGTGTGTGGTAACTAGGGGTGTACATGACCGGGTTGGTTCAGGTTTTCCAAATATCAAATCAAATTATTTGTGTCGGATTTTTAAATCTATAAACCAAACCAAACCAATAAAACTTGGGTTTTTCAACCTCGGGTTTTTTCAGATTTTTTTGGGTATTTCAGATTTTCGGGTTTTTCCGGTAAAGTATTCATACAAATAAATAATTTACTTGTACTTCAAATATTTCTTTAGTCCTACCAAAATATAACTATCGTCTAAGATGTTTCTTAAGAAAATAACACAATATGATATGAGTAATGACACTAAAATATTCAATAAAAAAATAATAATAATGAAATCGCGTAAAACAAATATTGCAAATTAACAAGTCATAATGAAAATGATCATAATTTAAAAGTACTAAATCATGCTAAAATAAGTTTAATAAGTATTAGTTACATGATTAAATATTAAAGGAAATTAAAATTAGATTATGTATTTGAATTGTCTAAACCAATGTAAAACCAAAGAACAAATATTCAATATTATTGTCATTCTTAGTGTTGAATTGATTTTCTTTTTGCATTAGTATTAATTTGATTTTTATTTAAGCTTTATTATAATTACCAACATCTGTGGACTATAATTTTTATTAAACCATTCAAAATTCTAAGTTTCAAACTTGAAATAATATATTAAAAGATTAAAACTATGAAAAAGTAAAAGTATAAGAAATATTTAAAAATTATATCAAAGTAAATATTTTTATGTATAAAATAAAATTTTAAAATTATATATATAATGTCGGGTTGGTTTGGTCTCGGGTTGGTTTTTTTTAGTTAAAACCAAACCAACCCAAATATAGTCGGGTTTTTTTTTTCAATATCAAACCAAGTCAAACCAACCACTAGTCGGGTTTTTTTTCTCGATTTAACTCAATTTGTGGTTTGATTCGGTTTTCGGTTCGATTTTGTACACCCCTAGTGGTAACTTTAAAAAAGAATATGTCTTCTTCTTTTTCTTCTTCTTCCTCTTCCTCTTCCTCTTCCTCTTTCTCTTCCTCCTCTTCTTCCATTTAAGAATATATTTTCACAAAAAAAAAAAAAAGGAACAATGCAAACTAATTTTTTTTAAAAATTGCCTTAAAATTATTTTTAAAATAAAATAATAATTTATTATTTAACTCTATTACATGTAATTAATATTTTTAATAGATATATAAGATTATCATTATTGTATGCATTGTTTAATTTTTTTTGTCAACTGGTAAAAGAAAAATGTGTTTTAAATAGTAATTATTAAAAAAAAAAAATTATTTTTGGTCAATTGTAATTATTTTATTTTTTTATGTTTTAAATAGTCATTTTTTTTAAAGGAGTTTATCCTATTTCAATTAGTTACCTATATTTTAGGAATCACTATTATTTCCTGAATAAAAATTAAAATAATTACAACATTTACATAAATATTAAATTGATCCCACTAATTTTAAAATGTTTAACTACCATTACGTGTCTTTGTTTTTTTTTATTATTTTTGCAAATCTATAGTTTGTAATTTTTATTTCTAAAAAATATTATTCTTTTGTGGTGCTGACACGTAAGCGCTATCATCTCTCCTATTATACATATACTAGTATACGTATCCGCGCGATGCGGTTAATTGATATAGTTATAATATAGATTTATTGAATAATTTCAAAATCAAGTTTCTTATTAAACAATATTCTAAAATTTATATGAGAGAATATTAATATATTTAGCATCTTGACAGATTATAATAGTTAAATTAACATATACGTTTTTTAGCTAATTTTTTAATGATAACTTTTATCATGATTTATATATTTAATCTTATTTTTCTTTTTCTTTTTTTCTTTTTTTGCAAATTAACCAAAATCATAAATAGCTTACACAATTCCTATTATCCTCTTGTATGCATTTATTACTATAATGTTTTAAATTATTGTTCTTAAAGGATCGTTTGGTTGGGAACAAGTTATCTCAGTATTAGTTATCCTTGGATTAGCAATCCTGAATAACTTATTCCACCATGTATATGGGATAACCTATTCCATCACTATTGTATAAATGGTGGAATAAGTTATCCCAAACATGACAACCAAACAAGACACTAAAATTTTATGCCATCACTAGTTTTTATATCCCTGACACCAATCGAGTGTTTACCTAGAATTCAAATAGTGATTTTGAAGTACTTATGTTTTGTATTCATTATGATACATTTAATTTTAGTTGTAATTATTGATATTAACTACCTATGGAAAAATTTCAGTTAGCTGACTTTATTTGTAGTGTGATTTTTTTCTCATAATAATTTAAAGACTTCTCATCTTATTTGTTTGAATTGACTTGTGTTTGAATAAATTTAAAAAATATTTATAAGTACTAAATTTTAGTTAAAATGATAAAAATAAATTCAAATCCATAAATTAGAATTTTTCTAATTGATAATTTTTAACTTATAAGTCAAAAATCAAAAGTCATTTCAAGCGGATTCTAAATTCATTCCTAATGGTCCACTATACAAATTTGAAATACGTTATGACAAAGAGGAAAATTGTCACGTTGAAGCTTGATTGCTTACTTTGAAAGTTTAATGAATGATTATCAAGAGAGGAAACTGGTCACCTTTCAAGTGCAATGTCAAAGTGTCAAAGAAGTGATTTATTTCTATTTATAGATAAAAAAAAAACTTATTATGGTTCTCTTGAGCACCTCTTTTAGTAGTTACTAATTTATAATTCCATGTTAATTTCTCGGATAGTATTCGACTATCAATACAAAATAATAATGAAATAACTATTATACCCTAGTCTAAACAAATTAAATATTATGAAATATAAATAACAATATACAATAAATTTATAATTAAAGAACATGACTCAAATAAGAAGCATACATTCTCAAATAATTTGAAACGATAACTCCATCACTTACTTTTGACACTCATAATTTGGTAAATAATTTATAATTAAAGGACATAACAATATGCATATAAATTGGTGGATAGAAAAGTAGAAGAAAACTAAACAATTCAGGATGTAATTTTGTCCTTGAAAATTATGAATCTTTAGTCATTCACTAATATTGTTTTGTTCTATTGAGAAAACTGAAAAGTTTCCATCTCCCGTCATTTCATAGTTGCTGACAAAAATTCAAACCAAAAGATACTAATTTTTTTTTTCAAAAATCAATTAGCGAACTATTAAGTGATAATAATAATAATAATAATAATAATAATAATAATAATAAAAAATAGAAAAGACCATAAAAGTGCATAGTCGTGCTTCATTTGAATTGTACATGTGTTTCATAATAGATTTATGAACACATTTCACACAACTAAATAAATGCTAATCAAGTTCATGTTTACCTCATGAAATATTATATTGCAATCAGATTTAAAGCATTGCATGTCGTATACATTAAGTATTTTCGATAAAAATATGCAAAGTATAAAATATAACTTATCATGGAGACAAATATTTTATTTAATTTTTTTAAAAAAAGAAATTATATTGTTGGGTTCGAAAGTGATTAGGGCATCATGCAGAAGCTTACAATTTCATATCATATGGTTGATAAATCAGATGACAAATAAAAACATACTAAAGATATATTATGAATATTATTTGGTCAAGCGATCTACCTATTGAAACTAATATTAAAAAAACAAAAATATATTTAGGAGAAAATTTCCTCATAAACTAGACTCTTAAACAACTACATTGTGGATTCTATTGTGTTAAACTTTGAGAATAGGGATCTTCAATTTATAGGATTCCATAAGCCAAATATGAAAGAAAAATATATTTTCCTTTCATAAATAAAAACATTTTTGGTAAATAGGAAAAAATAAACTTCAAATAAGATAAGAAAATCGGGAAAAACCTTAACACATATAAGCCTCAAAAATTTACATACTCGCGAGAAAAAAAAAGTGTTAATTCGTACTTTGTGCATTGAATATAGATTATGAATACATACTTCCCCTTCTTCGTTGCTCTTTGCTTGCGACTACATTTGAGAGCTTCTTCTCCAATTTAGCCTTAATTAAAACATAAAATTTTAACACAAAAAAAATCTACAAATTGTAAAAATTCAAAATTGGATATGATTAAAATAATATATACATCAACATAAATGTGTAATCATCAATGTTAGTAATGAGAATATTGTGTGTGATAATGCATGAGAGAAATGGGGAATGGAAAAAGGTATATTTTGAATTTGAAAACTCCTCTAATAATTTGGATTTTTGGATATAAGTGGGATAAAACATGGGAAGTTGTAACCACTTTTTAAACGGTTTTCAAATTAAATTTTAAAATTTTATCCTACAAAACTGATTAACCACTCTAAATTTAAATTGGTAAACAATGAATATAAGAAATCTGTAAAGAATTGATATAAAAATAAATAGTAGTAAATAATTAATTTAAATATTTAACATTAAAAAATATGATCACTTCCCACAAAAAATAACTACAAACATAATTCCTATAATATAGCATCATTATTTGTACATGCAATTATCTCTCATACAAGTAAAAGGGTCCATCAAACCATTTCGACTATAAATAAATTTGCAATTCCTAAATTTTAGCAAGCATTATTATTGAGGTATTTTTTAAAAACGTGGGAAGTTAAAAACAACATATGGTTCGATTATTTACTTCTATTTAAAATTAAAATGTATTTTGTTTCTTTAGATTTTTAAATTTAAAATATGTTAAGTTTTTAATTTCAGATTGTAAATTAATTTTGTTAAATATAGTATAAATTATGTTTAAAAAGACTCCATCGTGCATAAATATTCTTATCTTTAAAAAGATTTTCTGATTTAAAATATTTTTTATTTTTAATTTCAGAATTAAATTGATTTGTTAATTCAATATAAATAAATTATGGAACTTCCGTTTTATTTTTTAAAAAAAGTTTATAAATTCGTTTTTTTTTTAATATTGAATCTGGCAGTTTTAAGAAATCAAATTTTACTAATTTATAAATAAGATTTAAAAAAATATTAGATCTATTTTTTAAAATGTTAACATTTGTCATTATTTGTGTAAGTTGATGACATATGCCTATTTTTATTTTAAATTTTTAATTTATAATAATTTAATCATTTATATAATATATTTTTTTATTATTTAAAATTCTGAAAAATTGTGGTGCTGACATGTGGCATTTTTTCTTCTCCTATATATATATACTAGTATACGTGCCCGCATGTTGCGCGGATAATTTAAAATGTAATAATTTTATAATTAAAATTAACTAACAAAGTGTATTATGTATTATGCATTTAATAATATATTTAATTTATTATAATAATAATAATAATAATACAAATCATTACCTTATTTATTTGAGCACATTAAATTAAGATATCAGTATTATTATTAGTACACAATTCATTTTATTGTATTAAAATATTATATCTATAGTTGTATAAGCTATAAGCTTTTAGTTTTATAATATATTATGTTGAAATTTTTATGTGTTTGTACTTTTTTTTTTTTATGTCGTTTGAATTAAAAAAAAATAAGTCAATAATTTACTGATATTAACATACAAATAAAATATTTGATATCATGAGTTTAAATGGCATGTTGATACATTTTCTATACATGTTTTATTCAAAATAAAAATATATTCTAAATGTTTTTTTTCGTATTAAATTTGTGTAAAAATATAATATAAAATTGATTTAAAGGTAAAAATTATCTTAATTAATACACCCGCTATATTATATTTACTCAAAATTTGTATTGAAATTTTTAAAATTGAATTTAAATTGTATCAGAAAACATATGGATATGAATTAGAGGATGTTGATTTGAACTTTATCTGGTAAAGTATATTATGTGTGATCATAGTTATCTTGTATTCATATTTAAAAATAAAATTAAATTGAAAATTTAAAATTGTACCATATATTTTAGAAACACAATTTTCAACTTAATTCAATGTTGTTGCATAATATTGTGAATTCTTAAATTTGCTAAATGACTTATAATTGCTATATTGTTCAAGATATAAGTTAACACTTGCTAAATATAGATATATATTATTTATCTTAAATTTAAAATTTAAAATTTTATTTATCGTAAAATTATTTTCCAATTTTAAAATTGATTGTCATATATATATATCATAGTGTAACTCAAAATTCAAAAGACAACTGCAATTACATAAATTTAAAATTGATCCTACTAATTTAAAAGATAATCGCAATAAATCTTTAAAATATATATAATTAAAATATAAATAAATTAGATAAATATAAATATAGAATATATTTAGATAAATATAAATATAGAATATAAACAAAAAAGAAGAACAAAAGCCTACGTTTTAGTGGCTAAAAATGTGCTGTTGTCAAGGATAAGATTAATAACTTATTTTTTAAAATTTAAATTCTAAATTAATTATTCAAGCAATTTTGATAACGTTTTATATAATTATCAAAAACAAAAATAACAATATTCCTTGTTTCTCTCGATGTACAACCCTATAATATGGCATCATTATTTGTACATGTAATTATATGTTAGATATTTTGTGGAAATATAGTTACAAATAAAAAGGCTAAATTTAATTTTTTTTAATGTAAATGTAAACATAAATTTGTAGTTCCTAAATTTTAGCACCATTATTGGGATAGTTATATATGTATTTTTTAAAACATGGGATTTTTTCTAAAAAATAAAATAAAATGGTACGATTATGTTGTTTTTTTTTGGTTTAGAATTAAAATATTTTTAGATTTAAAATATTTTTCATTTCAGATTTTAAATTAATTTTTTAATTAAATATGAATTATGTTTTAAAAGACTCCACCGTGCATAAGTATTATTCTCATTTACAAAGATTTTCAAATTTAAAATATTTTTAATTTTTAATTTCAGATTTTAAATTAATTTAGTTAATTTAATATAAATTACATTTAAAAAAACTCCATCGTACATGAAATAGTTATTTTAACCACATATTTATAATTAGTTAGTTAATAATTTTTTGTTTCTTTTCTAATTTTATCTTTCTTCTCTATTTTTGTGCAAATTAAAAAGTGTTCTTATCATTTATTTCATTGTTTAAAATAATAACTTAGTAAATATATTTTTATCATTTATGTTTTTTAAATCTTGAATTTTTTTAAAAAACTTAATGTTGAAACAGATCATTCAAATAACTGCATTTGTTTTGCTATAAATAAGGAAGTTGTGGAAAGATAGCTAAAAACATTTTTCCACAAAAGAAGAATCACACACATTACATCATTCTATTCTTTGAAAATTATTTATTAATTATAAAAATGCTACGTGATTAATTTTAAACATTTAAAAAGTTTGTTTTTTGTGGTGCTCTTCTATATATATATATATATATATATATATATATATATATATTATGGCCTTTCATGTAAAATTCAACATTGTAAAGTCTGAAAGTCATAAAAAAAAGAGTCGAAGTTAATATTCAACAAAACAAGTATGAAATTCATATTGTAAATTGTAAAATATATTAATTAAGCAACTTTAATAAATTCGAATAAATGTAATTTAACCAACAAAAAAAAGGCAAACAATTTTTCTTTTAAAAAAACTTATATTTGATGAGGATTCTACTAACGTGTTTTTTCTTGTCTTTATAATAATTTAGATTATAGATTATAGATTTCTTTCAATTTAATTTTAAAGCAATAAAAACTCTCTCTGTACTTTATAGATTATTATAGGTTTATTTTTCAAAAAACATTTAAAGCAATTAAAAAATCTTTGTAAGAAATTATTTAAAAAATACACATATAAATAAATAGAGAAATTATTAATCTTAAAAATACATATACAAAGAAACATAAAATTATTCTTTGTTGTGTTTAGAGGAAGTAAAAAAGAAAAGTAGGTAAAATATCTAAGCATTTGTATACCGTTTCATTCTTGCAATGCACAACAATATTCATCAGTGGTTTCGATTGTGACATTCTTCACATGTAATTCTTTATTTTCCACTCACGTATGTATTTTTTTGTTTCTTCATAATTGTCTAAGCACTAATTATTATCGTTCCGCTGTAATATGCACTTACATATATACAAGTCATTTTACAAAAGTAAACCACAAACAAATAAGTCTAATTACTATTCAGTTTTGATGAACAAAGAAAAATCTAAAAGTATATGACAACTTATCTTGACAAAATGAAGTTTAGGAGTTCTTTGCCTAATTAAGAATAAATTACTTTCAACAACTGCAAATGAGAAGTTTAAAGTTAATAAAAATTTTAAGTGATCAGTTATATTTAATTTAGGACTTTATATAATTTTTGAATAATTAAGTGTTTGGATTGGTTTAAAAGTTGGTCAAACCTACTTTTAAGTCAGTTTTTGACTTTTGAAAGTGTTTGACAAATATAAAAAATAACGTAAAATAAGTCAAAAATGACTTAAAATAAGTTACGGAGTGTTTGACAAGGTAAAAATGATTTAAAATAAGTCAAAAATAACTTAAAATAAGTCAGCAACCAAAAGTAGGTCTCCCCCTACTTTTTATTTTTTTAATTAAAAGTCATTTCAGTTTGACTTTTTATTTTTGATTTAAAAACTACTTTTTTTAAAGCCAATCCAAACGGGCTCTAATACATCTGTAACTTATTTATTCAATTGGTTGCTTAAAATTTAAAATTCAAAATTCAAAATGAATTGGTTAATAGTTATCTAATCCTAATTTTTAGCAACATGGCAAATAAGTTTTAAAACTTCCTATTTAATTGGATAAATGTTTTTTTTTCAATAAAGATTAATTCGTATTTGAATATTGTGATTTTGTAAGCGTAAGATTTTGTAAATTTGTTTAGTGTTTACAACTTTCATTTTTAGAGTTTGAAATTTGGATATATTTACCTATATATACATAACATTTTTTTAGTGTTTGCGATTTTTTACTTTTTTTGTTTTTTGGCAATTTTAAAAGTTAAAAAATTAGATTTAGATATATAGGTATATAAACTACCTCTTAGATTATATTAATTACTCCTATATTTCTTTGGTACAAAATCCATATAATTTTTATTAGTTTTTCTCATAAATAATTTTATATATAAATAAATTATTCTTCTTATCACGTTTAAAGTATTAAACATTTTATAAATAAATTCAATAATCTATTTATTTAAAATAGGGAATTCTAATTATTATTATTTTAAACTATTGAATTTAGAAGTTGTGGAAAGATACATTTATCGTGAAAATAAAAATTTTAATCTATTTTTGAAAAAAATAAAATTGGAAATCCAGTATTTTTTAAGGTTTTTAAATTTTAATAATAAATACAACTATTCCGTATTTTCTAGATTTAATTTAAATTCATTTTTTAAAATAATTTTAATTATTTAAAAAATCAGTTTTTAGCATTATCTTAAGTATTTATCATGAAAGTAAATTTTCAACCGTTTACAAAGAAGTATTTTTTACTAATTTATAAATTGGATTTTAAAAATTATTAAATATGTTTTTAAAAATGTTGAAAGTTGTGTGTGTAAGTTGATGACATGTGTCTATTTTTATTTCAAATTTTAAATTTATAATATTTAATTAGTTATATAATATTTAATTATTTATTATTTAAAATTCTAAAAATTTGTGGCGCTGATATGTGACATTTTTTCTTCTCCTATATATATATACTAGACATCGGAGCCCATGCTAGCACGGGCCCAATATGTATCATTTTTTGTTTCAATTTATGTGACAAAGACAAAATTAAAGAGTTAATCAAACTTTAATATTAATTTAAAATATTTTAAAGTTTTAATTATTGTTAACTATGGTAAAAAATTTTTTATGTCTTTTAACATTCTAAATTGCTAATTATTGTTGTATGATTTGTAATATCTTTTACGCAATTTTCAAATAATAAAAGTTATTTCTTCTTTCTCAATTTATGTGGTACTAATAAAATTTTGAAATTCAATCAAATTTTTTTGTCTTTAAAATATTCTATTGTTAATTACTGTAGATTATTGTACTTTCTAAGTAATTTTCAAATAATATATATTATTTCATTTGTCTAATTTATGTGTCACCGATAAAATTTGAAGAGTTAATCAGATCTTTTATATATTTTTATATCTTTTGAATATTTAAGTAAATAATTATTGTGATTTATAATATTTTATACAATTATTTAAAAACAATTAAACAACAAACAAAACGAATTCATCATAGGAAAATTACCAAAGCATCCTTCAATACATCAATAATGGGTCCCACTTTTTGTTTAAAAAAATATGCATATTGGGAGGATATTTTTGTCCAAAGTGGAAATAGAATAAGTATAAAACATTAAAGTCTTTTAAAATTTTAAATTGTTAATTCTTATTGTATGATTTGTAATACTTTTACGCCATTTTCAAATAATAGAGGTCATTTCTTCTTTCTCAATTTATATAGTACTAAAAATTTTTTGAAATTCAATCAATTTTTTTTGTCTTTGAAATATTTATAGCTGTTAATTACTGTAATTTATAGTACTTTTTAAGAAATTTTCAAATAATATATATTATTTCATTTGTCCCAATTTATGTGTCACCGGTAAAATTTGAAGAGTCAATCAGATCTTTTATATATTTTTATATCTTTTAAATAGTTAACTAATTAATTATTGTGATTTATAATATTTTATACAATTATTTAGTATAGTAAAATAAATTTAAAAGAAACAAACAAAACGAATTCATCATAGGAAATTACCAAAGCATCCTTCAATACATCAATAATGGGTCCCATTTTTTGTTTTTAAGAAATTGCACATTCGAAGGATATTTTTGTCCAAAGTGAAAATATTGTGTAAAAAATGTGTATTTATTGTGATTTTGAATGTTTTGTGGGGTAATAGGACGTACGCAAAGTTAAGGTGTCTTTTTGAAAATCTGGGACAACTTCAAGTATCACTTAATTTTTTTTCTCAAAATTTAATTTACTTTCGTAAACTATGTGTCAGATCAAAATCAGATTAACAAATTCAAAAAGAATGAGTAATAAATAGCTCATACAATGACATATTTATTATTTAAAAGAAGTACTCATTTTGGTTGAAATCTAACAAGATAGTTACAATGTAACTAAATACTATAAAAATATTTGCATTGTAGCTTATTATATATAGAATAAGTTAAGAATATCTTTCCAAAAAAAAATAATCACACACGTTAATTTTTTTTTTAAAAAAACTACTTTAAAATCATTTTAAAAATAAAATAGTACTCCTTATTTAATTCCATTACATTTAATTAATAATTTTCAATAGATATATAATATTATCATTATTATATGCGTTATTTAATTTTTTTGTCAACTGGTAACTTTTTTTTTATGTTTTAAATAGTAATTATTATTTTATTTTATTTTTCGGTCAATTGTCATTGTTTTTTTTTATGTTTTAAATAGTCAATTTTTTTAAAAAATATTATCCTCTTTAGTCAGTTACCTATATTTTAGGAATTACTACTGATATTTCCATTACTAAAAATTAAGAAAATAACGACATTTACATAAATATTAAATTGATCCCACAAATTTTATAATGTTTAAGTTTAACTACCATTAGGCATTAACGTGTCTTTGGTTTTTTTTTTTTTTCGCAAAATCTATATTTTGTAATTTTTATTTTAAAAAAAATTATGTTTTTTATGGTGGTGATACGTAAGCGTTGTTATAAATAGAGAGAGAGATGATTTTTAGCAACACAAATATCTAAGGATTATTTTCGATCAAAGTTTCAAAAGTCTTTTAATTTTTCTTAAATAAAGTGTTAGGTCGAAGGGTGTCACATAAAATGTGATGGAGGGAGTAATAAAATTTCTCTTATTATTTTTTCACTATGTGTAAACACATTATTCTGGTCAATGCTTTATGCAATTATTTCATATTGATTTGCCTCAAACTAAATAAGAATTTTTTTTAATGTGAGGCGAGTGACAGGTTGGTGCGTATCGTACATTAAAAGAAATATATTTAAGTATAATTTAGTTTTTAACAGCATATAGTTTTTTGTGAATATGTTCTTCCAAAATTGGAAAAAATAATAATGAACTTTTATAAGCGCTGCAATAATTATAACATTTGAGATAATGCCATTTAATATTTAATAAATATTTGTATTTAGAAAAACTTAACCATTAAATTAATTATTTTTAGGCATAATCAAATATCGTCGAAATTGATATTTCAAAATTCTTAGTCAATATTGAAAGTATACACTTGTTTCAATCTTTAATAATGTACACCCATAACATAAACTATATTTTTTTTGTTTTTTACTTTCTTGATGAAGGAAATGAGTAAGAAAATACATTTGATATAACTCTATGACCATCTTTTGCGGGTACTACTTAGATTAGAACCACACTAAGTCTTTTCCTAATATGAAAAGTTTGACTCAAAAAGTTGGTCAAAATAAGACTAGAGTCATAAACTGCATATATTTCAATGATAACATCTAATATTTTTATTTAATACACTTTCATTTATTTTTTTTCCAAAATTGTTATTTACAATTAAGAATTTTCTAATTCAAACTATTAAAATTTTTACAGTCTACTTTTTCCTATAAATTGGAGTCAATCCAAGGCCAACAATAGCAAATTCAATTTTGAACAAACACATTTCTCCTCCTCTTTAGTCATGCCTAGAAATAAAGTGAAATTAGCTTTGATTGAAAATGAATATGATAGAAAAGTCTCACACAAGAAAAGAGAAAAAGGGTTCTTGAAAAAAGCTCATGAACTCAGCATTCTTTGTGATGTTGAAATTGCTGCCGTTATTGATAGTCCTTACAACAATGAACCTACAGTGTTTCCAAATTATGATGCTGCAATCAACACCTTTGTAAAGTTTAAGGAGTTGCCAACGTTGGAGAAATCAAAAAATATGGTGACAAGAGAAGAGTTCACCAAGAAACGAATCGAGAAGATGGAGGAAAAACTACTAAAGGTAAGGAAGCAAAATAGGCTCAAGGAAATTACAAATGAGATGTATGAAGTTACAAGAGGAAAAGATATTTCCCCCAACATGGATCCTTACGACTTCAATGATCTGAGTTATATGATCAAGAAAAACCTTCTACAGATACGTGAAGCAATGAATGGTGAAGAAGTTTGTACATCAAATGTCCCTCAACCCATTGTTGAACCGATAATAATTGGTGGGACCAACTCTGAGGGGTCAAGGGCTACACTATTGGCCACTGCTTGTTCTTTACTACCGATGATTCCTCTAGAGTCTCCATCGATGGTTCCTAGTGGAACCAACTTTGAGAAGACGAGGCCTCCTCTATTTGTCCCTAATGTGGCTCCACCAATAGTTCCATTATCTGCTTCTCCCAAAGTAACCCAACAAATGGTTTATCTAGCAGATCCTTCAAGGACTCCTATTCAAATGGTTCCTCTTATGGACACCTCGCAGGTTAATCCTTCTCCTTTATTTTCTTTACAAATATTTCCTCCAATGGCTCCACACTTATTTTCTACAATACCTCAACAAATGGCTATTAGAAGAACTCCTGGAATGGCCTTCTCAATGCCTTCAGCAACAATGTCTTCTCTTATGCCTTCACCAATGATAGCTCCTCCAGTGTGTTCTCCACTGACATCGCAAATGGATCCTTCAACTGATCTCCCCCCAATGGGTGCATCAATGCTAATTAATAACCACCAAAACTACACAGCTAACAGTCCACAGAGTCCTCCATTGTCTGAGTTACTAAATTGGAATAATGATGATGTAGTGACTTTATTGGAGGACCCATCATTACACAACATTAATGTTTAAGATCCAAATCGCACCAACAATACCTAAAGACTTTAGGACCAGTATGTGTCTCTTTTAAGTAGTATTATTTTATATGTCCGGGTTGTTCCCATGTATTATTTGTGTCGTTACTTGTTTTTCATGTTTAAGTTGTGTCATAAGACTCTCTACATCTCTTTTTATTTATCCTTATTTTATGCGTCCGTCTTTTGTGCTTGTTTTTTTCAAAGTTTGTCATTTCATTCACTTATTAAGTCTATGGTCTATTTAAATATTAATAGATACTCACATATTTATTTGCACTTTTTTTTATTATTTTTATTTAAATGTTGTTATTAGTATGGTTTCCACATATGACCTCTTACACTTCAAAAAATTTAAAAATCAATTTACATATTGATCAAATTTTCATTCTGAAACTTTTCAGTGTGACCTAATATCACATCTTAGATTGAAAATGAACTTCAAAGTTAATGAAAATTATCAAGAAAACCTATTTAATATTTATATTGAAAAAAAATAAGTTATATCAATTTATATAACTCTAAGTATCATAATATTGAATTGAAACTCAATTTATGTGTGTAACTATTAGTCAATACAAATGTTTAACTTTAATCAACTCTGTGAACATTATTGGGTTATTGGTCAAGCCAAAAGACATGATTAGGAACTCATAATGGACGTATTCATGAGTCATAAAAGCAATCTTTGGGATGTCTGCCGCCCTCATCCTCTACTAGTGCTAGTCCAATCTCAAATCTATCTTAGAGAACATTGTTGCACTCTGAAGTTGGTCAAACAAATCATTAATACACATCATCAGGTACCTATTCTTGATGGTCATCTTGTTCAGTTGCTTGTAGTAAGTACACATATGTTAGGTACCACCCTTCTTCTTCACAAATAGAACCAAAGCACCCCACAGAGACATATGAGGCCTAATTAACCCTTTACTCACAAGCCCTAGAACTTTTCATTAATCTCTCTCAACTCAGCTAGAGCCATCTGATAGGGCAGAATAAAAATTGGGTCATGTGCCTTGCTGAATATCAATGTCGAAGTCAATTTCATGGTCAGAAGAAAGACTAAGGAGATCGATAGGAAACACGTCAAAGAAATCTCTAACCACTAGAACTGACTCATGAGAAGGAATATTGGTACTAGTATCACAAACATATGCAAGATAGGCTAGCCAACCCTTTCATACGACCCATCATGCCCTCATAAATGAATTTACACCCCTTGACATATGGCTATTAACACATGTTCACATGATTAGAGGGATAATTGGCATGCACAAATTATTAGTCTTGGAAAAGAAACCCAAGACCTCATGATGAAAAGATAGCCAATCCGTGCTTATAAGCTCGATCGAATACAAAAGAATCACTGATGGGGATAGTTAAACGCACGCATGGGCACATACATGGGCTCAGATAACACATCCACACATATATCATAATAGGCAAGGACAAATGAATAAGTAGATCCCTCATAAAACAAAGCAAAAGTAGAGTAATGAGAGATGAAGATCATACATGTAATGATGGTATCTGAAGCCTCTACCTCTAGTTAACTATACCAGAGCCTTGGGGGCCTGAACTTATTGACCATGTTACATGCACTGACTGACCATGGGGAAATATCTAGAAAAGTGATCCAATATGCCACACTCATAACAACCCCTACCAGAAGCAAGCTGGTATGTTGAGTCGGCTGAACCCGACTGACCAACACGGCTTGAATACCTAGAATGTGAACCCTGAGAAATTTGACCTAAGACCTGGCTTCCCTAACTACTAACACTCGAAAAACCATCAACTGTAATCTATAGGGCTACTTAAACAAGTTTACTAGCCTGAAACTGTTGTGGGTAACCTCTCCTTGGAAACCCCTACCACAAAACTGAGACCCCATAAAACTACCCTAATAGTAGGGCTTTTTGTCGTTGCCTCCATAGGCCTCATGACGTGTACCTTGAATCGTGTGTGCATGGTCTATTACTTGAAAAAATGAACAATGTGATGCTACCATCTACTTTGTAGCCAACCGAAGGGGTAAATTCAACCCTCTGACTAATCTACGCACTCACTCGTACTTTGCCGGCATAAGCATAGTTGCATGACGGGCTAGCTCATAGAATAACATCTCATACTTAGAAACTGACATTTATCTCTGTAATAAATCTATAAACTCATCAAGCAACCTCTCCCTCAATCTTCGAGGTCCATACTTCTTCAACGAACTGAGCTAATGGCATCAGAGGTGATCTGGCTAGCCTGCACTTAAAATAAGACCTCCCCACTACTTAGTTGGCCCATCCATATGGAAAGCAGTATCATCAACCTTGTGCAGCTCCTCCAACCCGAGGTCATGCAACCTCTCCAGGAAACTCATAAAAAATTTGTGGGCATCCTTTCCTGAACCATCAGAGAACCTCAGAAGGACCCAACTCGATAAAGCACCCCAATATCCTATGCTTCTTAGAAGACATAATTGGCCTAATTTCCATAGGCAGAGCAATTGATAGCATCGACGGAACCACTAAGTGAGGAGCTGCATTAGCAGGCTACTCCCCTGGTATTTGAATACCTTATTCCTCTATCAGTGAATATATTAATCGGTCCATGACCCTAGGAAAGAAGCGGTGATTTTACATGTTGTTGAGGATGATGCTCAAGATATTAATATGGCAGTATAGATTGATGTTGCATATTTTAGTAGTTTTCTATAAAAGAACACACCTATTTCTTCTTTGGTTCCTAACGACAGGAGAGATAAAAAAATATTGTTGATTTGATTGAAAAACATAATGATAAAATTGAAACACTTGAGACTTGGGATACTGGGAAGTCATATGAACAGGTTGCTAACATTGAACTACCAATAATTGTACGTCTAATACTTTATTATGTTGGTAAGTCAAGAAAGAGGCAAATCCAGGATATAGAGTATGTGCGTTTAGAATGAATGTCATCTTATTATATGTATTTATTACTATAAATAAAAAATTGTTTATAAGAAATATAGCTTTGTTTAACTGTTTTTGTTTTTATCACTGAAGATACTTCAGGCTCTGAGGTTCTCCAACTTGTTATGCAGGTTGGGCAGATGAAATTCATGGTCTGATTGTTCCTGCTAATGGAACATATCATGTTCAAACATAGCATGAGGTAGCACCATAGTTGTACTATCACGACGCAACCCTTCGTGAGAGGCACCCACACTAGCCTGGTGGGAACAAACTATCTACTAATACGCAAGTAATTAATCAACTTAAAATGGCATTTTTAATAAGTAAAAGAAGTCTTTATATCAACCATTGTCAAAACATTCGCGGAAAACCCCCTAGAACCTGAAAATCTTATACCAGAACATCTATTTAGTCTAGAATATGGGGATGCAACCCATAACAAACACAGTCTAAGTCCAAAAAATGAACCAGAGGGAAAAGAGAAATCCATAATAGCTCGGAAGAAATAACCCACCCTTGGATTCAAGAAGTGTTGGAGTCACAACTGAGGTCGTGAAAAAGCCACTGAAATATGCCCTATACTCAATAATGAAAGAGCAAGTTTAGTATGAGTACACAAAATTCACATATACTAGTTGGATCATCGACCCGCTCTAGTTATATAAAATATGAATAGGTAACCACAACTTAGTACAACCAGACAACATACAATTATAACCACAGTAAAAAGCATTACCTAGACTCTTAGCCCTCATCCTGACTTAACATTAACATGATCAACAACATTGCAACAAATCCAACCCGATTCACTCATGGAACCAACACACAAACAATCACAGGTATTAGGTGTGTACCCAAATCAATCAATATAGAACCTATACCAAGTGTGGTACCCAAGCTAACCGAAAGATATATTGTACCAATCATGGTACCCGAGCCAACTAAGAGATATCATGTACTAGGTGTGGTACTCGAGCCAACTGTTAGTATGTACCAAGCGTGGTACCCAAGCCAACCAACAATCACATATCTCTATCACTATCACAATCACAACGAATACAATCACACTTGTAAACCCTAGTAAACACAATCATTGCATGAGACTGACAACAAGCTATCATTTCAGTTTTCACTCCTTTCATCTCCCTAACCATGCATTATACATGTGATACTAACGAAGCAATTAGAAAGCACATATAATATAAACGAGAAACAAACAATTATCACCTACCTCGAATAATGCCCGGGAAGCTCTACTGAACTTGAGTCTTCTCATTATTATGATACCTAGCTTGTTTTTGGTCAATAACAATCAATAAAACACATAATCGGGCCCAAATGGCCTAAACACACCCGGATTATATCCTAATCTTAGCTACATGCCAATTTTATGATTAATCTACCCAAACCAGGGTTTTTCCACCATCAAGTCGACCCAAACCCTCCCCTAAGGCCACCACCACATGTGTTAAGGCCTAAGAATCAAATTACAAAGTTTGGGGAGTCATTACTTACCTTTAACAACTATTACGATGGAAAACAGATGAAAACTGCCCTAGGTCGCCTCTGCACTTGGTGATAATGGACAGTGTTAGGGAGTTTTCCGCATTTTTAGCAACATACCCCCGCCATAGCAGTCCAATTCCCTCTATAGCGAGAGTTAATTTGGCTGAGTGGCTTGCATGGGTTAGAACCTCAAAAATCCTCCAAAAGTGTCATTTCACAGCACACCTTCGAACCTTGATGTTCCAAAACCAACCGTTTCACGCCAACTTTGATATCGGGAGTTCTATTCACCTGAAATCACTTCTGGAAAGTCCTTGAGACTCCTAACCTCTTAGCAACAAAGAAAATAAATTATACTTAATACGTTTCACCCAATCCTTTCCATGGATTGCCCAGGACTCATCTCACTCAGATTTTGTCCATGCCGATCCTAGCCTAAAATTTCAACTCACTATTCCAGAATTTTTCTCGCCTGATTTCTATTACAATTATCTCACCAATAAAAACCAGCAGGGGCGTTACATGTATTGAAGAGCAGCCGCTGTATTGGATCTGCTTTAGCTTGTGCTAAAGACAGGAGAGCAGACCCTGTTATCTGCTCTCTATGTACCGAAACTATTGCAAGAGGTAGCACCAAAGTTTCTTCTTACATTACTCATTAAGAGTTTGTTTATAGCACCAACTAACCAATTTTTTGGTTCTATAACGGTCTGTGTTCTAGTTCTCATAGTATGAGATACCTTGAATAGGCTGGCCTGCCTAAAGGTATTTGAGTGTCATTTCTGGTATGTGAGGATGTTGATGTTGATCGGTCTTTGCTCTGTTCTTCAATAAGGTATTTCATTATAGGAGGCAATTGGTCAGGTCATAAATGACATAATCGACTCTAACGTCGCCAATTTTGAAGGGACAATGTTGTTGTTCTGGACCTTAGTCGTATGTTCACGAGAGTATTTACTAAGAATTTGTTGAAAAAGTCACAATTGGTATCGAGACAATCAGTATGCTGTTTTGTATCATGCTATGAGTTTATTTTTGTTTTCTTTGATAATTTTGTCATGTTGTTGGTAATGTGCAAACTGCAATTGATGTGTAAGTGAAATCAAGTCATATTTTATTCAGCCGTTGAAATGTTTCTTATGTTATCCTTATTACATGTGACTATAAATAGAAATCACCCCATAGATTACATTCTATGCAAAGAATTACCAAAAAGAGTGAAGAAACAACAATACAAATGAATAATTTATCTAAAATAATAATGTATTGGTGGCATCTCATCAATATCAATCATGGTTGTTTTTCTTTTTGTTGTTCTTGACAAGGAAAATAATAGACTCACCAATCTTCTTACCTATCATAGTAGAAACATGCTTCTTCTCTTTAGGAACTACACTTCCCTTCTTGGGATTGAGCGGGAATACCCCGTTGCTTCTCTCTCCATTGCCTTCTATATCTCCTTTTCCCTTATCTTCCATCTCGTTCTCACTCTCGTCTCTCTGATCTTTTAGTACTTAAGATGATATATAATAGAGTTTGTTATGTCTCTCTCAGCAAGGGATATTAGAAGGCTTTTTATAGGCCTAACAAATCAACTCTCCTTTAACATTTTCATATTCTTGTCATTTGTGTGTGTGTGTTCAACAAGAACTCGAGCTTACATTTGATGCTTTGTGAGAGTCCTAACTCCTAAGTGTTCCCTAGTCAAAATATATTGCAATTGAGATGTCTTACCATTTCCATTACTAATGTCATTTGTGTGTGTGTATGTGCATTTTATTAGTCTACATGAAGATCATCTAGTATTGTGTATGTGTGGGAGAAGAGAATCTTTAGTTATGCACCAAATTCAACACAACTTTAATTTACATTTCATGTTGTGTGTTCCTAAGTGTGAGAAATTATCAAAATGGTCCTTAATTTATGGGCTAGGTTCCATTTGGTCCCTAATGCACAAAACATGATTGAAACGTCCAGGAATATATTCGATTGGGCTAAGTAGGTTTGTACATAAAGAAAGATGGGTAAATCACATAAATATGCTATATTAAAAAAATATTTACCATTTATGTCAATATAATTTTTCTAACTAAATATAACAATTTTTTTGCAATTAAGAAAAATGTACCGCCACTTGCCTCTTTCTCAGCCCTTTTTCCTCTTCCTCTTTATTTTTTAATTCTTCTTCATCTTTCTTTTCTCTATAATTATTATCTTCCAACTCTTCTTTTCTCTTCTTTTTTTTTTAATTTCTTCTTCTTCTTTCAAATTTTCATTTAAATAACAAATCAATTTTTCATATTTCATTATTTTTATCCAAAAAATACAACGAAAAAAGAACTGAAAAGATGAAAATTTGTACAAAATCATGTTTTCAAGCAGAAATTTCAAATCTCTAAAACTACAACAACAAGAGTTCACCATTGATGGTCATTATAAAGATTCAAATTTTGAATTCATTATTTGAATTTTACGAATTTGTGATTAGTTTGGATAGGATATTCCTACAAATTATTGAAAATGTCGTATGGAATTTATATCACAATTTCAAGAGGGTTTGGTTAAGTTTATAATTGATTTTAGGAGAAATATTAGATTGAAACTCGAAAAAAGTGAAGTTTATGAAACTGTATCACAATTGTATTAAAGTTGTATTAGATATGTTTCATAATTGTATTAAAATTGAATTAAAATCATGAACAATACATTTATAATACATATTACAAACTTCACTCTTTTTAGTTATATCAACCAAAATAATTTAAGCAACACACTCTTAATACATTTATAATATAGGAACAATACATTTGTAATACATATTGCAAACGTTGTCTTTTTCTTAGTGGTACAAATCAAAATAATTTATAAGATATATTTAATACATGTTTTATTCATGAATAGTACATTTATAATACATATTGCACGCTTCACTCCTTTGTTAGTGATACCAACAAGAATAATTTAGGTAATACACTAATAATATCTTTTTAAGACATCCACATTACATTTTAATACATATTGCAACCGTCACTCATTTTCTTAGTGATAAATTAAAATAATTTATAAGACACATCTAATATAAGTTTTATTCATGAGCAATCCATTTATAATACATATTGCAACCATCACTCATTTTCTTAGTGATACAAATCAAATAATTTATAAGACACGTATAATATAAGGTTTATTCATGAACAATACATTTCTAATACATATTGCAAACTTTACTCTCTTCTTAGTGATACCAACCAAATGATTAATACATGCACACTACATTTTTAATACATATTGCAAACATCATTCATGTTCTTAGTGATACAAACCAAAATAATTTATAAGACACATATAATACATGTTTTACTTATGAATAATACAAGTTTAATTTAATCAATAGATTATTATCTTGTCTTTCGTTAGTTATGTTTTTTTATTTATTCTTAATTTTCTGTTCTAATTCAACTTTAATATTGTGTAATACACTTTTAATGCAAATTTAATTCATTTTGTAGTTTATTATTTGTTGTTATTAGATTACTTGTTTAATTCATTATTGATATAAGTTTAATTCACTCTATAGGTCATTGTCTGGTGTTTTCATTAGTTACATTTTTTATCCATGCTTAATTCTCTCTTCTAATTCAACTTTAATATTTGTGTAATACACTTTTAATTCAAGTTAATTCATTTTACAGTTTATTGGTTGATTTGTTATGATTAAATTACTTGTTTAATTCATTATTAATACAAGGTTTATTCAGTTTACAAATCACAGAATGCTCTTTCGTTTGCTACATTTTGCATGCATATTTAATTCACTTCTAATTCAACTTTAATATGTGTGTAATACATTTTTAATTCAAGTTTAATTCATTTGGCAGTTTATTAGGTTTCTTCATTTGTTACGATTAGATTACCTGTTTGCTCTTTAGTTTGGATAGGTTGTTCCTACAAATAATTGAAAATATCATTTGGAGTTTAATATCTCAATTTAAAGAGGATTTGGTTAAGTTTAGAATTGATTTTAGGAGAAATATTAGATTGAATTTCGAAAAGGATGAAGTTTACGAAACTATATCACGTTTGTATTAGATATGTTTCATAATTGTATTAAAATTGTATTAAAATCATGAATAATACATCCTACATTTATAATACATATTGCAAACTTCACTCCATTTTTAATGATATGAACTAAAGTAATTTAGGTAACACACTTATAATACATCACACTCGTTCTTAGTGATACAAACCAAAAATAATTTATAAGGCACATATAATACATGTTTTATTCATGAATAATATAAGTTTAATTCAGTTTATAGATCGTTGTCTTGTCTTTCGTTAGTTACGTTTTTCATTCTTTCTTAATTATTTCTTCTAATTCAACTTTAATATTGTGTAATACAATTTTAAAGGAAGTTTAATTTATTTACTTGTTTAATATTAGTGTAATACAATTTTAATCAATTTTGCAATTTATTAGTTGATATTTTACATTTAATTACTTGTGAAATTCATTGTTATACAAATTCATTCCGTTTACAGATCATAGAATGCTCTTTCGTTTGCTACATTTTGCATTCATATTAATTCTCTTCTAATTCAACTTTAATATGTGTGGAACACATTTTTAATTCAAATTTAATTCATTTTGCAATTTATTATGTCTCTTCATTTGTTACGATTAGATTACTTGTCTAATTAATTAATTATTAATAAAAATTTATTTATTCTACGAATCATTGACTATATGAAAGAAAATAGAGAGAGAGAAAGGGGAAAAAAGCAAGAAGGAGAGGGAAAAGTGCAACAAAAAGAAAAAAGAAAGAAAAAACAATAGAAAGAAAGCAAGAGAGAAAAAGCAGCAGCAGAAAGAAAACAAGGGAAAAAGAACAATATGAAGAAAAAAGGGGAGAAAGAGCGAGAAAAAAAAATAAAAAATTAAAAAGGCGAGAGAGAAAAAGGAGAAAGAGGCAAAAGAGAAAGACAAATCTAATAAAACATATAGTATTGTTATATATTGCTATAAATGGTAATAATTAAAGAGTATATTTAAAATAAGTAATTATTTTTTAAAAAGGATCCACTCAAGTAATTTTTCCAAGAAAGATGTCGATGGCCTCGGTTTATTTTGTTAACAAAAATAGTGATTGTCTTTACTTATATGACTTAAAGACCAAATTAATCGCTTTTTGAAATACGTTAAGGACCATTTCCAACACGTTTATACATTAAGAGTCAAATGAAATCAAAGTTCATACGTTAAGGACCATTTTGATAATTTTCTCGGTATGATTGTTTCGAGCTAATATAGTATTAACTAATTATGATCATAAAAATGAACACCAAAATTGAAGAGAGAAATGGTATCAAGTTGTGCACATGGTTTGCCCCATTAGACAGAGGCGTATTCAGGATTATAAATAATGGGTGCACTATTACAAAAAGGTGGATCTAAGACATAAATTTGAGGTTAGATTCTTTTTACTGAATACCATTAAAATTTTAAAATCATAGGTCCAAAATTAACTTTTATTTATCCAAACCAGTTACAAAATCTTAGAAAGAAAACTAAAACAAGATAGATAAAAGATTCAAATTTCTAACCTCACCTAGAGAGGTGCACCCAATCATCATCGTACTACATTATATGATACTTCGAGTCTGGGTTCATGCATCTATATTTAAATATTTTTAAAAAATATAACACTACTATATATGATTTCAGGAGGGGACCATGGGTTCACATGAACCCGATGACCCCCTCCTGTATACGCCCCTGCCATTAGACTTTAGGTCCAATACGTTTTTCTTAGGACATGCAAAATAAACCTTATATTGGTACAGTGTACACACCCTTAATTCACATTTTAGACATTGATTAGGTAAGAAGAAATCAATAAAGAGAATTAGTTTACATGGTAGAAACACCAAAAAATACAAAGGAAAATATATTACAATTAATCTGTAGGCAATCCATGACATGTTTAATTCCATGAAATAAGATGTCATGTTTTTAAGACATTTTAGGAGAAAAGACATAAAGTAACCACTGAAGTTGTCCCAAATTTTCAAAAAGACACCTTAACTTTGCAACCATCCTATTACCCCCACTAAACAATTTTGAACATATATTATTATATCATTTTTCGATCAGCCCCACATTATAAGAAGTAAGTGTGTTCACACACCAATCATTATGTGACACATGTTAATTTAATTAAAATGTAAAAAAAAATCATTTTAAGTTTTTTCTTTATCTTTTTTTCTTTATTTCTCTCTCTCTTACTTTTTGACTTATTTTAATTTTGTTTTTTATAAAAAAAAAATGCATACTATTTTCTAGACTTTATTAAATTATTGATAACAAAACTAATTCTTTTTCTAAGAAAATTTAAAATTTTGAAAGTATCATATAACTTCAAAATTAGAAATGATAATTTTAAAAGAATCAATGAATTCCCCAAAAATTGAAAGAAGTTAATTGAAATCGAATAAAAAAACTATATGATACTTCCTAATCATCTTGAAATCTAATGGGTTTATCAATTTTTTTGAAATGTAAGAAAAATATTTAGATAAAGTTTTAAAATTAAAGAGAGTAAAACTAATAGTAGTAAAAAAGAAGGGTGAAGTTGTGGTAAAAATGGTGACATTGAAAGTGAGAAGTTTCAATGGAGATGACAATGAATATTTGAAGAAGAAAGAAAGAAAGAAAGGGAAAAAAGAAAAAGGAAAAAAAGTTAAAATAATAAGAAAAATAAGAAAATATACTTTATAATAAAATATTTGTAAAAATAAAATTATATTAGTTATTTTAGGCTGCTCACTCTTCTGTCATGTGGACAAAAAATGATGAAATTATATCAGTTCAAGATTATTTAGTGGGTAATAAGTCGCCCGCATAATTAAGATGTCTTTTTGAAAATTCAGGACAAGTTCAGGTGTCACTTTATGTTTTTTCTCACATTTTATCTATAGTTATCCCCTATTTTTTCCTGTCAAATTCCCCTAAGTGGGTTTGGACAAGGAGAATAAAAAGCGATTTTGGATGAGGTTGTGAGGGGTATCCCTCACACAGAGAATCTCTCATGGAGGAGATTTCAATGACCATATTGGGACACAACTTCAACGAGCTATGATGAGGTTCATGTGGTTTTGGTTTTGGGAATAGAAAAGGAGGAATTTCATTTTTGGACTTCGCAAAAGATTTTGAATTGGTGACAAGATTTAGATAGATTACTAACTCATTAGAAAGTGTGATAGAAGTCTATGTAAGGACGACAAGGTTATCTTGTGTAAGTATTGATAAAATCAATTAAATAAAAACTTAGCTATATTTTTTGTAATAATCTAAAAATATTGCTAAAATTGATAATTAGTGGGCTTACCGGCTTAGGTTGTTATGTTAGGTAATTTTTTCTGGTTTTATTAAGAGAAACTTTCACTTATAGCCACTCAAAAATAGTCTAATTACTCTCCATAGTTATAGTTTGATAATTACAATTCGTAGCTACATGTTATAGGGAGGAGAGAGGTGAGCGAGAGAGGGCAGAGAGTGGGAGAGAAGTGAATTGTATATGTATATTGGTTAGATAATTGTATATTATACATATATATTTGTATATATGGCAAACGAGATTGGGAGAGGAAGGAGAGAGGAGAGCGAGATTGAAAGAGGGAGGAGAGACGCGAGCGAGATTGGGAGAGGAAGGAGAGAGGTGAGCGAGAGAGGGTAGAGAGTGGAAGAGAGGTGAATTATACATGTATATCGGTTAGATAATTGTATATAATACATATACATTTGTATATATGGCGGGCGAGATTGGGAGAGGGAGGAGAGAGGCAAGCGAGAGAGGGCAATAATTTGTATAATTCACATCTCATTTGTATAATTCAGGGCTACGTTTGTATAATTCACGTATTTTTGTATAATTAAGTAATATAAAGTTTGGAATTATACAAATATGATAAAACTTGAAATAACAAATTGATACTAACATAAGCATATGAACTTTAAACAGTTATACAAAATATATTATACAAATTACATTATATAAATCAATTATAGAAAATCCGAAAATTACACATTTATACAAACTTTAAAAGGTTATACACAAAAAGATTGAATGTATATGATGACAAAACTGAAAAACCAAAGGAAATCATTGTCATATACAAATATAAATCATCGTATACAAATATAAATCAAAAGACCAATTGCTAGTTGCGAATTATACAAATGTGGCGAATTATACAAATGTGGCTAATTATACAACTCGAAGTTAGCCCACATAACTAATAGTTAATGTTAATCGTGAGAGGTAATTATAGCAAATTATAGCTATGATGAGTAATTAAGTAGTATAAGTTTGCTTAACTGTGCAATTTTCCCTTTTATTTAATCATAAAATATAACAACACGGAGTTGGTTCCCTTTATTTCGTCAATTACACATTTAGATGAGAGACATATGTTTTATTTAATTTTTAAAGGTCAAGATTATATTATATTAACTAATATCATAATCATAATTAAATGAATAAGTTTTTAACAAATAATTTCTTAACTTTGATAAGAAAATATATTTCCTACAAATCTTGAACTCATTGATTTCATTTTATAGTCTTGTATTCAAATATTAATATTGCACAATATTTAATCACTTTCTGTGCGCTAGTAAATTTATTTTTGAAATATTATGTCGAATTTTTTTTTTAAAAAAAAAAACAAAAAAGAGGGAAGAATTATCACTGTTATAGAAATCATATAATAATAATGAGAGATAAAAAATAACGCATTAGTATTACAAAATGTGAAAATATCCACAATATTTTTTTTAAATAAAAGAAAACATTAATCTAACAAATTAAAGGCAAAATATTTTGTAAGACTACCGTTTATAGGCTAAACAGTTGTTAAGTTCATCTCTTATACATGCGTATATTTTGTCAGATACATTTACACTTAAACAAATTCACTGTTAAAAACTAGATACATATATTTTTAACTCAATAATGTGTCAAATACATCAATAATACGTCAGATACATCAATAATGTGTCAGACACGTGTGTAAATCTCTGATTATTGAAACTTTCCGGTTATGTTCCTAGCTGGTCTGATATCTAACCAAAGTGGTGTTTGCTTTATCTAGGGATGTTCACGATTTGGATAAAAATCAATCATAACCAGAAAACCAAACCCAAACTAATTTTATTTGGGTTTAGTTTGATTTGGTTTTAGATTTAAAAACTGATAATATTTGGTTTTGTTAAAAAAATCGAAGAGATAACCGAACCGATAAATAATATACATATATTTTATTATTATACATACATAATACATTATTTTAATAATTTTTTAATATAT
>NC_064283.1:51702384-51739885 GCF_019186545.1 Solanum stenotomum | reverse complement strand
AGAAGCATGAAAACCATAAACATCACATAATAATTCCATTTCATGATAATATGCAAAAATAGACCATAATAGAATGTGTAGTAGTAATTCCATAATTCAAGAGTTTATAAATGATCATAAGGACCCATAAACTTGAAGTAAAATAGAGGATAAATGGTTGGACTTGTGGAAAGGAAGGTTTCCACAATCAACCCACATACCTCAACTTTGGAGAATCCTTGATGAAGATTGGAATGGAGAATTGAAGCTTGAGATTGAGTCTTGAATCCGGAATTAGAGCTTGAGATCTTTGAATTTGGTTGAAGATCTTGGTGGAATTTTGGAGAGGGCTTAGAGAGTGTTTTTGAGTGTTTTGGAGCTAGAAAAATTTATAACTAAGTATGGGACATATCCTCTTTTTATAAAAGAAAAACGTCTCCAGCCGCTACAGTAACTTTGCTCACTGGAATTGCAATTCTGCCGAGACAGGTTTTACGAAAATGGTCATAACTCCCTCATCCTAACTCGGAATGAGGTGAAACTAGGTGCGTTGGAAAGCTAACTCAAAGGGCTTTAATTTAATAGGTGGTGGCCCTTCCAGTTCCTTGTGTGCTAAGAGATATGCCCCTTTAAAGTTGACCCTGAAAATCTCATTTTTTGCGATTTTCGAATTTTGATACGATTGTTCTAAAATTCGGGTTAGACCCATTTCCTACTCAATTTGACCCCACGAATAAGAATATGAAGTCGAATTTCCGAAATCATGCACGGATTTTGAGATATATGGAAATTACAATTATAGGTGTCTCCGAAGCACATTTTCGGGCATTTTGGGGTCGTTTCATAATTGAACCCCCGAAAAGTTATTATCAACTTCAAATCTCTTGATTATGAAAAAAGAAGAAGCACAACACAAATTTGCAAGACGTTGCACTGAGCTATGAATGTGGGTAAACCATTCCAAGTCTAATTAAAGAAAAAGAAAATCCTTTGCTGATGCGGGTGTCAAAATGTAGGTGAATTGAACTAGAAAAATGAAAGATTATGTTGATTTGGTTACAGTATTTGTAAAATACTCCCAAGCACACCATCTACAATCATTAACCTGAGCATCTTCTCCCTATTAAGTTCTTTTTATCATTGGTGGTGGATTCAAATTGATTTGTGATGGTTTTGATGGTGGCTTGAATATTTCTTTCTCAAAGCTTTATTCTTAGGAAGAGATGGTAAAGAGCTTTTGAACAGGGGAAGAAGGTAACAATGAAGGTGGGGGAGATTATAAAGACAGAGGTGGAGGTGGTGGGTGGAAGAGGGGTGACCCCAATGCATTCACCAATGTTTTCCCCAAATCAATCTTTGTAAAAAATTAGGGTTGAAAAATGGTTAAAGAAGAAAGGAAGAAGATGAAGGAGAAAAAAAAACTGAAAAAATAATAATTAACTAGTTAAATACACGTGTCAAGTGTGTGTATTTCACTACAAGACACATATCTGGTTGTGACATTTTAAGGGGTTATATATTTCACTTTAAAAATGTTTAGGGGAGTAATAGAACCCCCGTAAAGTATGAGTGTGTAATTGAGAATCCAACAATAGATTAATGGGGCTTTTGGCCATTTTCTCTATATATATTCATTAAAAAATTATTTATAATTTACTAAAGCAAACACACTTAAGATGAGAACATTTATCTTGTTGGTTTCATGTGTATGATTGTCTATGACAATTTTTGGTGGACTAGGAATGGATTTGTCTCTTTATTCTAGGCCAAAATAGTGAATTTTAAACCTTTACTCACATATGATCTAGTGATCAAAGTTCTGTAATATACATCGTTCTAATTATTTTTTTTTGTTTTGAATAATTTGTTGTCTTTTTTCCATTTTGAATGATTTCTTTTATTTTTGTGTATTGTTAATAACCGAACCGATTAATGTTTATTATATTTGATTTGATTTGGTTTTAATAATTCATAAACCGATTAAATTGGTTTGATTTTGATTTTGACCAATAACCAATCCAAACTGGCCCATGAACACCCTTAACTTCACCTTTTGGTTTGTTGTTGTGAATAATAGTGCTTCATGGTTGTGACTTACCGTCAACATCGTCAGAGTCGGAGGAAAGGATGAGGCGGTGCTAACAGTTCATCAGAGAATCACTAAACATAAAAGTAAAGAAAACCCTAAATCGATGGAGTTTTACCTTAACTTTTGAAAATTAGAAAATAAAAAAAATAGAAATCTATCACACTTACATTACTTTGAATAATGATTAAATAGACACAAACTTCAAATTAATATGTTGTTGTTCTAGATTTCATTTGAAGGGTTTAATGGTGAAAATGTGGTGAAAAGAATGGTGGTGAGGACGAGAGGTGGGAGGTTGATAAGATAGAGAGCATTGATTGACATTAAAACGTGAACTAGGGATGGTTTAATTGTGGAAATAATTAATTTGGACTATGTTTTATGGGTATTCTGTATGTATCTTCTTAAATATATGGTATAAAATTCTTAATTAGTGATAATATATATAATTATTTGAAAATATAAATATGATTAGTATATATGATAGTGATATGTGTCTAATAAGATAGTTTTTCTTATTATTTAAGGAAAATTACATGATTAAGGAAACATATACTAGTTAATTAGTCATCATAGTTGTAGTTTTAGTTAAGTACCACTCACGATCAATATTCAGTGATAATTACGTGGGTTGATGTTTCGAGTTTGTATAATTAGCACGTTTGTATAATTCAAAATTTGTATTACTTATATAATTTGTATAACTTTTGTATTATGTAATTTATATAATTTTTTAAAATTTAGATGTTTGTATTTGTATAAATTCGTTATTTCGAGTTTATACAAAAATAGCTCAATAATACAAACATATCCACGAATTATACAAACCCGCGAATTGTACAAATGAGACAACTTGAACTATAGCCACAACCCGTAAATATTTAAATTATAGCTATGGAACATAATTAAATTTATTATATTGACTATTTGTGAAAATTTTCTTTATTTATGACTATAGAATTCGGCCCACAAACCCAACGCATCTTAAAGCCCAAAAGAAAGCCCTAATTTTTTCCCTTAAAAACCTCCAGAGTTAGGGTTAGATTTTCCCCATATCAGTAGAAGCAAAAAACGAGCAGAAGAACATGGAGGCGGCGGCAGCAACGGCGGAATCTGTTCAATGCTTCGGGCGGAAGAAGACGGCTGTAGCAGTAACCCACTGCAAACGCGGTAAAGGTTTGATCAAGATCAACGGTGTACCTATCGAGCTAGTGCAACCAGAGATTCTCAGGTACAAGGCTTATGAACCTATTTTACTTTTAGGACGACATCGTTTTGCTGGTGTAGACATGAGGATCCGTGTGAAAGGTGGAGGTCACACCTCACAAATCTATGCAATTCGTCAGTCAATTGCGAAAGCACTTGTTGCATTTTACCAGAAGTATGTTGATGAGCAGTCGAAGAAGGAGATTAAGGATATACTTGTGCGATATGATAGGACTTTGCTTGTTGCTGATCCTAGACGATGTGAGCCCAAGAAGTTTGGTGGTCGTGGTGCTCGTTCTAGGTTCCAGAAATCTTACCGTTAATTTCTTTTTATTGCTTGCTCCTTATGGTTTTTGAACTTGTTCTGAGAATTTTGAAGTAATATTTATGTTTTGGATTTTAAACTTTTATTATATGACTGCAATCGTGATTTAGATTCTATTTTTGGTTTGATTCTTACTATTATTATTATTATTATTATTATTATTATGTTGTGTTGTGTGCAATTGCCATTGTTTGGAAGTGGAGCTCAAATGCAAAGCTCAAGTGCCAAAGAAGTATTTTTACCTACTCACTTGAGAAGCTTGTTTGTGTTTATATCTGTCCTTGCTTTTAGATTTCTGATTCATGATAGCTTAAGATTATTGCATTTGGCAAATTCTCAAATGCAGGTTTGCTATACTCACATTTTATATGTGATTGATTTAAGCTGAAATATCTTTTTTGTCTGAATAAATGGCTGCTTCTGAACAAACATCCCATGAGAAGCTGTGAATGCTCCAAAACTGTCAACCATCGTGTTATCTGTCCCAATAAATCTACAATCTGTGTCGTTTTACCACTTAATTTTGCATATTGCTTATCCAATTCTACCATCTATTTAGGACTCATTTTGTTTCTACTTCATGGAAGTTCAGACTGACTTTAGGTCCAAGTGCTTTTGTTTACTACTTATTTGATTTGAATAGGTATTTACCATCACTCTATTCACAATCATCAACCACCACCATTGTCATCTACTACTACTATTGCCAACCACCACTATTACCACCAATCACTGAGTCATCACAACTATCATTGGTGACCATCCTTGTTAACCATTACTCTCAGTCGCCAACTATTATCACCACTGTCATTATCAGCCAATACCACCACTGTTGTCGATTTCTATAATCACAACTATCATTGCCGCCAACTATCACCATCAATCAATTTGACCATCTCCACCATTGCTAATTTCCATCATCACACTTACTATTACAACACCCAACTACATCTACTATCATTATTAGTCACCAATCATTATCACCATCACTCCAACCTATTTTCAATACCCAAACATTAATGTTTCTTTTTTTATATTAAAATTTGATGTTTCAGTTAATTCATTTTTTTTATCTATTGCTTAATTACTTTCTTTAATTGTGTAATTACTATATTTATAAATAAATAATTAAGCATATTCAAATTTTGAATAACAAATAGTTTAATCATTCAAAATTTAGATCTAAAAACATTTTAATTGTGTATTCAGATTTAGATATTTTCTGGATTTAAACGATTGAGGTCTTACTTCTCTTTCATTTGCTAATTAATTGTCCTATGCACTTTGTTTCTTTTTAAGTTCTTTAAATAATTGGCATGAGCGCGGGTCAATTTTTCAGGAAGTTTGCTATTTCCTATTTGCATAAGTATCTCTGTCCATCAATATTTGCTATCTTCACGTGTATCTTTTAATCTAGCAAAAATCTACTTATTACCAATTTAGCACCATAATGCATACAATCTCCTGTTGACATCATAGAGATAAATGCTGTAACAGTCCGATTTTCTCATTATATTAATAAGAACATAGGAAATTACAATTTTAGAATTGTACTCAAAACTATTGAATTACAATGAGTATTAAAATAACAAGTAACTAAGTATAAAGATACGAATGGAGATGAGAAGTTTAGACTTTAGAGGAAGATGAAGAGAGCACGTACATTTTCTTTAATATGCATGATTCACATACCACTACCCCTTTTGATAGAATAAAACCCATTATTGAACTCAAATTCCAAATTAACTACAGTCCAATAACTCTTGTCAGCTCAATTACAAGTTGTGTGACATTAGTATCTACGTTGGGCTAGACTTGGTTCATAACAATAAAAGCGAAAGAAAATGATCTAGATGATCTTTCGTAGGAGCAACTTTATTATGTTGTCTTCGAAGAGTATTAAGGAAAAAAATTGACATTACTCCTATTGCCTCTTTAACATGTCGTCCAACTTTAATCAGAACCATAACACATCTAAAGTGGAAAATGTCTCTGAGACTGTGATATTTGTAGGGGAAAAGTTGCAGAATTTTATTCATTAATACCAATGGCAACCCTTGGTTCAACAGATTAAGGAGCCTTGTACAGGGACGTAACCAAGAACGTAATTAAGATGTAATCCCACTGCATCAGTTATAGAAAACAACTAGAGTAGTACTTAAGTAGCGGACTGACTAGTGAGATTGTTGGGATACAAAAATCAATAACACAAAAAAGTTGGCACTACCTTTGGTTGATCCAGACGAGTAAACATATAACTTTCAGCTGCCTCAAAAGCTGATGTATTTATCCTCTTAGCTACTAAAACAATCTAGTAAGTTCTCGTCCAGTTGATCATACCTCCATAGTCAACCGCTCATATATGAATCATATTAACAACATCCATGTTATATTACACAACAAAATGTAGGAAGAGTCTCACATGACAGTCCTTGATGTATTCATCCATCTTATTCCCATTTTGCACTAGCTTGTTATTTTGTGGTTAGTGAAAGAGGGAAATGCTTTATACATTTCTTCGTCTACGTCCTGTAATACAATTCCTTAAAAACAACAGTCCAACTAAAATTGGGATCTCAATTAACACAACCAATGACACAAGATTGCCGTTGAACATCCTTGTTGTACTAATTCTGCAATGTTTGATAGTTTCCTCGTCCATTGAAAACAGTCTCAAGTCATCAAATTGTACTCTCATCCAACAACTACCAACTTCCAATACTTCTCAATGGTGATTGCTTCCATGAGCTTAGCATCATCAACAACTTCACGTAGGAAGAAAATATTCATGGAATGATTACCGTGCACACCCAGGGGTGGCTCAATGCCTTTTAAAAAATGAGGCATACACATTGGCCTCCAAATTCGAAGGCCCATTTTTTTAATAATAATAAAATTATTATTAAAGAATAGAATTTAGAGTAAGGGTTTCGTTTCTCCCGGCGCATGATACACTAACGTGCGCTTCCATGGAAAGAGAGCATGGATCCCGACTCTGAAGGCAGCAATGGCAATGGAATCTACGACGCAAGTGGCTGGGAAACAGAAGAAGAAGGGACATCAAGCAAGCCTTGTTCAGGAAGCAAGCAGTGAACCCAATGAAGCAGCAGAAGGTAAAATTGGGGAAATAACATCTCCTAGGGTTATGATTGAGGAATCGATTAGGGAACAGATCCAGCAAAACAAAAGGAATGGGGTGAAATTGTGCAGGCATCAAGCAGTACATCAAACAGTCCTGGGCAGATGAAGTAGAAGCAATGCAGGAAGTTCAAAGGAGACCGTCAATTTGGGAAAACTTCGACATAAACAAGGTATCAAATGCTGGGTTTCAACTTGAATTTGTAGCTCTAGAAATACATGGGAAGTCTGCTGTATGTGAAATTGGGATAGAAGATATAAGCTCAGAAATTGCATATCGGAGAAATTCAGTTGTGTGTTATGTGTTGGGAGCCCACCCTCCCTTCTCTATTTTAAATGGCTACGTCCAACATCTGTGGGGAAACATGGTATCAACAAGGTGCATAATTCTGGTTCGTTTTGACTCTATTGCTGGGAAAAATGAAGCTGTCCAGGGAGGAATTTACCATTTTGATAATAAACCATTTATTGTTAAAGCATGGAATGATGATATGGAGTTCACAAGGGAGGAGCTCTATACTGTCCCTATATGGGTGATATTACCTGGGTTGGACTTCAAATACTGGAGCCCAAAAGGGCTTAGTAAGATTGGTAGTTTGATAGGCAAACCGTTAATGGTGGATAAACACATGGAGAAGAAGCTATGACTTAATTTTGCAAGACTATTGATTGAAGTTGATGTGGATTCTCAACTGCCCGAGAGGGAGTTTTTCAAGAATGAAAAAGGAGACCTAATTGAACAGCAGATCCAGTATGACTGGAAGCCAGTGTTATGTAAGTTCTGTCACAAGAATGGATATTCAGAAGAGGATTGCAGGAAGAAAAACCCACCACCACCAAAGTCTCCAAAGAAACAAGAGAGTAGGAATGTAGAGGCTGATGGTTCAAATGCAGTGAACCAAATAACTCCCAATCCGACTCAGGAAGAGGGTGCACAAAATAAACAACATTGTACAAATGCAAGAAGGTGGAAATCCTAAAGTAAAAGAGAAGATTGGTCAACCAGGTGTACATGAGGCTCGCACAACTGGCTGGATGACCTCGAAAAACAAACAACAACACTATAAACCGAGGAAACAAGCAATAATTCATATGGCACCACAACAGAATTCCTTCCAGACCTTGGATAAGAATGTACCAAGTAAACAAGTGATTAGAAGTCCAGTTCGAAATGAGGGAGGCCAACCACACCCTCCATTAGGGAATGGATAGTATCTTTTGTTGGAATGTTAGAGGTTTGAATGCCCCTAACAAATAGAAGGAGGTCATACTCCTATGTAATAAGGAAAGTACGGGGCTAGTGGGATTATTAGACACAAAAATGAAGAGTAATAGGATTGATGAAATTGTTGCGAGAATGTTTGGAGGATGGAATTATGTTACAAATTTGCAATATCACTATAATGGGAGGGTCTGGCTTTCTTGGAGACCTGATTTCTTCACGGTGACATATACAAATGGTATGGCTCAAGCTATTACTTGTATGATGCTTAACATATCCTTGCAAGTAGAGTTTACGTTAACTGTTGTGTATGCACTAAGTACTAGAAAGGAGAGGAAAAATTTATGTTCATATTTGGGAAGTGTTAGTAGTAGGTGTAATAGTCCATGGTTAGTAATGGGTGACTTTAACACAGTATTGAACATGAATGATAGAATAGGAGGCAATCCAGTAAACTTGGCAGAAGTTGTGGATTTTCAGGAGCTGGCTGGAACTTCCTCACCAAGGGAGAAAATACACTTGGAATGACAGAAGGGATGTTAGAGTTTCTTCCAAAATAGATTGGGTGTTTGTTAACACAGAATGGTTAGATAAAATGCAAGCATGCGGTGCAACTTTTCTACCAGAAGGAATAAGTGATCACTATACATGGACAACCACCGATTGGAAAGCCTTTCAAGTATTGCAACGTCTGGGCTACTCACCCTCAGTTTTAGACTAGAGTAAATGAAGGTTGGTTGAAACAGTTTCCAGGTTGTACATTGTTTAAAGTGGTAAAGAAGCTTAACTGTTTGAAGAAGAGTCTTAAACAATTGAATGGTCAACATTTTAGGAACATTCTAACAGAGGCGGATGAAGATAGAGATAGATTAAAGCAAGTTCAAAAAACTCTGCAGAGTAGCCCCACTGATCTAATACTACAACAACAAGAAAGTGAGTTGCACAAGAAGTTTAAGAGATCTTCGTATTTAGCTGAGGTATTTTTGCAGCAAAGGAGTAAAGCTAGATGGATAAAGCTAGGAGATGACAATACTAGCTATTTATATTCCATAATTAAACACAAGAAGTTGCAAGATGGTGTGATCCAACTTAAAGATAGTCAGGATGTTCTCCAAACTGATTATAAAATGATTGCAGAATTTTTTGTGGATTACTATCAGGATATGTTGGGGAAAGAAAGGAGCTGCAGGACAAGGGCATATCCCAACGTCCTAAGGAATGGTCCTAAACTGTCCATAGGCTAATAGATGGACATGGTTCAGCCTTTTACTGAAAGGGATGTGAAGTTAGCTATGTTTAGCATTGACAGGAACAAGAGCCCCGATCTAGATGGGTATGGTAGTGGTTTCTTCAAATAAGCTTGGAGTGTTATTGGTCATGAAGTCACAAGTGCCGTATTGGAGTTTTTTAACAATGGAAAACTGTTAAGACAAGTTAATTCCACAATTATTTCTCTGATCCCTAAAGTATCTGTTCCCCAATATGCTAGCCAGTTTAGGCCCATATCATGTTGCAATGTTTTATACAAGTACATCTCTAAACTAATATGCATAAGATTAAAGGAAATTATTCCTACTATTGTGGTTGAGAACCAGGCAGCCTTTGTCGCTGGAAGATCCTTGACCCACAATATATTGATTTGCCTTGATCTGTTGACGCAACTACAATAGGAAAACTTCCCCAAGATGTCTTATGAAAATTGACTTAAGGAAAACGTATGACATGATTAGCTGGAACTTCATAAATAACGTTTTGAAGGGGTTTGACTTTCCAGTGTATTTTGTGAAATTAATCATGACATGTGTAACATCTACTACTTTTACTATCAAAGTGAACGGAGTAGGGCATGGATACTTTGAAGGAAAGATGGGCCTCAGGGAGATCCCATGTCACCATTGTTGTTTGTGTTGGTAATGGAATACCTTTTCAGAACCTTGAGGAAGATGAGTGAACTGTCAAGCTTTCTGTTTCATCCTATGTGTAAACATCTAAGCTGAACCACTTAATTTTTGCTGACGATTTAATGATTTTTTGTAAGGGTAATATGGGTTCTATCTCCAGAGTCATGGAAGCTTTCACACATTTTAGCGATGCAACTAGTTTAGTAGCAAATCAAGAGAAATCAAATATCTTTCTAGCTAGAGTGAATGATGAAGTAAAGTAGGAGATTTTGGACAGAACATGCTTCTCTTGAGGAACACTCCCTGTGCGATACCTAGGCCTACCATTGTCCTAAAAAAATGGAGCAAAATGGAGTGTCATTAGTTAGTTGAAAAGATAACCTCCAGCATCACATCTTATTCTAGACAACTATCTTATGCTGGTCGACTTCAAATCATAAATGCTGTATTATTTTCTATCTATAATTTTTGGGGGACTATGTTTATACTACCTCAAAGTGTATTGAAGGAAGTAGACAAGCAAAATAGGGATTATCTGTGGGAGAAAACTGATGAGAAGAGAAAAATAATGCTAGTAGCATGGGAGAAAATCTGTACTCCCAAGAAATGTGGTGGCCTAAACATTAGAAGTTGCAAGAGCTGGAATATTGCCTATGTTGGAAAATTGTTATGGAAATTGTCTACAAAACAGGACTTACTTTGGGTTAAATGGGTTCATTGAATTTGCATAAAGGATGGTGCACAAATATGGGATCATTGTCCATCTGCGGCCAATAGTTGGTACTGGAGGAAGCTGAACTCACTAAAGGAGCAAATGATTCATTGGTATAGTAGGGGAACGAACCAGCTCTCCCCTATTAGTAATTACTCAGTTTCTAAGAGTTATATCGCTTTACTTAGTCAGTTGCCTAGAGCGAAAGAAGAAGAGCTTATATGGAATTCAATGATGCTGCCAAAACATAGAATAATCCTATGGATTGCTTCCCAGAATAAGATACTTACCAAGGAAAGAATGAATAGATTAAACATTTCAGTTGATGACCTTACATGCTGCTTGTGTGAGGAAGATGAAATAGAGACTCAGACTTATTTGTTTGCTAAACGTGGCTGGATATCGAAAATAAGGATCGCTCTCTCTATATGGTCAGGCTAGTACTTGCAACAAAGGGGAGTAATACAAAATCTCAAATGGTTTCAGAGAAGAAGATGGAAGAGGTTCCAAAAGGAAGTAGCTGCGGCAATTTATGGTGCTATGATTTATCACACTTGGCGAGCAAGGAACATGAAGATTTTTAGGAACATACATGTAAGTACGAGTTTCGTTATAGCACAAATCCAAAGGGAGATTAGGGAGAGGATACATATGTTACACTGCTCCAAAAGAGCTCATAGATGGCTCATAGATGCACTAACTTAGTGTCTAGAATTTGTAACTAGATTGTTGGTGTGGCTTGTTTGATCTTTTGTTTTGCTTGAGGTCTAGATACTTGCTGCAACCTTCCTAGAAGGGAGTGGTGATACTGGATGCTCCTTAATTTTGTAAATGGCCCCCCGCTTACTGGATGACGTAAGTAAGGTTTAGAACAGCATGTCATCATTTCTAGTAGGAAAGTCAAATTTCTCTCGAGTTCTAAAAAGAAGAGAGTTCAATCGTGCAAGTTGGCTAATTCCCCGTCTTCTTGTTGCAATGGTAGTATTTCATAGTTATTACCAAAATAAAAATAAAAATTATTATAAGCCTTTTTAACAAAAAAAATATACTATATTTTTTAATTCATTTGTCTTTTTTTAGTTTGTTTCGAAACATTAAGGAATAGTTCCTTTTTTAGATCAATTTTTAAAAAGGAAAGGGGTAAAAAATGCCCTTAAACTATGTGAAAGGAACAAAAATGCCCTCCGTTTATAGTTTGGCTCAAAAATGCCCTTAAACTATGAAGCCAAGGACAATTTATGCTCGGATAAAATATTATGGAAGGCGAAATACTTCCTTGCCTAAAGAACCCAGACTGCGGGGTTATCACCACTAAATCACGGTAGAGAAATTGAATTCGGTGTACACGAATGAGTTGAATGAGTCAGAACAAGAGAGGACTAGAGTAAATTTAACTGTTGGCGGAATGCACAGATAGATCCTTTGAGGGAGGTGAGTGAAGTGTCCACATGGTAGGCAAATCACCAATGTAACAATTTGAGTTCCTCACTATATTAATAAGAGCATTGGAATGTGATTACAACTTTAGAATCGTAATTGCAATATTCAAACAAGTCGCTGGTACAAGTTAGAGAAATCACTCGTGAAACCAGAGTTTGAATTCAGGTAGTGTCCTATTTCATTGTTTTCATTTTAAGTTTAGCTTAGAGCTTATATTAGAGTCATTAATGACCTATATGTACTATTTAATTAGGAGTTTTAGTAAGTGGTGAGATTACCTCTTTATTCTATTATTTATACTATAATGATGAGACAATTTATTTTATATATATGATGGGGTGATACGAAATAACTAATTCCATCAGATTATTCCTATATATATAGAAAGAATAATATTGTCTATCACATCCTCATATCAACAACGTTCAAGGAGCATTGTAGAATATCTATGATTGTACATGGAGTATTATTTTATTTCTTATGTCCTGTATTAACGATGTTATTTCCTTTTTTCCTTAGTTATATGTATATGACTTGGTAGCTAAGATAAAGTATTGTGCTTTGTGTAAGTTGAAGGCAAAGTGTAATTTCTTTATAATATAATTGAGGAGATGGATCTTCAAACATAAATATGAAAACACTTTCAACATAAATTAACATTACAAAATCAAATTAAGGATATCAAACTCCACAACACCGTTATTGCAACACTAAAACAATGGCTACAAAAGAAGAACAATGAAAGGAAAGATAAAAAAAGATCATCGAACAAGGACTGCATCTCAATGAATCGTAACAACAAATCTAGATACACAGACTCTAGTTTATTAGGTGAAGGAATATTGTTCATACCTCATCGAACAATCAATAAATTTGACTTGACCTCCAATACTACCATCACAAGTAGTCATCAAATATCCTCTTGCAAGCCTTACACAAGTATCACAATCTGAATATTCTACATTTGAACTACAAGTAGCATGACCATAAGCTAAAGCATCGTTAGGATAAGGAGATGTTATGTAATAATCATAACCTTGTTTTGGTGTCTCATTACTTAATTCTATAAGAACATAAGACAAACTATCTGCAAATGGGCCATGTTTGTCATACATTTCACCATTGCATGTATGGTCCAATAATTTAGACTCTGGATATTCACTTCTCACAAAACAATTTAAGTACCCCATGATTAAAATTACAATTTGGAATGTGGTTAGCACTCTAATTCTCAAAATTGAACTCATAGCAAGCTATATGTATGATGTATCTTCTATTTCTTTCTCTTTTTGTTACCAAATTGAGTTTAATTATTAATGACTTTTGTTTAAATAGATTTATCCATCCATTGATTTCTCCACCAATGAAAATTAAGTATTCCATAATTTGGTATAACATGCTTATTGTAATTTTAAATTATTATATGGGAAAATGCATAAGTACCCCCCAGCCTATGCCCGAAATCACAGAGACACACCTAACCTTTACTAAGGTCCTATTACCCCCCTGAACTTAATTTATCTATAATATTCTACCCCTTTTCGGCCTACGTGGCACTATCCTCGAAAAAAATGTCAACATGCGCTGGGCCCACAAGACAGTGCCACGTAGGCCAAAAAGGGGTAGAATATATCATATAAAATAAGTTCGGGGGTATTAGGACCTTAGTAAAGATTAGGTGTGTCTCTGGGATTTTGGGTATAGGCTTGGGGGTACTTATGCATTTTCCCTTATTATATTACATACAATTACATATATGTTGTTGTTGCCGGCAAAATATATATTTCTTTGCTTTGATATAAATCCTAATGTTTGGTATAATTCTTCCAGGAAGAGGAATATTCATACAAATTAAAGAAATTGATGATTAATAGTACTGATCATGCAATGTTGGTTGAGTTAGTGTTTTTTTAGGCGACTGCAAACACTGCTACGTAAGGAAAACGGCTGACCTAGGGTTTCCTTCCTAGCGAGCAGCTGCGCAGCTCTCATGGCTGCTACGGCCACTGGACGGCCTCCTTTCGAGGTTGTCCAGCCTCCCCACCACCCCAAACCACCACATATGCCATCCTTTTCAATTTCAATACTATAAATTCTAAACAATCTATTCTGATTATCTAAAAAACAATCGCAAAATCAATCGAAATAATTCATGGAGAACCTGCTATCACGTTTTCAATGGAGGAAAGGCAGGACTTTATGATTGAAGAGGGATTGCATCAAGCAATGGTGTTTAAATTATCCCATGGTGCGCCAGATTTGAAGGTATTAAGGTCAATTTTATCAAAACATCTTGGTACCAAGGACAATTGTTTAATTGACTTACTGGCTCCAAGACAACTTTTGTTGAGATTTGATCAATATGAAGATTATGTACTAGCTTTATCGCGCTCAGTTAATTATCTTCTCTACAATGGAGAGGAGCACCAATGTAGGGTTTTTCCATTGTCCATTGGATATAATCCTAAGGAGGAAACGACGTTAGCTGTGGTTTGGATTTCTTTACCGAACTTATCTCCAGATTTGTTTGCAAAGAAGTCTCTGTTGTCTATAACATCGACAGTTGGGAAACCAATAGCTATAGATAAAGCTACTCAAATCAAGTCAAGACCTAGCACAACTAGGGTCAAGGTTATACTTGATCTAATGGAAAAACTTCCAAATTGTATAAGATTGCAGTTTGTGGATGGCAAATCTGGTAAGCTGATTGAGGTTTTACAGGAGATTGTATATGATAATCTACCTTTGTATTGCAATTATTATAAGCACCAAGGTCATGATGAAGATAGTTGTCGTTTGATCCTGAAAAGAAATCAAAATAACATACAAATTGATGATACCATTGAAGTTGCTTCAAAAGGTACTATCGATAGTGAAAAGTATCAAGGTGATGCGAGAGAAATACTAAATGAAAAAAGAAAGGTTGTAGATGTCGATCAAAGTAAAGCTACTTCTTTAGATCGACAATTGGTTGTTGTCACTTCTGAGCAAAATCATGCACACTCAATGGATGTTGTTACAAGTAATATTGGTGTCCAAACAACTAGCGAAAACAAAGGGGAAACGCCAAGAGTTGGGGTTGATGTGCCGCAAGTTGGTTCAGGCCAACAAATAATGAATTCAGGACACGAACTAATGGATACATCTAATGTTGAAGATGCTGAAAATTCTGGGCAGCATGTTTTGAAAGTTGAAATCAAGAATGCAATTGAAAATTGGACACTGGTTGCACACAAAAATTCAACTAGTAATCGAAACCTTTCCCCGACTAGTCAAAATAATTCTCCATGTAGTGAAAATGGTGCGACTGATAGTTTTCATGACAGTGAGAAGAGGCAAGATATTAGTAATACCTCAAGAGACCTATTATGTTCGAATAACTTTGATGCTTTATCAAAGACTACTGGAAAGCAAGTAAAGTTAACAGAATATGACAACGATTTGATCCAAGAAAAGCAGGTCTTACCACCTACTTTGAATAGCAAATTAAGTTCAGAAGCTCCTGTATTTGTGCCTAAATGTGTGATTGCAAAGAAGAATGAGTCAAGGGCCTTAGTGTCAAATACAATTGATTTGGGTGAGGATTCTCTTGATGAAGATGAGAAAGACAATATGCTTGATTTGGGCGAGGATTCTCTTGATGAAGATGAGGAAGATATGCTGGACATATGCTTTGATAGAGTGGTTAGGGAAGGAAATATATCACCTAGGCAACAAAGAAGTGGAAGTAACAAAAGCAAAAAGAAGACACATGGAAGGCAACATAGTTGGGATGGTAAAATGACTGAGGAGTTTATTCCAAGGCACCTACCGTTGTGACATGCAAAGCAGAACCATTTGACAGTATCAATAGGTTCAACAAGATTCAATAAATCCATAAAGAAAGTATGAATTATCAAGGATAGGTTTGAAGAAGAAGACAAGAGAAAAATACTTCAAGTTACTTTTGGTGGGCAATCAATCTTTTTTAATTCATGCGTTTATAATAGAAAGTTTGAGGCTGATAACTCAACTTTCTTCTTGATTGGCATATTTTTACATTATTTAAGCATCCTCATTTGTAATATCATCATGAAGTGTATTACAAACTCTGTGGTGATCAGAAAATACTTAGTTCTCTCTAGCTCTTATTTTCTTCATGCTTGTTAGGTAGTAGACCTTAGGTACTTCATTGGGATTAGTAAGGTAAGACCTAGCCCCCCTTGCTTGCACTTATCCTTATTGATATTTTTTATGTTTAATTAAAGGCCATTAGAAACTGTCTAGTGGTAAATTTGCGAAAAAAAATAAAAAATAAAAAATAAAATCATGCAATGTTATTACTTATTATTGATATAACAAAGTGTTGGAATGTATGCTTCCACCAGTGATCACAGGACCAGGTCTCCAGACAGAATAAAGTGCGGAAAATAAATAACTCAATGTAAATTAGGCACAATGATTTTACGTGAAAACCCCCTTGCTCAAGGGCGGTGAAAACCACGACTTGTACTCACAGGATTTCAACCCAAACTCCATTTCATTCAAACGAAGAATAGTTTCAAAGTACAAACTCTTGCAACCTAGGAATTAACACTCTTTAGTCCCTTCCCCCTTACAGTAGCAACTCTACTACAAAGGAAACTAAGCAACAATCCTATTTCCCACTAAACCAACTAGCTCTAGTTGATCTAGACTTAATTAAGAATCCCACAAGGCTAACTCTAGCCACCAACTCCGATCTCCAAGATAGGAGCTAAACAAGCAGCAACTCTGCTGCACCCAAACATCAATTAACTCTAGTTGACACTCCTAGGCAACTCTACCCAAGAGAACATCAAAATAATGATGTAAAAAGGCTTGACTAAAACATAGATGATTCGACTAACTTACTCTAGTTAATACGAATCAACCTAAAGACTTAGACAAGCAACTGATCTACTATCCTTTATAACTTAGGAGTAGATTTACAATGTAAGCACATAAGACACAAAGCTCAATATACAACAAATACTCTTCAGCACTCCATCAGGTCCCTTGTGATATGAGCAGTGTTCTTCCTTGAAGGTGGCCTTCTCTTTGTAAGCTTATGAATTTTTAGAAATTCAAATCTTTGTTTGCCAAATCTTCGTTTGTGTCTTGTGAGAAGAGACTATATCAAATGGACACAAACCCCTTGGGATGACACCATTGGTTGAGAACCTGCTTCTCTGAAAAGCTGTGCACCAACCATGTCAGATGTGACAACTTTTAGACAGCTGTCTTTTCGTCTTTTTCATGTACGCAGTCTTTCCAGGACCAGGTCCTTGCATTGTGTTCTTTGTGAGTTCTTGAAAAGACTTACTAGCTCTCTCTCTCTCTTTAAATGAATAATGTTGTATATATCAATCACCAACAAGAGTTTTGACCACTGAAATACACAACCTTGTCCGCCCTTCCTATTGGTGGAGTACACTGCACTTTTCACCAACCAATCTGATAAGACAGCCTTACAGATGTACACCATTTGAATCTGGACGAGAGCACTCTGCCAGGGACGGAGTCCCTGCATTTGTGAGTATCATCAAAATACATAGAATATAACACAAAGAACTTCAATTGAGGCGGAGACCGAGTTTGAAGTTTATGAATTATTATTAGGTTCTAAATTAATAATTTAGATATATTCAATGAATTCTTTAATATAAATATAGAGTTTGAACCAAAGCTGCTAGGTTCAGTCAAATCTAAGGGTTAGCTTCACCCTCTTGAGATACTCTATGGGTGCATTCGATTTTACGTACATTTTTTTTACTTGAACTTGATTATGAAAATCTGCATTCGATATATACTACACAAATTTAATTTGGTTCTGATTTCATTTTTTCGATTCGATTTTTTTAGGTAATCATAGTTTGTCATGTGTTAGTTCTCAATTAGAACCTTTAAGTAATCAGTAGTATGTGTTTCTTTAAGACACTTAATTGACATGCATGGTGTAATTGCTTCTAAATTGTGAAATCAAATCTGTTAATGGGTTTTAGAAAATCTTTTGTTTTTTCTAATATGATTTATGAAACAATTTATTTTAGCTTTTTTTTTTTAATTTCGATTCTTTTTGGAACACCTAATTTTTATCTGGATTTCGAAGGTTGCGATTAATAAAATTTTTAGCTCTAGGTGAAGTTCATAATTATAATAAAATAATTCGATGGGTAAGCTTTTAGACAATTGAGACAAAAGTCGATATCCAATATTATAACATAATTACTTTTCTCCGTTTCAATGTGTTTGTCAAACTTTTTTTTAGTCTGATTAAAAAATAATATTTTTTTAGCAATTCTTTGATTCCAACTTTACATATATATGACATGTTTAGAACTATGAAATTAAAAGACATTTTGGTATATTTAACATATCTTTAATTTAAGGTCACAAGATTCAAAAATCTTTTTACTTTTTAAAACTTCATGTCAGGTTAATATAAGACAAACAAATTGAAACACAAGTAATTTAAAGTAAGAAAATCTTTTATTCCTTTAGTATCGATTTAAAATATTCCACGATCGCATGCATTAATCAAGTAAGATTTTGCATAATTTGCACAAGTAGCACAATCTGAATTTAGTAAACATGAACTACATGAAACATGGCCATAAGCTAAAGCATCATTAGGATAAGGAGATGTTACATAATAATCATAACCTTGACTAATTGGTGTCTCATTTTGTAAAGTTTCAAAGAACATAAGTCAAACTTTTTGCAAATGAACCACTCACATCAAGCTTATTACCATTGCTCACAAAATGAAACTTTATTGATGCTTTGATAGCCCAACTTGATCAACGTGAATGTCTTCAAGTGACAACTTCTTCTCCTTGTTAACACACACTATAAAATCAACATTAATGAGAGGCATGCATGGCACTATAAAATGAAGAAAGTTATGTAGGATTGAGATTTGTTTGTATATTTACCTTTCCTATTATCAATTAAGACTTCATATATGCTTGCCACGTCTTTCATTCTCTGAGGAATCTCCTTTAGGTTTCGACAGTTTTTGATATGAAGATCATTAATGAGAGGCATGGCATTTGTGCCTAAATGCCATATTTTTAGGTTTGAAAGTTGATCAAGACAAAGGAACTCTAGTTGACTGAAGCTGTTATCACTGCACATTATTTCTTTTCCTTCGTAAGCTCCATACAATATGAGATTCCTTAGGTTTGACAACATTCCCAAAATAGGCATCGGATCTTCTCTGAGTTTTGAGTTCCTCAGAAACATCATGGTGATGGAATTTGGAAACAGAGGTAGTTTCTCTATTCTCCCTTTTAACCACAATTTCTGGAGCTTTTCACAACAATTAAGAAATTCAAGGGATGGGAATGATTCATAACCTTCACAAAACAATCTGATAGTGCTAAGGTTTTTCAAGCTGCTAATGTTGTTTAAGGAGTAAGTTTTGGTAATATCATGCATGGTTAATTCTCGAAGATTGACTAAATCAACAGGTTCAACATTTTTCCAGTGATCACAACGAACGCCTTTAAGAACTTGAAGACTAGTGAGTTTGCTTAGACGTTTCAGAGGTTTTGAATACAGAGAATCTAAATGTCTTAGATTTATTAGGTCAGCTGTCTCAGGGGGTAGTTCGCAAGAGAATCTTCCCTCATTGACAACAACAAGTGTCTGTAGATTCTTGAGGTTGCCAATGGAAGAGGGAAGATTACGAATACCTCTCAATCTTAAGAACTTGAGGTGGTACAACTTCCTATGGCATCAGGTACTATAGACATACTGTTAAAACACATCTCCAAGTACAACACATATAGATGTTGGAACACACTACTGAAGTTTATAAGACTCATCTTACGAAAATCTGGATCGAAGAACATAATTGACCTCAATTTCAAGTTAGAAAGATCAAGTGAGAGGTACCTTTCTCCTTGACTATGAATGGCATGTCTGATACATAAAGAGGATACGGAGTGGCTTCTTGGATCATAAATGTCAAAGAAGTTTACCTCCAATGCCTTTTGTATGGCAAGATCATGGAGTAAATCATGAACCCTACATTCAGTAACTTTTTCCCAAACTGTATCTACCACTTGTATCAAGCTTTGTCTTATCAGTTCATTCAAGAAGCCTTCAGCAACATCCTCCATTCTTTATTCTCCTCTTGGTATGAAACCTCGTCCATCCACAACCATATTATGTTTTCAACATCGACCACTTTATCTTCTGGAAAAATACCAAAGTACAGAAAACACTGCTTGAGCGCAGTTGATAAATCACTGTTGCTTAATGATAGTATGTTGGAGACTTCAATATATTTATCTTCAATAATGTTCTTCCAAAGGTGATCTTTCACCTTTTGCCATTCGTCTAGCCCCTTTTTATGCGAAAGTAGTCCGCTCAGTACAACAATCACAAGAGGTAAGCCTCTACACTTTTCCACCATATCCTTAGCTAGACTTTCCATTTTTGGAATCATTGCTCGAACATCAAGTAGCTTCCTACAAAAGAGATCCCAACTTTCTTCTTTTCTTAGGAAATGAAGTTTATGGACAAAACCTCTGTCGTCTACTCTTTCAGCGACATCCTCTTTGCGTGTGGTAATAATAACTCTGCTTCCATTCTTGCTATTCGGGAATGCTCTTTTCAAACTCTCCCATGCTTCTCTTTGCCATACATCATCAACCACCACAAGGTATTTGCGTTCTTTTAAAAGATCACGAAGGTAAATTTCTAGATCTCTTTCTGTCATCCTTTCCAACAAATCTAGAGTTTCTTTAGTGCATCCTTGGATGGATTTTATGATAGTCTTAAGAAGGTCCATTGTGTTGTACTCTTGAGAAACACATATCCAAGCGCGTGTAGGGAAGCTAGAGACTATGCTAGAACTTCTATAGAGGTTTCTCGCAAGAGTAGTCTTGCCTAATCCGCCCACACCATAAATGGAGAGGACGCTTCGACGAGGCTCTTCTTTGAGAAGTCAGCTAGCAATGTTTGTACAACATCCTGAAATCCAACAAAAATGTAATCCTGGTCATCCACATAGGAGGTAGTTTTCCTCAACGTTGTAACCTTATTACTTGGCCCTTCTCCTACATTATTATTGATATTTGTAATACCATAAGTCTCTCGCTTACGCGAGATATCTATGATTCACTGCTTGAGTGATTGAGTTTCCTTACTGACGTTGTAGAATTTAGTCTCCTTCTTACAGATGCAAGCGCAAGCCTTGAGACGACTAACAAATCCATCATCATCACCTTTACCAGCCTCGAAGTTATAAGTCTCGAGTATAGCAACAAGATCATTGGAAATAGAGTTGATCTCAAACACCCATTGTTGAACTCTTTGATCTCCACATTGCTTTAGTTCTGCATCTTTGAGGAAAGACTATATGAAGAGTAGCTCATTTCTCAGCCACTCAACTTTCTCTCTCAGAGATGTACGCAGAGAAACTTGTTGTATGAGGAAATCACCCAATTTTTGAACTGCAAACGACACAAAGGCATCAGCCATCTTCAAAATTCTTGTTTTTTTATATGTGGAATACACTCAGAAACTGTAGATATAAAAGTTAAGACCTCAAATAATGTGTTCAAAGGGTCCACTTATCACTTATGTGATTAAAGTTTAGAAAAAAGGCAAGAGGAAATGAAAGTTCACATTATCAAAAAGGAAAAAGATGTATTAAAGCTTTTTGAAATTTCCCACTAAAGCGAAAGGTACATTTTTTTGGAATATCACACTACTCCTTAATTGTCGATATCTGATGTGGCGATTAAATATGATGATCCATGATTGTTGTGGTAATGGTGGTTATTAAATATCTAGTAATTCTGTTTTATCGTTTACTCTAACTTATTTATAATAGTTTTATCCCGCAACCTACTTTTTGTGTAGTTTCTCTTTTAAATTACTGATGTGTGATAGTATGTAAATGATGGTAAACAATACAATCTGGTTATCTAATATAGTTAAACAAAAAAAACCTGGAAAAATAATACTAGAACACGATAACTTTAAAAGGCTAAAATCCCCGATTGCTTGATTAAAAGAGAAATAAAAACAAGAAGGAATTTCTACAAGTTCCTGTTTTCCACTATAATGGCATGTGTTCTCTCCCCTCTTGTTTTTATTTGGTCTACTTCGTATGGGATACTTTTTCCTTTTTGTTTAATCCATTTTCAACCCGCTCATATTCAATTCAACCTGCCCATTTGAAGTCATTGTACAAGACGTTGTACGCTAGAAATGTTCACAAGAAAATTGACTTAGTCAGATACTTATGAAAGTTGCATTGTCTCCTCTGATGGATTCTTTTCCCTTGCTTTTTGACCTTCAAGCTTCGATGAGTTAACGATGGCCTCTGATATAGCCTTTGGTAGCTAAAATCCAGGTCATTCAATAGAGGCTGCACGATCAAGTACCAATGGTTCACGCAATATGATCTGAATGCCATCATATCCACAATGCTGAATCTGCTTCGCCTTTCAAACCGAGAGATAGAACCATCATAAGCCAGCAATCGCTACATCCATGTTTTTGACATTCCATCTCGTTCCACGTGCTTTTACTTCCAGGTTTTGCCCCAATTCAGAAACTAGCTCCATGGAGATGGGAAGCTGAAGATTAAAAAGAAACCCAGAACAATTAGAATAATTCCCTTCTTCTTCTTAAGAGAGTAAGAATCAACTGCTATGTTTCGGAGAGAGGTATAGGTTGAGGGTATACTCTTCCCTCAGGTATGGGGCCGGTTCCGCCTTCAGCTGGAGAGGGAAATTCAAATACATAGGATGTTGCCTCAAAGAACTCGAGTCCCAAAGCTTATATCAATCACAACTAACCTCATTTTCCATTTAAGCTCAAGATATAAAGCATAATAAGGTGAGCTGAAGGTGGAAAGATTAGTCCCAACTTGGTGATGGTTGCATGTTGGATATATCAAGGATATACAAATATACTATTTTTAAGGATCCGACACAAATACGTCAACGTCATTATTGTTGCATATTAATTGCCCGGAGTTTCTTACCATAAATAAGTTTTCATTTTAGGAAAATGTTTTAATATTTTGACTAGTCATTTTCTTGTAGGAAAGGTTTTAGGTTTCTATAAATATAGGTTTGTTCCTTCTAACTTAATCAGCATTCACAATGCAGTCCTAGGGTTTTGAGAGTTTCAGTTATGGGGGAGAATTTGTGAACCTACTTGTATTCCGAGTGAATTGGTTGGAGTTATTTCTCTAAATATTTTGTACTCTCATATTTATAGTGAATTGCTTATCTCCTTTGTGGACGTAGGTCGATTGACCGAACCATGTTAAGTCTGTCTCTTTTGGTGAGTTTCTCGTTTGTCTTCTTACTCGTAGTCTTTCGAGGTTTTATTTGCTAGCTTCCGCATTACACCTGCTTATTTTTGATCCTAACAAGTGGTATCAGAGCCATGGTTCAATGATGGAACCAGGCTAGAGATGGGTGTTCATCTTGGCGGGTGTAGTTCTAGCCGCAACCTTTTTGACAGTAATGAAGATTTTTGTTGGAGAAATTGTTTTAGAGAGGTTATCTGTGTCGAGACGTAGATTTGATGGAGGAGATTATGGGGAAGAGATGCAAGGTCCTAAAGATTATGTGAAGAAGGTGGACAACTTTATTTATTCAGAAATTCAGGCCAAGGGGGAGATTTGTTGGGTACTAATTGCCCCGAGTTTCTTACCATAAATAAGTTTTCTTTTTAGGAAAAAGTTTTAATATTTTGACTAGTCCTTTTCTTGTAGGAAAGGTTTTAGGTTTCTATAAATATATGCTTGTTCCTTCTAACTTAATCAACATTTACAATGTAGTCCTAGGGTTTTGAGAGTTTCGATTATGGGGGAGAATTTGTGAACGTACTTGTATTCCAAGTGAATTGGTTGGGGTTATTTCTCTCTATATTTTGTACTCTCATATTTATAGTGGATTGCTCATCTCTTTTGTGGACGTAGGTCGATTGACCGAACCACATTAAATCTCTCTTTTGGTGAGTTTCTCGTTTGTCTTCTTACTCGTGGTCTTTCGAGGTTTGCTTTGCTAGCTTCCGCATTACACCTGATTATTTTCGATCCTAACAAGTGGTATCAGAGTCATGGTTCAATGATGGAAGCAGGCTAAAAATGGGTGTTCATCTTGGCGGGTGTAGTTCTAGCCGCAACCTTTTCTCTTTTCCTCTCAATCTCTAAAACGAATCTCTCTTGATTTTTCTCTCTTGTGTTTCTGAAAATAAGACCAAATAAGCCTTATATATGCCACATAATATTTGGGTTATGGGCTAAAGTGGGCTGGTCCTAATAAGACTTTTATTTATCCACATAGGAAGGGAAAAAAAGATTCTAAACCCAACAATTCTCTCCCTCACAACTATGTGGAGGAGACCACCATCCCGACGATCATGCAACAATCCTCAAACTTCCCTTTTGGCAAAGCTTTAGTCATCATGTCAGAACCATTATCATTGGTATTGATCTTTTCAATTTCAAGCAACTTAGAATCTAACACATCTCGAATCCAATGATACTTCACATCAATGTGTTTAGACCGACCATGAAATGTAGAATTCTTGCCAAGATGAATAACATTTTGACTGTCGCAATAAAGTACATACCTCTCCAGATAAAATCTTTGCAAGCTTTAACAACAACAATAAGTTCAGCCTCTATAGTAGATAAAGCAACACATTTTTGCAACCTAGATTGCCAAGACACAGCTCCCCTTGCAAAAGTAATCAAGTAGCCTGAAGTAGACTTACGAGTATCAACATCACTATGTCTGAATCAGTGTAACCACAAAGAATAGGCTTCCCTGTACCAAAACACAAACTCAAACTAGAAGTGCCACAATGATATCTCATAATCCACTTAGCAACATTCCAATGCTCTCTTCCCGGATTAGAAAGAAAACGGCTAACAATATTAACAACATGAACAATATTTGGTCTTGTACACACCATTGCATACATCAAACTACCAACAACTGAATCATAAGGAACTTTCTTCATATCTTCCTTCTCACCTTCACCGGAAGGACAATGTCTAGTACTCAATTTGAAGTACATAGCTAAAGGTGTATTGACAACCTTAGCTTTGTCCATGTCGAATCTATGAAGTACTTTCTGAATATACTTCTCTTGTGACAACCACAACTTCTTGGCATCTCTATCACGAACAATCTGCATGCTAAGAATCTGCCTTGCTGGTCCCAAGTCTTTCATAGCAAAAGACTTATTCAACTCTTGCTTCAACTCTTTAATCCTGCAAGCATTATGACCAACAATAAACATGTCATTAACATAAAGCAAAATGATAATAAAGTCACCATCAGATAATTTTTGCACAAAAACACAATGGTCTGAAGAAGTCTTTTTGAAGCCTTGCTGACTCATAAAAGAACCAAACTTCCTATACCATTGCCTGGGAGCTTGTTTTAAACCATACAAGATCTTCTTCAATTTGCAAACATAATTCTCTTTTCCCTTGGCTTCAAGCCTTCCGGCTGCTCCATATAAATTTCTTCATCCAAGTCACCATGGAGAAAAGCAGTTTTGACATCCATCTGTTCAACCTCTAAATCCAGACTTGCAACCAAGCCTAGAACCACACGAATGGATGACATCTTCACAACTGGAGAGAATATCTCATCAAAATCAATCCCTTTTTTCTGGCTAAAACCCTTCACAACTAATCTAGCCTTGTACCGTGGAACTGGATTACCATCTTCATGTTTCACCCAGAAAACCCACCTATTTTTCAAAGCTTTTCGATCTTTAGGTAACATAATGAAATCGAAGGTATGATTATCATGTAGAGACTTCAATTCATCCTCCATAGCATCAAACCACTTTTCTTTTTCTTCACTTTCCATGGCCTCATCAGGACTCTCTGGTTCTCCCCCATCAGTCAAGAGTACATACTCATTAGAAGAATAACGAGATGAAGGTATTTTCTCTCTAGTAGATCTTCTGAGAGAACTCTCTGGAGCATCAATAATAGTTGGTTGCTGACCAATCACATCGTCTTGCATTGGAGCATCAACGACATACTAGTCATTCTGAATATGATAACCATCTTTAATATCAACTTGATTTTCATCATTTTGAAGATTTTCACCTGGTGGAATAGTCAAAGGAACTGGATCAACATCAACTAGGCTGTCACTACTCTGAGAACCAACTTTCTCAACGTTGTCAAGATCTTCAATTGTTTGATCTTCAAAGAACACAACATCACGACTTCTAACAAGTTTCTTCTCAAGTGGATCAAAGAAACGATAGCCAAATTCATCTTGATCATAACCAACAAAAATACATTGCCTAGTTTTAACATCTAACTTTGACCTTTCATCCTTAGGAACATGCACAAAGGCTTTACACCCAAAAACTTTAAGATGATCATAAGAAACATTCTTACCAGACCAAACTCTGTCAGGGACATCACCATTCAAAGCAACAGTAGGAGATAAATTGATAACATATGCAGCAATATTAAGTGCTTCAGCCCAAAAAGATTTTGGCAGCTTAGCATCTAAAAGCATACATCTAACTCTCTCAACAATAGTTCTATTCATCCTCTCCGCCAAACCATTTAGCTGAAGAGTCTTTGGAGGAGTTTTCTGATTCCGAATACCCTGCTCTCTGCAATATCTATCAAATGGGACAATATACTCACCACCATTATCAGAACGATTGCATTTCAATTTCTTCACTGTCTGTCTCTCAACCAAGGCTTGAAAACTCTTGAACACATCAAGTACCTGATCCTTGGACTTCAAAGAGAATACCCAGAGTTTGCGAGAATAATCATCAATAAAAGTCACAAAATAAAGTGCACCACCATGAGACCTTACCTTAAATGGACCACACAAATCAGAATGTACCAACTCCAGCAAATCAAGCTTTCTTGAAGGCGGATGACTCTGAAAAGAAACTCTCTTCTGTTTACCTGCTAAGCAATGAACACATTTGTTCAACTTTGCTTGTTTCACTCCAGAAAGCAAATCCTTCTTAGCCAAATTGTTCATCCCCTTCTCGCTCATATAACTCAGTCTTCTATGCCATAACAATGATGAAGTATCATTCTCCACCAAATTCACTGAGCCTCTAAAAATGGAGCCCTGAAAAACATACAAGTTAGATAACTTATCACCACGGGCTACAACCATCGAACCTCTAGTAAGCTTCCACTGGCCAGCACCAAGGGTATTAACATAACCCTCATCATCAAGCTATCCCACAAAAATCAAATTCAAGCGAACATCTGAAGCATGTTTGACATTATTGAGAACTAGTTTGGAACAATTGTTACTTTCGAAACAAACTGTCCCAATACCAAGAACTACAACCTCATGATTATTACCCATTTTCAACATCCCAAAAATACCTGGAGTATAAGAGGAAAATAATTCCTTCTTGGGCGTGACATGAGAAGTAGCACCAAAATCCACAAACCAACTAGACTCATCACGAACAAGATTGACAACATTTTCATCACAAGAAACAAGAAGATCATCATTAGCAACAACATCAACATGATTTTCATTGTCACCTTCTTTCTTTTGTTGTCTCATATCTCTCTTGTACTTAAAACAAAATTTCTTGATATGCCCATTCTTGTGGAAATAGTCACATGTAACATTCTTGTATTTAGACTTTGACTTACCTCTACTTTTATCTATGTCACTCTGACCTCTGAACTTGTTTCTCCCTTATCTTCAGTAACCAAGACATTGGAGTGTGAAGTAGAAGAAGTTGAGACTTGAGACCTTCTTCTCATCTCTTCATTCAAGACACCACTCTTAGAATATTCCATGGTCACAACACCAATGGGAGCAGAATTAGTCAAAGAAACTCGAAGAGTTTCAAAAGAGTCTGGCAGAGTATTAAGAAGCCACAGTCCCTGTATTTCTTCATCAAATTTTACATTCATTCCAGATAGCTGATCAAGAACACCTTGAAAATCATTAATATGATCAGAAATAGGAGTTCCCTCCTTATGCCTGATATTCATCAATTGTTTCAATAGAAACAACTTATTGTTTCCAATCTTTGAAGCATATAGCGTCTCGATCTTGTCCCATAAACTTCTGGCATATGTCTCATTTACAATGTGATTTCGAACATTATCTTCAACCCATTGTCTAATATAGCCACAAACCTGTAAGTGCTTAAATTCCCATTCCTCATCCGTAATGGACTGGGGTTTATTAGAGGTAAACACAGGTAAATGCATTTTCTTAACAAATAGAAGATCTTTCATCTTGCCTCTCCAAATACGATAGTTACTACCATTCAAACAAACCATCTTGCTCATATTTTCCTCTATCATTCAAATCAATTATCAACAATAAATCAACAACCAGTGCTCTGATACCACTTTGTTGGGAAATGCAAGGCACTAACAAGAATGCCAGACAAGATAGCATCGGAATAATACCCAAATCTAAACTTTCCCTTTCAATTTGAACCAAGAGAAGACAAACCAAATCAAGCAATATGAGTGGACAACAAATATATCAACCAAACTAAAGCAACAAGATAAGAATAAATCAATCACACAAGATACAACGATTTACGTGGAAAACCCTTCAATGTGAAGAGTAAAAAACCACAGGACCAAAAGCTCCACTATAAACACCAAGAGTTACAAAATTGTTCTCCAAAATTGGCCACAAAACAAGCGCCAAACAATGAGCAACAACAAATCAAGATTGCACCAAAACTAGAGAATTAAAGAAGAGATTTCACCCAAAAATGCACTACTGTTCACTCCCCACAATCAGAAGCTACAGACCTTCAAATCCGATATACGCCGTTGGATTACAAGAAGCAGATTCTGAAAACTCTCAGTTCAAATTTGAGAACGATCCAACGGTTAACGAAACAGAAAACTCTATCTGAAGCGGACTGCCTGAGCAGAAAATTTCCAGAAGCAAAAAGGGGATTTTTCTCTTTTCCTCTCAATCTCTAAAATGAATCTCTCTTGTGTTTCTAAAAATAAAACCAAATAAGCCTTATATGTGCCACATAACTATGTGTATTTTGACTTGAATTTAGGCATGGATTGACCATCTCATTTTCATGCATGTGCCGAGGGGTGTGATTTCATTGGTTATGGGTTAGAGTCCCACATTCCTCATGCAGGGCAAAGGCTCCTTCTCCCTCCCCTGTTTCAAACACTATTAATAATTATTCGTTTTGACTTACTGTTTTTACATAAATGAACTTGACTAGGTAAAGATTAACCGAAATAACATTGATTGATAAACAAATAATGCTTGGTCTAGGCTACACTCCGAACACTGCCACACTAACAAAAACACAACCACAACGTCAATACAAACGTTTATTTGAGAAAAAAAAAACACATTCGACACTATGGCATCTAGAAGGGAACTATCAAGCTAACTTGGAGATAATATCTCATATGGTCACTCAACTATGATCTATTTTCATATAAAGTCACTCAACTTTGATTTTTTACTCATAAGTCACTCAATTATGTATTATTTTCACAAAAAGTCTAACACCTTGTTTGGATGGTTGTTATCCATTGTATTGTATTGTATTCCTAGTTTAAATACAATGTTTGTTTTGATTGATACTTAAATTCTATTGTATTGCGTCATTTAAATCCATCATTAGGTAACGACGAAAAGACCCATTTTATGTAACGATCGATTTGGTCTGATCGTGTCGTTACCTTAATATTTTCTTCTCATTTGTCTTTATTTATTATTTAATGATCATATTTCATATTTATCTTACCTTTTCATCGTAGATCTATTTCGTATCCTACTCTTCTTGTAGGTTTATCATTCAAATTATAGATATGTGTTATTATGTAGCGACTGAGAACGATACAATCTATACAAACATTATATTCATTAAAATAATATAATACGATACAAAACAATACAATATAATATAATATGTTACATTATGAAACATACATAACAACCAACCAAACAATGTGTTATGTGATATACAGTGGTCCACGATGGAGTTGAAGCAAATGGTAAAGAGTAGGGAAATTGTGAATTGGTATTGTCGGTTTAAGGAAAATTATAGGCTTAAGCCATCCAAAAAATTTGCACTAAAGAAAATTAAGGGAGTTAAGTTGACTACGAAGAAATAATTGCCGCTTGTCAACAAGTCAAGGCAGTGAATACTGATGGTGATTATCGATATCGATATTAAATACTTTTAGTAATTCTATTTTATCATTTGTCTTAACTTTATTATAATAGCTTTATCACACATTCTATTTTTCATGTAATAATTTGTCCTTCAAATTACTGATTTGTGAATAAAAATGATATTTATTTAAACATTGTATTCATAAAAAAGATAGAGTACAATATAATTGTTACGCTCCGAGCCTACACCCTGGACATGGCCGGCACTCGAGAACCATTACTGGCCCCACCTGTCATACTTACTCAGCGAAAGACTTAACTTAACAAGATAATCTGAAAACATAACTTTAAAGAGATATAAACTTAGCCAAAACGGCAACTGGAGCCTGTAAACAACATCTGAATGATAATATTAAGACAACTGGACTACTAACTGACTGACTGTCTATGAAGCCTCTAAAAACAACTGAGATGGATGTTGGGACAAGCCCCACAACATCCTAATGAACTGATAAAATAACTGAAAGTAATAAAAGGAGTCCTCCGGAATGCAATGAAGCTCACCAACTGACTTTGGAGTGCTCACTGGATCAACGATGCGCTGGATGCCGATCCTAGTTACCTGTGTCTGCATCATAATAAGATGCAGGTCAACTGGCATCAGTACATTGAATGTACGAATATGCGAGTTGGAATGCTAAATACAACATAGGCTTGAAAGGAATCTAAAGAACTTACCTGGCTCAACTCAACATAACTGAACTCATTTCAATATAAAACAGTTTAAAACAAGTGCAATATAAAGAAAAGCTGTTTAAAAACATAATGTCAACTTTTTGTGTATGCAAGGATACAACAAAACTCTGAAATATATGTGAAAATACAATAAAATGTGTATATAAGAATACAATTATTGCTGTGGTTGTTTCTCTCACCGACAACCATCACGTAAGAGCTATTGTGATGATACAACATTTTGCCTCACGCTGCCAGGGCCGTCCTATACCTTGCTGAGGGTATAGAACCTGAACTACTAAGTGGATCCACTAGTCTATGCTAAAAAACACTAAAGGAATCATCTAAAAAGTATGACCCCTTTCTACCCATGGTGGCTACATGATTTATGGGAGCTGTGAGTTGTCTGAACTCTCTCCCATATCGGTGCTCAATACTACTCCCAAAAATAATATAATATTAGCTCTAATGTTTTAAAAACATACCTCTTCTGTGATTTGAGATTAGTGCTCAAAAACTTAGCTCAAAGGCTATCTTGGAAATCAAAGTTTTCCCTCTTGCTTCATTTAGAAAGCGATTACTCTTTTCTGAAAACTAGCCCGAAGGCTCTTTGGAAATCGAGGTTTCCTTTCTTGTTTAAATGTGAAAACATTTTAAACCCTTTGGGAATAAAAAGTCCCCATATACTTTTGAAGAAGTGAACTTCAAGCTTTACTCACAGAACTCAAAACTTAAGTCTTAAAACAAAGTTAAAACGTTTGCAAAAGACTTTTGGAAAACTTTAAGAACTTCTCTAGACTTTGATCTCAACTGCCCTTGATTTGACTCTTAACTGATCCTTGAATTGAATTATGGATTCAAGAATTTTGATTTGTGATAGGAAGGATCACATGATGTTTAGGAATGATCTTAAATAGCTAAACATGAGAAAAGTCACGAAATCACCGTCTTGGAACAAGTCCGCGACGCGGAAGTGTTTTAAATAATTACTCGCGAAATTTAATTTTGAGACAGTGAAGTCCGCGTCTTAACCACGACGTGGAGAAACTTTTCAGTTGCTGGGGGAGCAAGTCCGCGATGCGAACTTGCGTGTCAAAATCTGCTCGACTTTTCCTTCTTCGTTTTCTAGCCCTTATTAGCCTAAACTCGACTATTGATCTCAAATTCATTTTAGATTTCGATACCCAGCATATGTACTCAAGATCCTAACTCAAAACAACCCTAAAACTCAACGTAAAGATCTCCGAAACTCCTCAATTCAACTCAATTCAAGAACGACATTCAAATTCAAGGATACATGTCAAGAACATCAACTTTCAAACTCTTTTAGGACGAATTTCGCTAAACTAAACATGTTTGGTGCGTGGGTGAATGAACCCAACACTATGAAAGACTCACATACCTTAAAAGATTAATTCCTTGGCGAAATCCACCACCAAATTGCACGATCTTAGCGAAATATGAGCTTTTCTTCTCCTTTCTCCTCTTTTCTCTTTTCTCCAAGCCCTAGCGTGAATTTCCAATTGATTGAACTGATCTCATTTTGATTTGACCCTTAATTAATTCACTAAAACGAATTAAATTAGTTGGGTAAGGAAAAAACTAATCTACCCTTCAAAAAAATCCGGATTAGACTTTCCTTAATCGCACAACCCAACTTCCAAAGGGCATAATTCTCTCATACGAACTCGGAATCGCACAAACTCGGTGGCGTTAGAAAGATCATTCGAAGAGATTTCCAACCATATCTGGAAGTACACCTAATTCACCCTGAGCTAGGAGTTATGGCCGTTTGAAGTTGACCAAAACTCAACTTTTTCCTAACTTAAACAAATTTCCAGATTTTCATTATTTCCAAAAATGACTATTTTCAATTCTAAACTTCTTCCTAGCTATTTTAAATTGCGAGATGCTACAATAATACAACACAATATCATATACTCCCTCCGTCCAACAATAATTGTTCAATATACTGTTTTGATTTTTGTGATGTTCAATAATACTTGTCCACTTTATGAAATTAATGGATAATTTTACACTTGGTTCCTAATTTTTTCTTATCATTAATTATAGTCATTTCTCTATTACATTTTTCAAGATATTGTATTTATTATATTCAAAGGGTGATATAATAAATTACCCCTCTATTTATAGTTTTTTAAGAAGTGTGTAAAGTCAATAATGGACAAATATTATTAAACAAAAAGAATAATAAAATACATTATAAAATATTACGTAAGAACCAAAGTTTTAAGTCAAGAATTAAGATATAATAAGCAAGACAATGCCAACAATGGAAGATAAGTACGAAAGTAAGATATATGTACTACTTCTTTGCCGGCATATGCATTGGTTAAAAAACAATGTGGGTATGTTTGGTACTATCAATGTCATATGATGTTTAACGAAAAATATTTGTTTAGAAAATGTTTTATAATATGTTTAACGCGGTGAGTGAAAAGTATTTTTTAGAAAAAAAATTAAATATAAATTTTATTAATAATAATATCTAAGTATATATTAATTAAAGTTGTATGAAATCAACCGCGAGGAAAGTCGTTTCTCCCCTTTTTGAATAAAATTACTTTCGTCGGACCAAACATGTACCCCATGTATGTTTTCCTAGGAATATAATATAAAAATAACAATAATATATTCAGTAAATTAAAGTTTCACGGCCATAAGTAGTTGGGTGTACGTAGACCTTATTGCTATCTTTATCGGGTAGAGAAATTGTTTCCGAAAGACCCTTACCTCAAGAAAATATTTTTCGGAACATGTTTGAAACAAATGTAAGAGTAAAAAAAAGTTGTAATGAAAATATGGTTTCCTATGAATATTTAGTGATAACTTAAAACAATTTATACCAAAATTATGAAATGTTTTTTTTGCATTGATGGAGAAACCAATAGAGATGGACAAATCTATTTAAACAAGAACATGTGAAACTCAAATTTGCAACAGAAAACAAAAAGAAGATAGGAAGATATACATACAATAATAGAGAGGCTAGATACATATGGATTCAATTTTGAGAATGAGAGTTCTAATCACATTCCTTATAATTGGAATGTTTTTGTTTAGTAGTTTTGTGAGAAGTGAACCAAATACCAAAGAGATTAACCATATTTGCAATGACAATGTGTATGATAAGGGTGGTCCATTTGCACTAAGTTTGGCTTATGTTGTTGAAGCATTACAAAATGTGACACCAAATCAAGGTTATGATTACTACATAACATCTCCTTATCCTAATGATGCTTTAGCTTATGGCCATGCTACTTGCAACTCCATTATTGAATTTTCAGATTGTGGTCTTTGTCTAAGTAGTGCAAAATCATTCTTGTTGAGTACTTGTGACGGTAGCATTGGAGGTCAAGTCGAGTTTGTTGATTGCTCAATGAGGTACGAACAATACTCGTTTAGCTAATAAACTAGAGCCTACTTTTGCTGCCACGATCCACGAAGATTCAGTTATTTGTCACTCTGATTGTCTTATGAGGAGATTCATTTTTTATTTTTGATGTATCCCTGATTTCAATCTCATTTCGTTCATCTTTTTTTTTCCCCATTGTTTTGTTGTAGTAATGTGTTATTGAGTTTAAATTTCAAGTAATGTGATTTCTTCTGTTTGTTATAGTTGCCAGAAGATTCAGTACTCACTACTAGTTATCTAATACTAGTTATAGAAACGTGCATTGCACGTTTGATCTCTAATACGGTATAATATTTATATAGGTATAACTCATGTATAGAAAACATTTGTAATATCAATCCAACTTGAAAAACAATAAAATATATATGTCATCATATCATACAAAATGAAAAAAGTTAAACAAAACAACACATTAATCAGAATAAGAAAGAATAACCCATAAATAAAGAATTAAATAAGCATTATAAGATGATGAAATAAAAAAAGATAGTGGACTAACATTTTATGTCAATTTATAAAGGAAGAAACTGTGTACATTATAAGTTGTTAATGAATGCAAAACTAATAGAGAAAAAAAGATGAATTTACCTGATTTTGTAGTTGGATATGGTTGTATTGACGAAATGAAACCATAAACTAGTTAATAAATTTACCGTCTCTTTTTTGCTAACAGATGAAGAATGGAGAGCATAAGGAGTTATTATAAAAATATATTAGAAAACTTGAAAGAGGAGACATTTATTTCATAAACAATAAAAGAGGAAATCAATTCAAATGAATATAAAATAAATGATTGCAGGGAAACAATTGGGTTTTACAACTCCCACTTTTCTAGTGATTTGTATTACCTTTTTAATTTAATAATATTCATAAAATGTATATTTATATTTTTATACTTAAATGTTCTTAATATAATATTTGCTCGAAAGACAAAAGAACTATTCAATATTTTATGGGCTTTAAAGCTAAAAGGACTAACAATTAAACCTCATTAAGGAGTGAAAAATGATAAGTTGTAACATCTAATCGTGTATTCGGTCTAATTTAATTGTCATTATTAATTTGATTTTAAAAGATAGTAAAGATATTTTTTAATTAAAAAAATAGTGAAAAACATTTTCGTAATCCAACTTTAAACGTAAAACCTTTCCACTTTTAATATAATAGTATAAATTATAGTATAGTATAGTATTCGACACGTACTTCACATGTGTATTCCAAGTTAATTAGTTCAATTTTTTGGTTGGATTTTAAAATATAATGATTTTTTTTAAATGCTATCCAAAACTTATATAAATGGTGAGTCTGTTTCATTTAACTTGAATGATGAGTTATCATCTGACTTATGAAATTGAAAAAGTACTCATTAGTTAGACATGACAATATATGTGTAATGAGATTAATAATTTTAGAAGAAATATTCAAATTTACTTCTCCAATCAAAAGCAATTGAAACTTCAAGACAATATTTTGAAAAAGTTTAATTTTTCCGGGTGAAAATTTTAAAGATTGTCCTCAAATTTTATTTTTATCATCTCAATTCAAAAAACTATGTTATCTACCATAGTATTTTCCCCAATTTAGAATTTGTGCTAGAAGTAATAATTCCACCTATCCATAATAAGTTCTCTTTTATTTTTATTTTTATGTTAAACTTTCAGATAGCTTCTAATTAAAAATAAAAATGTAAGACATACCAATTCTTTCTTCACCTAAACTAGAAACAATTGCTAAAAGTACAATAGAAAATATTGGCAAGCTACAATTTAATGTACTACATGCTAAGATAACAATATGTATATTCATATATAAAGATTATACATTTCAACAAATTAAATTTGTGATAATTTCTTGGACTTCTTTAAAACCTAACCAAAATAGGAAGTAGTGAAGTAGATTCACTAATTAAAATCAAGATACTTGTAATGACCCGGAAGGTCATTTTTTAAAATTTTCACAAAATTATCATTTTACCCCTCTCGATAGTTGTCACGAGTTATTTTTGACTTGTTGGTGAAGTTGGTTTGAGAATTTTATACTATTCGATAATTTCGATTATTTAGTTGGTGGTATTTATTAAATAATTAAGTTTTATTAGTGGGTGATTAATGGGCCAAGTCCAGAATATAAGTAATATCCTATACCACTTAGCCCATGTAAAAAATTAAATAAAGAGCAACTTACAAAAATGACTATAGTTTTAGGATTATTAAATTGGAATAGCCATAAGTGTGATATTTACATAAAATGACTATACTTTCTAACTTATCTAGCCGTATCCTATGTCTGCCATTTTTTTAATACATTACTACATTTATAATTATAAAGCACTAAATAAGGTAAATTTCTTATTATAATTGACAGACCTTTAATTAAGTCCGTTAAAATCTCAAGTTTTCATTAATCAATTAAAACGATCCAAAGTTTGTTTTTTTGTATACTAGTATACAAATTAAAAGTTGAGGACATTTAAAACGGCAGAATCCATTTTTAAAAAATGACAATACGTTAAATCACGCCACTTTGATTTGATGATTAATGTTTTCAAAATTTGTATAAAATTTTGTTAGAATTGATACATCAATGCAATGGTGCCAAATAATTTCAAGACTGATGCATGTATTACACATTTCGCATATGAAAAATACAAAAAGATATAATGAATACAAATACAAAGAATACAAGTTTTATTACAGTATGAATACATATATTTGTTGGTTCATTCAACCTAAGAATTCTTGAATACCTACTATTATAATTGCTAGTAACTAATACAAATGTGTGCTAATTTTTTGAGGGTTGATACATGAATACAATTGCACCACGCAATATGAACAAAATTTGATACAACATATCAAAATATATATTTAGAATATGAAAAATACAAAAGGATACATTGAATACAAAGAATACAACGTGTGATACAGTATAAGCACGTGATTTTTATTGCTTCATTCAATAATGAATATGTATACAATAGATTTGTCCAAAATGAAATATGAATACAAACTCAATATTGAAAGGTATGATACAATGCCTCTTCTTTTAGATTCCTCTGTTGGAGAATTTTGAAGATTTTGAAAGTTCAACACTTTCTTTTCTCTTGACACACTTTGACCCTTGATCTTGACTAAGTTGTTACGTCAGTATGGATTATTGTGAAATCTTTATTTGTATCTCA
>NC_064283.1:51695391-51700345 GCF_019186545.1 Solanum stenotomum | reverse complement strand
TACAAATTTTTGTAGGTTACGAGCCTGGATTTTTGTGGTACTTGTTATTCTCTTCTTTTCTGAGGCTTCTGGGAGATTTGTGAGGTAGTTGTTTGTTTTCTCAACGATCCTTCTAACTCCTATTTATGATCTTGTTCTACTCTAGAAACAATGTCATATGAGACTTGTATTTTTCTTTTGATTCAATTGTAATACTTTAGAGGCTTGTACACGTGACAACCAGATTTTGGGGGTATATTTGAGTTTCTTATAAAAATTTCCGCATTTTATTGTAATGGTTGAGTTTTAGGCTGACTTGTCTTGGTGGGTTAAGACGAGTGCCATCACGTCCATTTTTGGGTCGTGACAATACTTCTTATCCAGTACTCTAATAGTTACTTTTTCTGAAAAATGAAGAAAGAATATGAAAATTGATTGATTCAATTGATGCCACAACTCATGAAAATGGTGAGTAAGAAATGAGGATTTCTTTCTTGATTTTTATAGCTCTATTCTAATTTGCATTTTTCGAATCTTTCATTTCAAGTATTTATTACTCCTAATTAATTAGTCTACATTTTTATTGCTTGATGTAACTCTTCCAATTCTCCTAATTATCATTACAAAGAAGACATGCACGTAAGTGATAAATAAATAATATTTATGAAGACAAATAAAGGTTGTTGATGGAAATTACTAGTTGTCCTCATGGGCGAAGTTATAGTGTGTCGAGGGGTACAAGCGGACACCCTTAGTCGAAAAATTATATTATATATATTGGTAAAATGCAATGTAAAATGAGTAATTATTACATTTTGGACACCCTGAAAACAAACTGATGAGGTAGCTCAGCGGTCAACAATGCTTCACAAAAGCGCAACGTGCGTTCATCGGATGTGTATTTTTGACTTTCTTTTACTTAACATTATATTTTGTAAGGAAAACTTTTTTTTTAAAAAAAAATACACTTTTCCACTATCACCCCAAAAAAATCAAACTCTGCCTTACGTAAAGTTGCCAGAGTACGATTAACCTCTGAATTGGAAATCCCTGCTTATTATGTCTCACTGTTATTATTGTTGTCGCCAGAGATTGTTGGAAGGTTAAAACCTAAAACTAATTTTTTTTTTCTCGACTAAACTCTCTTCTCTCTTTCTCTCTTTCTCTTTTTGTTTGCATCCTTCGTTCGCTTCATATTAAATTAAATATTATGCATTTTGATTTTTAAAACTTTAGTATACTCATTTATCAAAAATAAAATAAAATTACTTACTCGATGCTTGGACGCCCTTCGTTAAATTTCTAACTACGCCACTGATTGTCCTTACTCTTCTTAAAAATATTGCATGTGTTATATAAAAAATCATGCACATAGTGTAGTTATATTTTAAAGTAAAGACATTTCATCAAACATATATATGATATATATGTACATATACACCATTATCTATACATATATATCATGAATGTGTTGTAATTTTGTTGTTACAACTTACATATGTTTACTCTATAAACAGATTTTATTATGAAGCATCAATTAGTTGACGAAGAATAATTTCATTTTCCTAGATAAATGAAATAGTATATTAAACAATTCATTGTAACTTACAATTTAATTAATAATTCTTTCATTGTCTTTCTAATAGATAACTTACGATTCAAAAAATAATTAAAAGATTATTATTTAATATTTAGTTAATTAGATATTTAATTTAGTCTAGTAATAAAATAATAATTCAATTTTTCATTTTTGAAACTTTCCACTTTTAGTAATATATGATATATAGTTAAACAAAGAAGAACTAAAAAAATATTAATTTATAACTCAGCAGCTTTAAAAGACTAAAATCCCGAGTGTTTAATTACAAAAGAAAAATGAAAATAAGAGAATTCTGTCAGGTTCCTATTTTCCATTATAATGATACATGAATAAACATCAACTGCATGAATACTTGAAAGTGAAAACCCCAACATAAATGAAAAGTGAGAGATTAATCTCTATCATACGACAAATACACCACATATAAACATGTTATTTCTGTCCATTTTTAATTGTCATAGTTTTTTTTTAGAGTTAAATTATAAAAATTTTGACCAACATTTTACGATGTATTTTTTCATCATATTGATATGCAAAAAATTGCAAATTATAGTACTTTTCGTATAGTTTTTGAATATCTAAATTTTCTGTTTAAAATATTGAATTAATGTAATCTAATTTAACTTTGAAAATTAGTCAAATAGACTTTCAAAAAACGCAACATAACAAGTAAAAGTGGATGGAGGGAGTAGAAGCAAGTACAACATAAAGTTTAAATTCAAGAAAACCATAGTAGAGAGTAAACATTGGCAATAAAACTATGACTCAAAACTTTAGGAAAATGAAGAAAAAAAAAAGAGGAAAAAGATCAATTACACCCCACAGATCAATCTAAATCTTTATTATACGAAAAGTCGGAATAGAGCCTCGAAGCTTCCCCAAGCTCGGACAATTGACACTTAACATGTTAGACGATCAAGAAAGATCAAAATCCTATATGATTTTTCAAGTAAATGAAGTGATATTAATTATCACCTATTCATTTATTGTAATGCAAAGAACACAAAGTAAAATATGTTACAAAGAGAACAAATTTTCCGTTCCAAAATAAAACAAGAATTTCTGTAAATTGTGATGTAATGGCCTTTAATGCTATTAACATTCACAATGAGTTATCAAAATTAACTCTTGACTCTACAATAACTCCTATAGAAATTTCCTATATAAGTAGTGCATTTGCGAATGCTAAGAAACCCAACAAAAGGAAAACAAAACATTTCCCTCCTTTCTTCTTATTCTTAAAATATTTTTGGGCAATTGATTTTGGGCAATCTCCAAACTTTCAACCACGAGTGCACGTGTTTGAGAGTAACTGTGGAACCTAGGGGAGCGACCGGCTACTACGATTTGCACCGGAGTCAGGCCGAAATTGCTTTCAAGGCAGTGACTTGTCACGATATAGTGTTTGTGATAAGCTATTTACTACTCTGTAATTCCAATCCAATATCAATATTGTAGTATTTTTCTCAACAATTTGAAAGCGATTTACTAACATACTGTCGCACCCCATTTCGAACCAGCCGAAACAATTCACAACATTATATGGCTGACACTCTGATTTTTTTTAAAAAATGTTTTTGTTTTAGAATCGCCACCTAAATTTTTTAAGGAAAATATTAGGAAAACCATTTTTTAAATATGTGAATGTAAACTCTGTTTTGATTTGCGAAACCAGTGAGATTCTGAGTAAGGGTTTTAATTACTCGAGGGGAAGGTGTTAAGCATCCCTCAGAGCCTATCCGAAGATAGTCCTTAAACTCAATTTAGGAAAATATAATTAGGAAAACTTGTTTATTTATTTGCTTTAAAATCAATGGTAAGTAAATTTTATTAGTTTAAGAAAAGAGTAAAATACAAGGTATGACATATATATGTCTATAAAATAAAATTAATAGTAATATGTTTAGCATACGGTAAAAATAAATAAATGAATGTACTAAAAATGTGTGACAATTTTATATGTTGAAAAATATAGAGGTGTCTTATATTAAATGTATCAAAAATAAATGTTGAGTTTAAAGGATATGAAAAATTTGTCGTTTTTTGTATATATAATTAAGATGTAAAGAAAAATAAAATGAGATAGTAACCAAGTATAAATATGTAATAGTATGTGTAAAAAATATGTTTTTGAATGAAAATACATAAAATGGGTTTTTTAAAAAATAAACAAATACAATAAATGATAATGATACTAAATGTTAAAATATTATATAAAGTATTATATAAAGTTTGTGATCTTTAAGTATGATAGGTACACATAGGTTGTTTAAAACATATGAATATTTATTATTTATTTACATGTTGAAAAAATTGACAATAGATTATATGTAGTAAAATAATATGTATATGAAAGTGTAGGAATTTATAAGTGAAAAATAATAATAATAAATAAGTAATATCGTAAAAGAGATAATAGATATGAGAAAAATAACACGAAGTGTAACAAAATGATAAGTTATGTATAGAGAAAAACTAAAAATAAATATAGGATTTGTACCTTTTTGCGTATGACATATATATGTATGTACCTTGTATTTGAACCTGTTGGCATATCTAAACTTTTGAAATAGCATGTTAAAATATTAAAATGTTTTTTAGCAAAGTTTGATTCAAAAAGTAAGAATAGTCAATATATTTTATAAAGGGGTGATGTAAAAAGTATAAAATAGGTCTAACTATTGAGACTTATCTTATAACTTACGATTTATTCTTTTGCTAATAAAAATATAGGGGCGTAATTTTTTACTTGTTTTCAAAAAATATGTATCTCAAAAGGGTAATTGATTATTGTCTTTTAAACTAGTTTCAAATTTATTTGAAAGTCCTAAGCGATAGGTAGGCCTAAATGAGTATTATTTAGCCCTTTAAACTTCAATTGGGAATTTTAGATGATAAGTTTTCCTATTCCTAAAGATAAAGGCTAAGAAAAAATGTTATAAATAAAAGCTCCCATTTCCAAAAAAATATTTTTTGTATCATTTATTCTAAAAGTGTTTCTACTAAATTCCTAAACAAATGCTATTAGAATCTCTAAACACTACTAAAAAAACTGTGAATACCGACCTATAAATATCGACCTAAAACCGACATCCCAGCTTAGGTCAGAAAAAGCTTGGTCGCTATTCAATACCGACCTCTGGAGGTCGGTATTTACTGACCTCTCGAGGTCGGTTTTTATTTTATGTCGGAATATTCATTTTTTTAAATTTCGACCACTGGAGGTCGGTATTTTTATTTTTGTAATGTTGAAATTTCGACCTTCGGAGGTTGATATTTTTATTTTTGTATTTTTGAAATTCCGACCTCCGGAGGTCGGTATTTTTTTTTTTGTAATGTTGAAATTCCGACCTCCGGAGGTCGGTATTTTTATTT